>NW_027507784.1:50431392-50818892 GCF_037356315.1 Lithobates pipiens
CTTATAGTGCTGTCAACTGGCAGCAATTTTCAGTCATATTTATGTAATATGCCAGTGAATGTGCCAACACAAGCAATGGCAATGTCGAATCTGTATATATTTACTTGGTCGTACACATAATGTATTTCATGTCTCATCAGAATTCTAAACATGCTCATGGAACCTTGAGGTGTATTTCAGTATACCATTCCACTGAGAAGTAAAGCTTGAGATATAAGTTACAGCTTATTTTGTTATATCATATTTTGCAGGTTTTTCATGATAGCCGAAATAAGATGGAAAAGCAGATTTAAAAAAAAAGGTATTTTTAAGTACATAATTATAACAGGCTATGCCCACGCTTAAGTAAAACAGTTTCAGAGATTGGGAATAGAGAAGTAGGTAGAGCTGATGAGTCAGGAAATTTTAAAGGGGGTGGCAGGTGTCAATACAGTCCCTTCCCACAATTACATAATATAGGAAGTCACCTACACTTCAAAATATCTGTATCACCAGTTCACTATAATAAAATAAGGGTTGATTTACTAAAGGTAAATAGGCTGTTTGCTTTGCAAGGGAACTTTCCCCAGAGCTTAGTGAATGTGATGAAATGTAACTTTACAAAGATTACCCAACCATGTAACAAGGGATAATATCCCCAACTAGACCACCAAATCCACTTGTTACTTACTTGTAAAAAAATACAATAGTAAATAAAAATGTAGACACCTTCAAAAAAGTTAATTTAATAAAAAAGAGATAACGCCTCTCATGTAAATCCGTTGTCAATCATGTTATCCAGCAATGTACTGTAGATCTAGGATCAATCATGATGAACAACTCCCCATTGACTAACCACAATGACAACTCACCCCCGTGGCTACTCCCTTCACAAAATTACAATCCCCAGCTGGTTGCTAAATGTCAACAAACTGGCCAGAGATGCTGGGTGATGTCCCTGTGCAAATTTGGCTATAATCATTGGTCAGTGATGTCACAAAGGATTCCCTTTTTTTTCAAACTGTAACTTTTATTAGAAAATTACAATTAAAAAAGTAAAGTACATGCACAACAAATGTCAAATCGGCTTGACAATATTACAAATGGTTATCACAGTTAGACATCCCTTAAATATCATACTGTAAGGTAAGACACCTATTGACATATAAACCAAAACAGGTATTAGGACTTTCATGGTACGTTTTGAGCATATGTTTTTTTTTTTTCCCTCACGGTTTCCACGTTATTGGTGTTATTTTTGGAGGACCAATTATACATAATAAAGAGTCACCTGGTTAATTACAAGTTTCAGGAGCTTGTAACCACCTATCCCAAATATTGGTATACTTTGACGGATAGCCTCTGTGAGTGTATATGAGTTTTTTTTATAAGGTAAGTTGTTATTCACCTATTATCCAGTTATTAAGCTCAGGAGGATTAGCTCTCATCCACTGCCTGGCAATAACTTTCCATGCAGAAAAAAGCATTAATTTAATAAGATTTTAGTACATTTATCTATGTCTGGCTCCGGGAATATACCCAGAAGACACAGTTTGGGGTACAATGGGAGGGGAGAACCCAAGGTATCATGCAGGAATTGGACGACTTGTGTCCAGAACCCTTGAACTCTTAGGTAGCTCCAAATTAAATGATAGAATGATAGAATGTCCCAGTTTCATGGTTATACATCAGGCAGTTGACGGTTTGATCATGTTTATACCTAAATATTCTAAGTGGAGTCGGGTATGATCAATGGAGGATATAAATCTGTGTGAGATAGTCAGATAGTTTCGGTGACACAAGTTTGCAGGTATCCAAAGCATCACTCGACTCCTCATCCTCCATAGAACCAATATCTCCCTCCCAGGTAGCCTTCAATGCATAGTTTCCCAATAGGGACTATGGTCTGAGAGCGATCTAGGGGAGAAAGCTGCATCCTGAAGTCTGGGCAAAAGTAAGTGGGGGATAAGGATAAAGTCTGTTCTGGACATGGAGTGATGCGGAGGGGAGATGCAAGAAAAGTGAGATGTATCAACGAGGTTGACATCAGCAATAAGTCTAGCGAAGTGTGTAGTCTGAGGTAGGGGTTGTGCTGGAGGAGTCATGTGCAATGTGTCTAGACTAGGGTCAAGTGTCATGTTAAAGTCACCCAGCCAAGCACTGAGGGGTATAATGCCATGAAGCTGAAACCATCTGTCAAGATTAAGTGCCAGTAACAGTATTGGTTCTCCATATATGGCTGCATGCAAAAACACATACCTGCCCAATGGATTGACATGAGAACCCCAGAGCTCAAAGTGAGTGGATTTTGCTACTAGGATGGTGACTCCCCAAGAATGTGTGGTGTGGACTGAATGGTAGGCCCTGCCTATCCAAGGGCGTTTGAGCGCCATCTGTAAACGGCCCTCAGCATGGTTTTCTACCAAGACTATTATGTTTGCATGTTGTTTTTTAAGGAATGAGAATATGGCAGACCTCCTTACTGTATCTCTCATGCCATGAACATTCCAAATAAGAAACTTCAGAGAGGCCATAAGTCAAATATAAAAAATTGTGGAGATCCAGGATTCTCGGTCCCCCATTACACCTCACTGATGCATGGGTGAGGTGTGGAGAGGAAACCTGTGTCAATAAAGAAAGTCTTTCATCGTACCATGTATACCTGACCTGTCCATAGTGGAATAAATTGTCTTGTAACAACTCTAAATATGGTCACCCCCTCCCCGCCCTGCTCTGCTGGCTTTTTTACAATTTGAAACAAGTCAAGGTTGGGTCCCTGTTAACCCAAAGCTCATCCTTACTGCTTTTCTCAACAGCTGCTGAAGTGTCCACAGCAATTATGTTAGGACCAGTGTCAATTGGCTATGACAGGGGTGTCAAACTCAATTTCATCATGGGCCGCATCAGCATTATGGTTGCCCATTACCCGCTTCCCAACTACCTCACGAAGATATACTACAGCAGAAAGGCGCATACAGGCAGAATCACATACCTGTACGTTGCCCTTTAAGAGTCGAGTTGCGGGCGCTTCGTGAGCATGATCGCTGCGGACTCGATGTCCATGGGGATACCCGCGATCGTCTCACGGAGAGGAAAAATGGGGAAATACTAATGTAAACAAGCTTTTCCCCGTTCTGCCTAGTGACACTGTCACTGATCACAGCATCCTGTAATCGGGGGTGGTGATCAGTGTTGTGTCACACACAGCCCCTCCCCCCACAGTTAGAATCACTTCCTAGGATCTCACATTTAACCCCTACAGCACCACCTAGTGGTTAACCCCTTCACTGACAGTCACATTTACACAGTAATCAATGCATTTTTAATTGTACTGATCGCTGTATGAATGTGAATGGTCCCAAAATCGTGCCAAAAGTGCCCGATCTGTCCACCATAATGTGGCAGTCATGATAAAAATCGCTGATCGCAGCCATTACTAATAAAAAAATATTAATAAAAATGCGACAAAACTATCCCCTATTTTGTAAACGCTATAACTTTTGCACAAACCAATCAAAAAAAGTTTATTGTGATTTTTTTACCAAAAATATGTAGAATAATACATATTGGCCTAAACTGAGGAAAAAAATGTTTTTTATATATTTTTTGGGGATATTTATTATAGCAAAAAGCAAAAAATAATGCATTTTTTTCAAAAGTGTCCCTATTTTTTTGTTTATAGCGCAAAAAATAAAAACGCAAAGGTGATCAAAAACCACCAAAAGAAAGCTCTATTTGTGGGAAAAAAGATGTCAATCTTGTTTGGGAGCCATGTCGCACGACTGCACAATTGTCAGTTAAAGCGACGCAGTGCCGAGCCGCAAAAAGTGCTCTGGTCTTTGGCCAGCCAAATGGGCTGAAGTGGTTAAAGGGCCAGTTGTATCTGTAAGACTATATAAATATATTTACTCTTTATCATATTAAATGATTGCCTCTGCATTCAAATATTAATGGTTTTAGTAAAAACGTAAGACTATGAAGGGCAGGTTCAGACCGGCACAGAGCCCACTTAGACTCCTGTAGCAGATGATGCAAGTCTCAAAAGGAGGGTTGTACACTGCTGGTATCACCAACAAGATTGGAGACTGGAGAAAAAGGATATTACGCTAATAGACTATAAATAGCTGCTAGCACCACAATTGACTTACATTGGTACAAAAACATATAATAAACCAGTGCTGCACTAAGATGGAAATATTATGAAGATAACAATAGAAGAGGGTTGGGACTTTAAATGAAGCACCCAAAGGTGCCTCCATCCCGGTAATGAATAAAAAAAGGAGAAGGAAATTGGGACTTTGAATGAAGCAATTGAATATTGGAGGTGATTTACAATATAACGTATTTTATTTATAAATACTCTCAAAGCATTAAATCATTGTTAATATCATATATATACACATGTAGTGTGCACAAAAACTGAACATAGTAAGCAAAGTACATACATACAACACATGATCGGAGTAATGAATATACAGATTGATACAAGAGGGCATGTACATGCCAATAGCACCATGCCCGATGCTGGCATGTACGCCTACATGGTATATGTACATCTGTCAAAAAATATAGAAACATCATAAAGTCTAGTAGTAATGAATAAATAAATATCAGTTCGTATGAGGTGTAACTGCAGCATCAAGTAAAGCTCTACGCGTTTCATGGGTAATCCCAATCGTCAGGAGCAGATGCGGCAGATATTCCTATGGAATATATATAAAGAGGGGATGTAAAGAACTGAATTCTAAGTAAAAAATACTCAAAATAATTATACAAGTATGAATGGTTGACCAGCAACACTCACCAAACCTGACCACCACCGCAGCTAGGAGTGGCCAGCCAAGGGTCAGGCGAGAATACAAGCCCCATCGCGGGAGCTGAGGCGGCATAAACATTTTGATTCAAATATCTGTCCATCCCTTTTTTTACACTGATACCCTCACATTCCTCTTGCATTTCTCTTATATTGTCCAAACCTCTTGTGGCTTCTTTCACACTCTCACACCTTCACAATCTGACACTTTCGAACATGTCACTGTTATAATTACACATATATCTTAAACATTTTGTTTTTAGATATCCTTGCTCCACGCAGTAGACCCAATTCTTTGCCACATGGAGATTCTATTCATACTGCTTACGCCCTGATACCATCCTGTGCTGAACTCTTGTTTTTATGCCGCCTCAGCTCCCGTGGTGGGGTTTGTGTTCTCGCCTGACCCTTGGCTGGCCACTCCTAGCTGCGGTGGTGGTCAGGTTTGGTGAGTGTTGCTGGTCAACCATTCATACTTGTATAATTATTTTGAGTATTTTTTACTTAGAATTCAGTTCTTTACATCCCCTCGTTATATATATTACATAGGAATGTCTGCCGCATCTGCTCCTGACGATTGGGAATACCCATGAAACGTGTAGAGCTTTACTTGATGCTGCAGTTACACCTCATATGAACTGATATTTATTTATTCATTACGACTTTATGATGTTTCTATATTTTTTGACAGATGTACATATACCATGTAGGCGTACATGCCAGCATCGGGCATGGTGCTATTGGCATGTACATGCCCTCTTGTATCAATCTGTATATTCATTACTCCGATCATGTGTTGTATGTATGTACTTTGCTTACTATGTTCAGTTTTTGTGCACACTACATGTGTATATATATGATATTAACAATGATTTAATGCTTTGAGAGTATTTATAAATAAAATACGTTATATTTTAACTCACCTCCACTATTCAATTGCTTCATTCAAAGTCCCAATTTCCTTCTCCTTTTTTATATTATGAAGATAAATCAAAAATAGAGACAATCATACAGCCTAAAATAATTTTATAAAGTGCTGAAGTGCAACTGATTGGTCTGTATTGACCAATCAGTTGCACTTCAGCACTTTATAAAATTATTTTAGGCTGTATGATTGTCTCTATTTTTGATTTAAAGAGTAAAGAGTCCAACAAGTCTTAAAAAGTGAAAATATACATTATGAGGGTCACCATGGCGTCTTATAGACAATAGGTGAGTGTGTACAAGGAATCCCTCTATGAATTCAAACTCCATTCAGTGTGCCACCACCAATAGTAGGGCAAATACACTTACCGGAAAGTATAGACCCATATACCATAGGCAATGAGTCAATAAGCTGGTGTAATTCCATTTACATAAGACCAGATTCATCTGTACATTTCCTACAGAGATGTCCATGCCCTCTGATAGAACCAGATATGGGTGATTACCATTTTAATTAATCAATCTCCCATTTCACGGATATATGTGGAGACACATCAAGCATGGTGTGAAGCATGGTGTGAAGCCATAACATAGTGTAAAACCATAACTTACACAAATTCTGCAGATAAACAGTGCTGTTACCAACTATAGATTTAATGCAACAGTAGGGTAAAAAGCATGCAATGACATCCCAGACAGGAGCTTGACTCAAGATTGGAGACTGCTTATACAGAGCATGGTTCTGCCATGGTGTTCTGTCTGATCAGTCTCCAATAAAGTTTCTTGTCAATGATACCAGCGTTGTGTCACCCTCCCTTTCAACTGGCACAGAATTGTATTATTCTAATAATATTTATAAGTAGGTGTCCAGAGCACCCCATAATCTTTACATCAGATGTCAAGAGTCCCCCACCCTCCCTTTTATCACGCTGTACCCCACTTACCTTGTGCTGGGAAGAAGCTGTGGGTGGAGCTGAGAAGCAGAAAGTGCAGGGTCTGGAGGAGGACCAGAGAAGGGATGGAGTCAACTGCCAAAGTCTGCTGTATGCTGACACCAGGAGTTCTGTCCTCCTCTGCTGAGATGAGGGGGCAGAGAAGTGTAGGATCTGGTGGAGGAGTTCTCGCCTCCTCTCTGCCACTGACTGCTGAGACGAGGTGGGGCAGAGACGAGAAAAGGTGGAACAGCTGCAGGAGAGGTGTAAAGGCTACATGAAATGGCCTGGTGGGCTGGATTCAGCCTGCAGGCCTTGTAGTAATTTACTTCTGGCTAAAATGTATTAAAGTATAGGTTCACTGTTAGTAATATGTTACCCGTATTTAGGGTACAACATGTAACATGTTACTATGTAGCATCTTCCTTCTCACCCCCATCCAAGTTTTTGTCCCTGCACCCACTGTCACATTTTGAAATTGGCCAACGGCAGATGTACATGTAGTATCAATGAATTGCGAGTGTACTGATCAGCATACTCATAGTTCATTCACTCTGTCTACAGCTCAGGAACTGTCTGCTTGTACAGAGGCACAGGCAGGGATTTCTAGGCAGTGTGTGCAGGAGCCTGACATTGCATCTGCAATCCACTGATGCTCTAATGCTCTGCAGACTCCTTTCATAAAAATAATAAATGCATATTTTTCTCCAAAAAATGTGCAGATATTATTATTTTTTTTAGAAAAGGTGAACTTAGCCTTTAATTGCAACACTTTTCCAACCTAATTTTTTGTGTAACCAAATTGAACACACCTGCTCCCCATTCATACCTGAGACCTAATAAAACTACCAATAAGGAGTCACAAGACACCGGGAGGGAAAATGGCTAATTGGGCCCAATATGGACATTTTCAATTAGGGGTGTACTCACTTTTGTTGCCAGCGGTTTAGACATTAATGGCTGTGTGTTGAATTATTTTGAGGGGTGAGGGGTGTACTCACTTTGTGAGATACTGTATATATATATATATATATATATATATTATATATACAGTATCTCACAAAACTGAGTACACCCCTCACATTTGTGTAAATATTTTATTATATCTTTTCATTTGACAACACTGAAGAAATTACGCTTTGCTACAATGTAAAGTAGTGAGTATACAGCATGTATAACTGCAAATTTGCTGTCCCCTCAAAATAACTCCATACACAGCCATTAATGTCTTAACCGCTAGCAACAAAAGTGTGTACACCCCTAAGTGAAAATGTCCAAACTGGGCCCAAAGTGACAATATTTTGTGTGGCCTCCATTATTTTCCAGCACTGCCTTAATCCTCTTGGATATGGAGTTCACCAGAGCTTCACAGGTTGCCACTGGAGTCCTCTTCCAATCCTTCATGACAATATCACAGAGCTGGTGGATGTTAGAGAACTTGCATTCCTCCACCTTCCATTTGAGGATGCTCCACAGCTGCGTAGTAGGGTTTAGGTCTGGAGTCATGCTTGGCCAGTCCAACACCTTTACCCTCAGCTTCTTTAGCAAGGCAGTGGTTGTTTTGGAGGTGTGTTTGGGGTCGTTATCATGTTAGAATACTGCCCTGTGGCCCAATCTCTGAAGAGAGGCGATCAGGCTCTGCTTCAGTATGTAACAGTACAGGAAGGCATTCATGGTTTTCTCAATGAACTGTAGCTCCCCATTGCTGGCAGCACTCATGCAGCCCCAGACCATGACACCCCCACCACCATGCTTGACTGTAGGCAAGACACACTTGTCTTTGTACTCCTCACCTGGTTGCTGCCACACACACTTGACACCATCTGAACCAAATAGGTTTATCTTGTTTTCATCAGACCACAGCACAGGGTTCCAGTAATCCATGCCCTTAGTCTGCTTGTCTTCAACAAACTGCAGGCTTTCTTGTGCATCATCTTTAGAAGAGGCTTCCTTCTGGGATGACAGCCATGCAGACCAATTTGATGCAGTATGCGGCATAGGGTCTGAGCACTGACAAGCTGACCCCCCCCCCCCCCACCCCTTGAACCTCTGCAGCAATGCTGGCAGCACTTATAAATCTATTTCCCAAATACAACATCTGGATATGACCATGGCAAGGCCTGTTCTGAGTGGAACCTGTCCTGTTAAACAGCTGTATGGTCTTGGCCACCATGCTTAATCTCAGTTTCAGGGTCTTGGGAATCTTCTTATAGCATAGGTCATCTTTATGTAGAGCAAACACATTTTTTGCAGATTCTCAGAGAGTTCTTTGCCATGAGGTGCCATGTTGAACTTCCAGTGACCAATATGAGAGAGTGAGAGCGTTAACACAAGACACCGGGGAGGGAAAATGGCTGGTTGGGGACATTTTTACTTAGGAGTGTACTCACTTTTGTTGCCAGCGGTTTAGACACTAATGGCTGTGTGTTGAGTTATTTTGAGGGGACAGCAATTTTACACTGCTATACAAGCTGTAAACTCACTACTTTACATTGTAGCAAAGTGTAATTTCTTCAGTGATGTCACATAAAAAGATATAATAACATATTTTCAAAAATGTGTATTAACTAACCATCTGCTTTTAGTGTAATAATTATTTGTATAAGGTTGTGGACTGAGAATGGAACATTTTTTTCCAAAAACAGTATGTGATGTTATCTGAGCTTGTTAGTTCTTTCCTTCAGTTGCTGACAATCCTTAATAGTACACGGTTTATGGCTGATTAAATCCAGGTGAAGCACTGACCATTAGGTACCTTGCAATAATCTTTCTCTAGTCAGTACAGTCAAACCTGCTCTGTATCTCTCTCTAATCATGAGCCCATGACACCTAGTGGTCAATTACGAGTTGAGTAAAACTGCAAATGTGCATTTAATGCCACTAGTGTACTTGGAAAGTGCTTGAACAAAACGTATCTTGTTAGAATTTGGGGACCTTCTGTTTCTGCTTATCTGCAACACTGGGATTATGTTCCAGTGTCTGCCTGTTCTTTAGAATCAGTATGCCTGCTTCCTTCCCAATGATCATCTCCACCATTGTTGAGCACTTATTGAGAGCTACCTATACAAATATTGCTTATTTCCTGGTTGTGGTTCTGCTTGTCATCATAGAATTTGCCACAATTACCTATTTAAAACATTAGTTTTAAACAGTGGTGCAAAAGGTCATGAGCATGGAGCAATCTGTGCCAAAATCCATAGATCCTTGTCCCTGGTAAATTAACTCCCTGGTCAAATATGGATGGGATTCCCTTTAGGAAGCCCACACCTAATGCTGATTATAATTTATACCCCTCAAACACAGTTTGTATAAATGTATTTATCAGGGGTTGGCAAACCCTGAAGATCTTATTCACGTTAATGCTGGTTTTCTTTTAATTGATAATTATGGTTTATAAAACAAACTTAATATTTAAAGATTAACTTTCTGAAAAATAAAATTACAGTCATTGTTGAATGCATTTTTGGCTTTCAGTGAGTAAAAATGAATGGATAAGCCTTAGGTTATTTTTAAAATACAGATTTATCAAGTTACCAAAGCACCGATGCTGTCCATCCGTGAAAGCGATAGTGAACTATTTCGTACTTACATTGTTTATAAACCACTTAAAATTCTTCCTCTGGAAGCAGGAGGGTGCAAAGAGACTACTTTTAAAAATTATTTTCAATGCAAGCAGAAGCCTAGAGGATAGACGATTGGTGAAGAAACTTGTTGCCATGACGACAGTCAATAGGTTAGGTGACCTCTTTTAAACCAATTGGATTGCAAATTCATATCTAAGGGGATAATGCATTTATTTATATCTTTTGAAGTAAATACATTTTTTTTCAAAAGAATAAAATATTTTAATAAGATACTGTCATCTGGCACAATCATAGACTGTGAGGATTAGCTGGTATTGTTCGTAATGATGTGTTTACATGCAAACCCGTAGATGCCTAAATGAATCGGTGTTTTAATTGGTTTATGTTGAAAGATTCTTTGATCAGAAATAACAGTAATATATATTAGCATGCTGCATTTTAAAGTGACACTGCCTTTCATTAATCAAGTGGCTGTACGGTTGATTAATTTGTACAAGGTTTAAATTGCTATGAAAATTTATCATTCATAGGCATGATCTCCATTTACATATATGTTAATTACGGTAAATGTAATCTGTCTCCGGGTCCTGTGGGCTGCATAATAAAGAGGAGTGGTGATCACAAAGGATACTTATATAGCACTTACAAAGTCAACTCTCTCCAGCATTTGAAAAAAAGTCTTTTTTTTCCCCTCTTGTCAAAGGTAGAATAAAATTCAAACATTTTCTGCTGAAGGCAAGTTCAAATCAAGAAAGATTTTTTTTTTTTCATGGGGTTTTCTTACTCAGTGCCAAAACGCTCAAGAAAATTAGTCTATTCTTTTGTCCACTAGGAGAATTACCTCCACACTCTAAAAGAATTTGTCCAACTTGCTATGGAGGATAATAATAATAAGGATACACATTTTTAAATATATCCGTTAAACAGACGAATTAAGGGTTTTAGCAAAGCTGAAACAATCTTTGTAACATAATTAAAATTAATTACATTGCTCTGCAGGGATAATGCTGAGGTCTGTTGAATGCCCTCCACTCCTAATGATTTGGGGTAATAAGTGCAAAGTGCTATACAGGAAAAAGGATAACTATAATTCTAAAAAATCCTGTGGCTTTGTTGGTAAGGGTGTGTTTGAAATTAAACTGCAATGGGATAAATGAAAATAGTTGGTAAAGGATAATACCTGTGTGTGTGTCTATTAGACTTGTGCACAATGGAAAATTTAGTTTAGTTTAGTTTTGTTTTCATTCATAAAATACATAATTTAGTTCTGTTATATTTGTCATGTTACGATATTCGTTATGCTGAATCGATTCGTTTTGTATGTATATCGATTAGATTTGATATTTATGTATATATATATATATATATATATATATATATATATATATATATATATATCCTACGATTCGTAGTTTGGAAAGTCATTTGTTTATTGAATCTGTTAAAACACACAATGACAATATCTCTTTTCCTCTGCTCAAATACAGTACAATTATTGCATTATGCCAGTAATCCAACCTCCAGTACAAAATGAATCAGCTGATTGGACTGTAAGTGCCGATTTACACAGGGGCGGCTTCAAAGTTGTCCGACTCTGAAGCTGCCCCATACAGAGTGACTTCAGAGTGGCTTGCAAAATGACTTCTGTATAGAAGTCAATGCAAGCCATTCCAAAGTTGGCCCAAAGTAGTACAGGAACCTATTTCTAAGTCGGAGCGACTTGAGTCACTCCTATTAGAACAGTTCCATTGCAATGCATGGAGTGCGACTTGTTAGGCGCCTGGCAGGACGCACCTGTGTGACTACGTTTTTTCTGAGTTGATCTTTTGTTTCATTAGACTTTTAACAAATGAACATATCATGTCAAATTAATTAGTAATTTTCGCTATATTTTCTTTCGTATTAGCTAAAATTTGTTATTTTTTTCTTCGGACATTTGGATGCATTTGAATGTACGAAAGATGCAAAATTTGGCCGAATTTCAATTTGTTACGAAACAGATTGCATATGTCTAGAGTCTATGTGCAAGCTTTTTTAAACCAATGAGAACACTATTTTATTGCATTCAGCCTGAGGAATAAAATGAATACAGGGAAGAAAATAACCAATACAATTTAGCTTCTTCAACAAATAGTATTTCTAGACTGATTAAAAGCTTAGGGACATAGATACAAAAATTCACGGCTAGTGAATCTTCATGGTACATATGTTGTACATCAAATAATTCACCATCACCACCAATTAATGTTTTTTAAAAGTCATATTTACTGCTTTAAAAATGTGCCGCTTAGTCTATCTATATTTTTCTATGGGTAGCATGTTGTTCTACAGTACACCTACCACAAACTCCATACAGCAGACTGAAGGTCCACTGACTTAGTGGACACAGGAATATAAAGGAGCCTATTGGTTTATGGAATTTTTATAGAACTATTTATTACTGTAGTATCTATAATACAAATACTATACTCTTGTCTTTGCTCATGTTCTAGTCTTGCATCCTTTAGATATGGCATCTCTTAATCTTGTTTGAGAGGAATTAAATGCTTTTTACAGACACATGTATATATGATCAATTCCAAGTGAACCACATGGATTATATACACTATATTACCAAAAGTATTGGGATACCGGCATTTATACGCACATGAACTTTAATGACATTCCAGTCTTAGTCTGCAGGGTTCAATATTGAGTTGGCCCATCCTTTACAGGTATAACAGCTTCAACTCTTCTGGGAAGGCTGTCCACAAGGTTTAGGAGTTTTTCTATGGGGATGTTTGACTTTTTCCAGAAGCACATTTGGAAGGTCAGGCTGATGTGGACTAAAGACCTGGCTCACAGTCTCTGCTCTAATTTATCCCAAAGGTTTCTATCCGGTTGAGGTCAGGACTCTGTGCAGGCAAGTCAAGTTCCTCCACCCCAAACTCGCTCATCCATGTAGGAAGGGGCCATCCCCAAATTGTCCCCACAAAGTTGGGCACATGAAATTGTCCAAAATATGTTGGTATGCTGATGCCTTAAGAGTTCCCTTCACTCGAACTAAGGGGCCAAGCCCAACCCCTGAAAAACAATCCCACGCCATAACCCCCCTCCAACAAATGATTTGAACCAGTGCGCAAAGCAAGGTCCATAAAGACACGTATGATCGAGTTTGGGGTGGAGAAACTTGACTGGCCTGCACAGAAAAGTTGAAGCCATTATAGCTGCAAAGGGTTAGCCAACTCAATATTAAACCCTACGGACTAAGACTGGGATGTTATTAAAGTTAATGTGCGTGTAAAGGCCGGTGTCCCAATACTTTTGGTTATGTATATAAAACTGTCAGAATTGCTGTTAAATTATCTTTGAAATACCTTGTTAATGCCTTTCAAATCCCCCATACTATTCTCAGCACTTGCACTTGTACCTTAACTCCCAAATGCATCGTCCACAAACTGTAGGCTTAAATTTTTTCTTCATTTTGGAGTTAAACACCAATACCCCCTTTCCCCATTTAATAGTGTTAAAAATGTTGTTAAAATCCAGTCTCATTGGATTTTTGAATGAAAAGATGGAGCTAACTCCTACATGGAGCAAAGCCTACTAGGACAATTTCCACTAGTAATAGACATCTTCCTACCAACACCAAAAATAACTTTTGAAGTTTTGTTAAGGTTCTTGGTTGTTCTGGTTATATAAACCTTATTTTTGTGTGTAGAAAAGATCAATGGGGGGGGGGGGGGGGCGTGGCTTGGTGCGCGGAAGGAATGGCTGCTTAGAGAGGAGCTCCCGGAGACTCACAGCCCGTTAGCGTCTTTCCTGGCCGAATCAGAAGCTGACAATGAGCAAGCAAGCTCGGCACAACCTGGGGACCAGATCGCGGCGACAATCCGCTTCGTCCCAGACCCGCAATATACAGGACTTGTTCCTTATGCAGGCCCGCTCTGACCGCTCCACTCCGCGCAAGATGGCGCAGCCACGAGGCGACGAGGAGGAGATGAGCGATGGATCCCAAGGTACCGCGGACGACCTGGTAAGCGGGAACGGCAACCCTGACCACCCTCTAACGCTGGGCGATATGACCGCCATAGCCTCAGACATCAAGAATACCCTATTCTCTGCCATTACCGACCTTAAAGCTGACCTCCTCTCACTGAACGAAAAAATGGCCACCATGGAGAGGGCTGAGGATAGGAGAGATAAGGCGGTACATAGACTGGAAGTGACAACAGCCTCACATACTGCGCATTTAATCTCCATTAACAGGCACCTAGAAGACCTCGATAATAGGGGTCGGCGGTGTAACATTCGAGTGAGGGGGGTTCCAGAGGCGGTGGCCCCCGACCAGATACCCTCTGCCCTACGCTCCATATTCAACAACCTGCTGGAGAACCCGGCCGATACCCCTATTGAATTTGTACGAGCGCACAGGGCCCTCCGAGCGAGACCATCAGACACAGCCCCACCGAGAGACATTATATGCTGCCTCCAGAACTTTCCTCTGAAGGAGGAGATTCTCAGCCAAGCACGGAAGAATGACCGTATCCAGTTCAATGATAGTGATTTGGCACTTTTTCAGGATTTGTCACCCATCACCCTGCAAAACAGGAGGGCTCTACGTCCTCTTTTGGAAGTGCTACGAGAGAGAGGCATTGTTTACAAATGGCACTTTCCGTTTGCCCTACAGGTTACTTTTAATGGGAGACAACTCTTACTCAGGCTCCCAGAGGAGCTTCCGGATTTCTGCGCAGCACTGAACATCCCCTGCGTTCATCTCCCCGACTGGTATGCGGAGTTCCGGAACCCCCCACAAGACGCTAGCCCGGACAGCTCTCCCCACTCTTCCCCTGCCAAACCCCCCACGAAGAAGAGCAGAGGCGGCAGGATGGGCGCTGGAACGGGGGGCCGCCTTCAGTTTCCTGCGCGGCAGTCCAGGAGCCGGGATCTTGCTTGAGGGGCTGGTGGGCCGCCATTCATTTTGCCAAATTTTTTGATTGTTTTGGCGGGTTATTGCCCGGAGGTTTTTCAGGAACACGATATGTTTTCTTTCCTTTTTTTTTTTGTTTGTTCTGAGTCAATAGTTCTAGGTTGTATGTCCCGCCACTTAGTGGCTGCTATTTTCCGGCCAGGAAATATTTTCTTGCCTTGTTATGCTTTAAATTAGGGTCTGTGAGTCTCCCTTATGGTGACTCTGTGTTTTTGTACTATTATTCTTTTTTCCCTTTTTTTTTTTCTTTTTATGCACTTTTTCGTTAAGGGATTCTCCTCGCTGATTTTTTTTTTCCTTTTTTTTTTAATGTTTATTGTTACATTTGTGGGCATTTTCATGGTATTAATGTGAACACTTACCCCTTCTGTGGTGTTCCTCCCACGTACCCCACAAACAGGGCATAGCAGTATAGCTAGGATTTTGCTGTGTATACCGCTCCCTGCTCTTCTCTTGGCTTGCAGCTCAGAGATCTGCAGGCAAGAACTCACCCCAATTGATACGCCCTGAGTACAGGACGTTCTCCCACCTTATCCTACCCTCACTTTTGCCCTTGTACCTCTCTCTTCTCCTGATTTCTCCCCACCTTTCCTTCTCCTCTCTCTCTACTGTCATCTCTCTTTCACTGCTTCTCCTTCTTATTTATCTCCACAGAGTGAGCCGCCCTCGGAGGGTTTTGATTTCTCGACCATGGCATACTCGATGCTGGGCCCCTGCCCGACTTTGATATCACACAATGTTCGCGGCTTGAATACGCCTGAAAAGCACATCTCCATCCTCCGGGAGTTGAATAAGGTAAAACCCATGTTTGTATATTTGCAGGAGACACACTTCCGATCTAGTCAAATTCCTAGGTTATTTAACAAAAATTTCCCACGGGTGTTTCATGCAACAAACCCGCAAGCAAAAACGAAAGGAGTCTCGATCCTCCTCCACAAGTCGGCGGGTTTTGAGGTCACTCAGCAGCTGTCGGATCCCGACGGCAGATACTTGTTCCTAAAGGGCATGTGGGGCTCTACGCCCTTAACATTAGCCAACGTCTATTTCCCCAATAGTGCACATGTACCCTTTTGTAGGCGAGTGGTAGATGAATTAAAGAGCTTTGCTACGGGCTGCATTTTACTGGGGGGGGACTTTAATGTTCCACTTAACCCGATTCAGGACACTTCCACAGGTAAATCTAGCTTAACTTACCGTACTTTGAAACAGGTGAAACAGGTGTTGCATTCTCTGACTTTAATAGACACTTGGCGCACTTTCAACCCTAATGGTAGGGACTTTACTTGCTACTCGGCACCTCATGATAAGTACACTCGCATTGACTACATTTTTATTACGCAGCGGGACCTGTTGAATGCCAAGAGTTCTCATATTGGTCTCCAGACCCTCTCGGACCATGCACCGGTTTCGGTTTCCCTGACGCGCTCTGACTTGAGGCCTAGACCCTGCACGTGGAGACTGAACCCCTCGCTACTGACTGACATTGAACTACTCCCGACACTAACGGACGCCCTCCGTAATTATTTCCGAGAAAATGTCTCGGATGAGCTTTCACCCCTGACTATTTGGGAAGCCCACAAATGTGTAATGAGGGGAGAGTTTATCAGAGCAGGGGCGTCCCGTAAACGGAAGGTGGAATCTCAGATAGCTACCCTAACCTCGAGAATTGCACGGCTTGAGTCCCAACATAAGCAGTCCCGGGCTGCTTCAGTAACCCAGGAATTGCTTGAGGCGAGGTCAGAGCTGAGAAGTATCCTGGAGACCAAAAGTAAACGCACCCTTTTTCTAAAACAAAAAATTTACTACGAATATGGCGACAAGGGGGGTAGGCTATTGGCCAGGGCGGTTAAAGATGCTGCCCTCGCCAATAACATTTTGGCAATTAAGAAGGCGGACGGTTCTTTGACGAACCGGGTGGATCAGATTGCTGACAGCTTTCACCGGTTTTATAGTGACCTCTACAACATCCCTTCTCGGCATAAACCTGGGGGGCTGCTCGGAGAGAGAGGCCATATCATCCGGGATTACCTGTCTCGGAGTGGCATGCCTACACTCTCTCCTGACGACGCAGATTCCTTAGAGGGTCCGGTCAACTCGGAGGAATTATTGGGGACGATAAAGAGCCTTAAACCGGGTAAGAGCCCTGGCCCTGATGGGCTGACGGCGCACTACTACAAGGCTTTTTCAGATCTGTTAGAAAAAACACTCTTGAGAACTCTCAATTCACTGAGAGAGCCCCATCAACTTCCTGCGACCTTCCTGGGAGCTTATATAACGGTGCTCCCCAAGCCGGGGAAGGACCCCACGGTTTGTGCTAGCTACCGTCCCATTTCCTTACTTAATTTGGATTTAAAAATCTTGTCTAAAATTATCGCAAACCGATTGAGATACTTTTTGCCCCAATTGATCGGCCCGGATCAGGCAGGGTTTATGCCGAGGAGGGAATCCAGGGACAACGTAACGAAGGCTTTGAATCTAATCCACCACTGTCAGAGTGCTCGGTTTGGAGGCCTTCTCCTGTCCACGGACGGGGAGAAGGCCTTCGATAGACTGGCTTGGGATTTTCTATTTGCCACATGTACTCATGTGGGGTTACGCCCCCACATGCTCTCCTGGATTTCCTCCCTCTATCAAAATCCGACTGCCCAATTGAAGATCAATGGGACCCTGTCTGATCCAGTGCAGATTAGGAACGGGACGAGGCAGGGGTGCCCTCTCTCCCCGCTCCTGTTTATCCTCACCCTAGAGCCATTCATTCGCACGATTAACAACACGCCCTCCATCTCAGGCTTTCCCGTGGGGCAGAGAATTTGTAAAATCGCTGCTTATGCGGATGATTTATTGTTTTTTCTGACCCACCCGCATACCTCGATCCCAAACCTGTTACAGGCCTTTTTGGTATACGGCTACATCTCAAACCTCAAGATTAACTATACTAAGTCTGAGGCCATGAATCTAACGCTCCCCCTGACGTGTTGGCACAGGCACAATCTAATACCTCATTTAAATGGGTGACGGACGCCTTGACATATTTGGGCATCAAACTTACCCCGCAGTTAAGCAAGATCTTCTCTTTTAATTTTAAGCCCATGTTGAGGCAGATTGAACTAGACCTGACTAGGTGGTCTCGGGGCCTCTTTTCATGGTTTGGAAGGGCCGCACTCATTAAAATGATAACATTCCCACGACTTCTTTATCTATTCCACACTTTACCCATCGAACTCCCAGCCACCTTTTTTAAACAGTTACAATCCTTACTTTGGAAATTCCTATGGGCCCAAAAACGACAGCGCATTAGTTTACACCTATTGACGAAACCGAAGGCAGCAGGCGGGATGGGGTTCCCAAATTTCAAACTGTATTACTATGCTACCCACCTGGCTAGAATAGTTGACTGGAACTGTCATGCAGATAGCAAAGACTGGATCTCATTAGAAGAAGGAGTGTCTAGATCTCCATTGCGATTCTCCCCTTGGATCCCGTGGGCCAGATGTCCTAGGGAACTATCACAACACCCTCTCATTGGGGCTTCATTGCAGATTTTTCATAAGCTGACCTCACACCACGACTTTACTTCTTCCCCTAGCCCTCTAACACCTCTCCGGGGCAATCCGGATTTTCCCCCGGGACTGTCCACAAATGACTTCTCACGCACTGCTAACTCCCCGTTGTTAGCCTCACACCTGGTACGACAGGGAAAGATTCTTCCCTTTGATGACCTTATAGGTAGCCTCCCTCCTGCAACATTATCATTCTGGAAATACAGGCAGGCATGCCATTATCTTCTGGCGCCTATACGGAAAGAGGCTGTGCTTAGGGACCCTACACCCTTTGAGAAGATTTGCCTCCAGGGTGCCCCCTTGGAGAAGGCGACCTCCTTTATGTACGCGTGTCTCCAGCAGTTGATCCACACGGAGTCGGACAGATTTAGGGATGCATGGGAGAGGGCCCTCCTGACTCGCTTTACGGATGCACAGTGGCACAATGCATGTATCCTCGCCCACAAAGGCACTATAAGCACCAGGCTACAGGAAAACGCACACAAATTACTCTCACATTGGTACGCCACCCCGACCAAAGTTAAGAGATGGTATCCGACATCCTCTGACCTCTGCTGGCGGTGTGGGGAGGCTGCGGGAGACATGCTGCATATTTGGTGGAGTTGCCCCCGGATAGCTAGCTTCTGGGGCGAGATCTGCAATTTAATTCTCAATATAACTAACACCACACTAAATCTTTCACCTGAGTGTTGTCTCTTGCACATATCAGACATGCCGCTGGGCAGATACAACAGATCTTTGTCTAAGTACCTGCTGATAGCGGCCAAATCCCTGATTCCTAAATACTGGAAACTAACTACGGTACCCTCGGTCAGGGAATGGGTACACTCAGTTAACCATATTTTCTCTCTGGAGGAGATGCTCGCTACAGCTAAAGATACGGCTGATAAATTTCACAAGACATGGTCCCCATGGGTCCAGTTTAAGTATTCTGATGCTTTTCGGGAATTGAGTACTGGGTGAATGCTCGGCGGTTGAGATTGAGACGTGCCTCAAGGCATGGAATCTCACCCCTGGTTGGTATAACTAAGAGATGGTTCGCAGGGCCGTGGGGCGGCCCAGTCTGTAAACTCTGTCTACTGTACTACGCCTCTTTCTGCTCTTTTACCCTTTCTGTTTCTCTTTTCTATCTGCTTTTGTTTCTCTTTGTGTTTCCCTTTCCCCAACTTTCCCATCCCCCACCTAACCCCTCAATTATTCCTTTTTGAAAGGAAGACACTAAAACAACATAAAATAAACTACAATTAAATAAAAACGAAACAAACATGACCAGACAGCCTATACAAGATTTGTGGTACTTTGTGTTATGTTGGGCTTTGATTTGTCTTAGTCTCTGTATTCTGTTACTGATCATTTCGTGCCCTGTATTGGCTGATTATTGCTTTGCACACTGCTATTATCTCTGTGTTTTCTGAATTTGCTCAATAAAACTTTATTGTAAAAAAAAAAGAAAAGATCAATGAGTGAAATGTACTTCAAATATCTTACTCAGGTCAAAATAAAGCCTTCACAAGGGTTAATTAAAAGTGGAAGTGTCACTGAGCAAAATCTTTCCTGCTCTAGAAATACACTAGCTGACTTGCCCTATACTTTGGATACCTATTGAACTGTGCAACTTTCATATAGAAAGTAAAAGGCACACCCTACTTTTATTTGGTTGTATAATTATGACTATGTATTGAAAAATAAGTCAATGACTTACTGCTGCCGCAAGGGATAGCAGACTTCAGTCCACCTGCTGTTGCAATTTGAAACCCAGCCTTGCCAGGTTGCAGGTTTGTGAATGGAATGAAGAAAGGTCCATAAATCTGCTTGCAGAAATCAAAGGGTTTTGTTGAATAATAAACGTGCAAAAAGTGTCTGCTAACACCTTGATGTCTTTCACACTGAAGAGTGCTTAATCATTAGTTACAGCCTTATGATTAACCACTCGTGAGTGCAAAATGCGTCAAGGTGCTAACTGACACTGTGCTGTTCCTATTATCTTCAATAACCCATCAATTGCAGCAAAAACAGTTTTTAAAACATTCATTCAATTCATGTATTTTCCTGTTTGTTTGGTAGGCATGTTGTTTTATATCAACATGTTATTTATTGAAGATTTAGCAAAAATGATATCTCTGCATAAATATTTTAAAAGTATGATTTATATTTTAATACAGTAAAGGCCCAATTAAAACTTAAGTTCAGTTAGAATTTAAATTTACATTAGTGAATGATGATGGAAAATCAAATCACAATTTTAATGCCACTTAAGGACTTTAGGCTAAGGTTTGTGTAGTTGAATACCCAGGTTCCCCCATCTCTTATGGTAGGCCCAGCTGAAAACTATGGTAAGGAGATCTTGCCACTGCAACCCTATAGCCTCGTACACAAGGTACGATTGTTGGCAGGGGATTGTCTGTTGACAGACTGTTGTCCTAAAATCTTACCATTAGTATACTCCTTTTGACAATTGTTGTCCAACTTTTGGCCAACAAATATTGGATGACAGGCTAGTAAATTTTCGGCGGACAGCGGTTTGACGTCAGATTTTGTATGGTCAGTACACAAATCTGTCACACAAAAGTTGAAAGTACAAACATGCATGCTCGGAATCAATGCTTACCAATCACAAAATTAGCAGAAGGGGCCCAAAGGGTGGCGCCTAAGAGCTGAAATTTCTTGTAGTATGTAACTATGTTCATGTTTGTGGCACGACAATTGTGTACCATTAGTATGCAAGACAAGATCCTGGCACATGCCCTTTTGATGAAAATCAGATGCTCAGTTGGCCAACAATAGTACTGTGTGTACGGGGCTTATGACTACAGTGGGTAGTTCAGGCTTTTAAATATCTTGATAACTGCAATATTATGTATGGATGGAGCATGCAACTACCACTTTGTATTTTTCTGGCTCCAAATTCTGCAATATGTGAAATTTAATGCAAACCCCAATGAGGGGCAAAAGTCAATGGGAGGTGAATGTTAAAAATAAATTCTTTCCATTTTGAAGACTAGTAGACAAGGGATTGTTAAACAAAGAGCATAGAGAGGTGAGCAATCCCAAGGGGACATGCACCAATCCAACATTTTTAATAAGGCTTGAAGGATAATAATAACCCCTGCATCCTGATCCAGGAGGCCGGATTGACTTTCCAATCATGTGATTACCGTGAGTGGCTGTCACAGTGTACAAAAAGCCACCTCTACCCATGCCACATCCAATACTTTGAGCAATTCTTTGTCCCCTAGTTTGTTTGATCCTGCCACCTTGAGGTCCACCACTTGGTTGCACTTCAAAGGAAATTATGGTTGCAGTGTGACTGGATGTTTGTGTTGTAAGCACATCATTAAGGGTGATTTAATACGATCATTCTCTAATGAAAAAACACATCAGATCAAATCCTTCTTTAATTGCAACACATGGTATGTCATTTATGTTGTTACATGCAAGTCATGCAATATGCAATACATCGGGCGTACCACTAGGAGAATCAGGGATAGATTTCAAGAACATTTGTACAGCATTGAAAAAAAATTATCCACAAATGTTTCTAGACACTTCAACCAATACCATAATGGCAGCAGTACCTTTGCAGGTGTACAGATTCTAGAAAAAGTTTTGACACTCACTAGAGAAGGAGATGTTTTCAAACTTCTCTGCAAAAGGGAGTTTTTTTTTGGACTTTTTTTTAATACCAGAAAACCTTTTGGAATGAACCATGAATGGGACATCACACATTTTTATATTTAGATTCGTTTTTTGTTCCATCAACGTCTATATATATATACATGCAATGTATGCAATCAATTTCAGACATGCATGTATACATATATTAATTCCACATCTTTTTCCATTATTTTGTCACTGTTGTGATTTGCATATTCTGATGTTTATATTTTACACCGGAAACCCATTGCTTTTTGTTACAATGTTCCTTCTGTCCTTATGGACTCTGTAGATTGACCTTTGATGGCTATATTGTTTTATCATCAGTCAGCTCTATACGTTTTTCACATCAATAGTCCGATTACATTGAGGTTTAGTTTAACTGAACTAAGTTTTGGTTCTGAACTTTTAATACCCAAAGAGACTTTGCTTTATACATATTTTTATATACACACCTATGAATGTTTATCATGTGTGCATAAACATTTCGCATTCATGTATTCAATGATATAGTGTGTTTTGGGTTAACCCTCTTTGGGCAATTATAGGCCTGGATTTGGACACTGTTGTGTCTTTTTTTCTAGTCTTTATTGTCCTTTTCTTTACTTCTCTCCTTTCTTATGATTTTCTTGTGATTTCATTTTGGGTAAATGATCGCAAGCTTACATATATATATTTTTATTATGACTGTTACTGTTTTTTTGTGTGCATTTTTTAAACATATATATGCGTTTTAAACGTTGCAATGTTTTTAAAATGTTGGTTGAAATGTTGTTTGTATGTGGCACTATTAGAGCTAGGTGTGTTTTTGGGTGTATCCCAATTTGGGCAGACTCCTTTAAAAAGACCTGCCTGTTTAGTGTTACATTCGTTGGGAACAAGCAAGATATAGCTTGTGAAACGTCTACCATTGCCTGTATCTGTCTGACCCTTTTGACAGTAAAGATGACATTAAGATAAATTGGAGTTCCAGTGTGTGACCAATTCCTTGTCTTGTTCGTCTTCCACAGTGGTGAGCCCAAGTCTACACCTGTGATCCATCCTGCACCTGATTTTGCCTGGAGCGGTGTGCTTCTCTTTGTTCTTTGCCACATCCAAATATTGCTAGAGAAAAGAAAAAGGGGTTGCAGGGACACACCCTGCTAATGCTGGACTTTAATGGCATAACATTAGACAAGGATCTTTAGAATAAAAAAAGTTTTTTATTCCAAAATTTTAAAATTCAAAAAGACATTTGGATCATAGAGCATAGTAAAAAAAACATGAACCTATCATGCTGAGGTATAACCTAATAAACATCCTAACACCTTCTAATATACATATAATTTATAAGCTTCAGGTGTGCAGGTTGCTCAATCTTCCAGGGGTTGACACATTTCACTAGATTGCGTAGCTTCTTCAAGACCTGTAGGTTGAGAGTTATATTGGCCTTATATGGTGGAAAGTTAGAGGCATTAGATAACGTCTGTGGAGCAGATAAAAAGGCTATAACTCCTTTCAAACAACTTGAAATTTGTAAACTAGAATTAAGCCAAGAACTTTTAACTGGAGTCTTTATGATTGCATTCTCAGTAATTTCTTTAACATAGTATATTATATAGTGTATATTTGTTATATAGCATTTGAGACACCAGTGGTAGCTGTATATTACATATATCTTCTCAATTTAGTATTTGTCTCTATACAATATATAGGTCTCTAGCCTCAAGATGGTCCACAACATCATTCAGTTACTGAGACGGCCAGTGCTCCAGGAGGTGAAGTACCCAGTCACTGTGTGTTCTCCCGCAGGGCACATACAATGGTGCCCTAAAGATCCTTGTCACATGGTATGCTATTAAAGTTCAGCATTAGCAGAGCGAGTCCCTCCAACCCCCTCTTCTGTTGTCTGGCTGTCACAGTGGTCACGTGATTGGGAGCATGATCCACGACTCCCAATCATAAACAGAAACCAGAAGCAGTCTTGAACAGCTTGGTCATTGTACTGCAGTCAGCATAGAAAACTTGGCTGCAATGGACAGTGAGTGCCTGTGGGCATTCCCTAAGGCCCACTCTACCTTCTGCCAAATATATGCATTACTTGGTCCTCACAATTCCTTTAAATAACAAGCTTGAGGGATTCCTTCAACCTGCCAGTGAAGTGGTGCATCTGTAGCACATACTAAAGCAAATGTGACATTTAAGAAAAAAATATAATTTGCTGCTAAATTACATTTCCGAGAAGGCTTCATTCTCTTTGTAAACATAGTCATTTTCAAGGTTTATAGGCTAGGGATTGTTAAACAAAGGGCATGGAGCGCTGGACACTACCTTGTGGGGCATGTACCAATACAAATAAATATATTTTAAAAAAAATACTGCTTAGCAGGCCACAGCTCTTTTTTTACGGCTTAAAGAACAAAATTAAAAATACACAATTCCTTTATTTAACAATGCATTACATCTGTACTTGATGTGGCAAACCTGTCGGATGCACTAAAGCAAAAGTTGTCACTTCTTCACCAGGGACCCTGATGGTGGGGATAGACTTGCAGCAAGCCTGAACAAAGTTGTGGCCCCCAGGTAAGCCTAGCCTAGGATGCGGAAGACCACTCGGGTGTGTAGAGTGCAAGCAGCAGGCAAAAGGGAATCCAGAAGACAAGCCGAGATCAGGGCAGGCAGTGAACAAGCAAAGAAGGCAAACGAAGCCGGGGTTGGTACACAGGTAGTCAGACACTGTATGGACAAGAAGTATGCAAATAGGATCTCAGAGAATTATGAAGTTGCTCAGGTAATGTGGGTTACATTGAGCATGTCTTATATAGACAAGCAAACTAGGAGTCTGGCCAGGAAGTGATGGAAGGGAAGGAAATAAAGGTCCGCAGAATAGCAGACACCGCCCATAGTTGAGCACAGCCAAGCCACACATGAAGGAATCAAGTAAACACTGCAGCAAGGAGGTAAGCAGGAAACCGCAGGCTAACTTGTGACAAAAGTGTACTAAAGTAAAAGAAAAACGTATCATTTAAATTGCACTAAAAAACATTCCATATTGGTTTTGTTATGGCTATAAACAAAGCAGATTTCCCTCAACTTCCAAACCAGGTCTTTATCCTGGATTCTTATTTTTGTGGAACATTATCATTACCCCCACTAAATAACAGCCAATGTGAGAACAGGCTAAATATGACCATTTTGTTCGCCCAGTCAATAAAATGAAACCAGACACATTTCACTGAAAACCCTGAGTGAATTTGAACCGCATCCCCGTTCTCAAGCTGGTTTATATGTGTTTTATTCTTCTTCAGCTACTCTGTGTTTTCCAGTCTCTTGAGAGAGGTTAATTAGTTACAGCTGCATACTGTCTTCTACAATTCCTCACGTATGCAAATTGTTCATCTTTTCTGTTACAAATTTAACATCCTTTAAACACCTTCCAGATAAAGTTGGCTCCGACCAAGAAACTTTTGATACATTTAGGAAAACTATCTGTAAAGATATTGCGGCAGGCCATATAAGTCAGTCAGTCGGTTTTTACAGAAGAATATGTATCACATAACACATATGAAAGACAACCTCCATTCTAATTAAAAAGCAGAATATTATTTTAAAATGGGGAGATGCAGAAATCCATAAATCCATAAATGCAACCAAGGATTATACATTGTTTCCTGGCAATGGGAGAGAACCTAAATGCAATTCAGGGCTGGAACTCAGAGACATGCCATAACTGTGCCCATCATTAATCAAGAAGCTTCTAATATACTTTATCTTTTTACTTTTCTTTACTTTTTTACTTTATCTTCTTTGATTATATAAGAACTTTTCTTTTTTTTTGCAAGATCAGACAAGTTCAGCTTTGAGTTAAAGGAGAGGAATGGCCACACATGAACCTCATTGTGTCTACACTAAGTACTGTTTTAATTTCCACAAGCAAAATGTGTATTTAAGAAAGACCTGAAAATGGGCAGTTTTAATCCAATGGCCGTCAGAAATAAGGAAAGTTCTTAATAGTGACATGTACATGCTCATTCTACAAGGCAGTGCAAAGGGCACAATTGAAGAGCACAGTCAGTTGAGTAAACCATAGGAACTAACCAGGGTTCTCTTTTCTAAGGTCACACTTCTGAAAGATACATTTTGATGACTGTGGCTTACTGCCATTACCAGAGCAATAGGACTTCGAAGAATAAAATCCCTTTACTTTGACACAGAAGTTGATCCTAGTGTGAGCTTACAAAGGGCTGGAGACTCTCTTCCCACTTTCACATGATGGTGCTAGTGTCTGAAAGGCTAATTTCCAAGCACCAACACTGTCGTGTGAGAAGAGGAAGAGTGAGTCACATTATTCACTATACAATGAAGTACCAATAATTATCTGGCAATTGCATAAACAAGGGAATCAAAGAGAAGGTAAGAACAAGCTTTTGCACGGGTGAGTTTTTTTTACAGTGGATCTACAGTATACTCACCTCCATTCCTGTAAAGCGACATCTGGGTTCAGGATCTTTGGCCATTTTGATTGGCTAAGCCAGAAAGAGGCACACTATGTCCAGCATAATTGCATGAGATATAATTAATTCTGGCACCCAGGCGTATGTACGCTGTGCTGCTATATACTGTATGCCAATAGTTGGCACTTAAGATCATAGGGAAAAATCATATTACACAAAATCCTGCAATTTATCATTGCTGTTATACAAATATTTCTCACATTCATACAAATATTTGTCAAGGTGATTCTTTTTTTTTATAAACAGACCCCACAATATGCCTCCTCTGCAATAAAAAAAAAAAACTTTCCTGCTCATAAATGTTAATTTTTTTTCCTTAAAGTGGCTGTAAAGGCAGAAGTTTTTTTTGTTTTGTTTTATATCTTAATGCATTCTATGCATTAAGATAAAAAGCCTTCTGTGTGCAGCAGCCCCCCCCCCCCAGCCAACCTAACACTTACCTGAGGGCCTCCCTCTCTGTCCAGTGATATCCACAAGTGTGTCAGTTGTCTAAATTCCTCTTCCTAATTGGCTGAGACACATCAGCAGCACTATTGGTTCCACTGCTGTCAATCAAAGTCAGCTAGCCAATCATGGAACAGAGGGGGCAGGGCCAGGTCGGGCTCCATATTTGAATGGACACAGGGAGCTGTGTCTCAGATCAGGTGCCCACATAGCAAACTGCTTGCTGTGGGGGCATTGAATAGGAGAGATGTGCCAGCATCACAGAAAAGGGACCTGAGAAGAGGAGGATCTGGGCTGCTCTGTGCAAATCCACTGCAACAGGTAAGTATAACATGCTTGTTATTTTTATAGGAAAAAAACAAACTTTTACAATCACTTTAAGTATTATTAAAGAACAACAGCAAAACTGCGAGCACAAAAGTCACCTGAATAATCTGTTAAAGCATGAAAAACTATTCATACTGGAACAGCTATATACGTTTTTCCTGCAACTTTTGGATTTTATATGCATTTATTTTGCTGCACACATTTTTTTTACACACAGATTTATGCAATTTTTTTGCTACACAACTTTTTTGTGTAATAGAACTGGTTTGGTTCACTTATATGTACTTTTATATGCCATTTGATGGTGTTTGGACACTTTAGAATTCATGGTCACTATACACATATGTTTTTTTTTTCACTCAGGATCTATTTCTGGATTTATGGCATAAGAGTGGTCTTGTCTATTATATATATATTTTTACATATTTAATTTGAAATATTTGGTTACACAGTTTATAGTCTTGAGAAAAAGAGGGGCAGGACTTTAAATTAGGCCATGACTGATTACCGTCAGATACCCCCTCCCTAAATATAATGGTTCAAGAAGGGGGGTCGGGACTTTGAATGAGGCAATGGCTGCAACCAGATAGAATAAATGATAATAGTATTGAATTAAACAGGTATATATATAAATCAATTCATAACAATTACATCATGAATATATAGCATACCATAAATACACATAACCATACATATAATAATTCCCATTAACACAGTTAATCCTCTTTGGTTCCACATAGGCAATAAAATGTATAAAATCAATAATTTTCCTGAAAAACTCCATTGGGTATCCAGATGATATGAATTTGGATGACGTTGCAGCTATGAAAGCTCTATGCGTTTCGTGGAACCCTCCACTCATCAGGAGCAATGAGGGGTACTTCTAGTTGCATCTGGAAAAATACATAACCAGAAGACTATGCCATAAGTGGGGTGAAAATAGAAAAATAGCAATAAAGAGAAGGCAAAAACACAATGAATGCACCCCCACTGTACCTGGCGAGACAGCCCTATATGCCAGCCCCATGCCTGTGGAGCTGAGGATATGGTGGAAACATCTGCCATGGGAGCTGGGGTAGTGGTCCGGCAGCGAAGGAAATCAGCACACACAGCATTGGGCAAGCATGTGTGAAAAGAAGAAACCTAAAATACCCACGAGAGGTAAAATAAAATGAAGTAAAAAAATAATAGAAAGAGTAAAATGAATAAATACGAGAAATAGAAAAAGGTGAGGAAACTAGTGTGAGTTTGAAATGTAGATATAGTAAGACCAGGGCCCAAAAGGATATCAGAAATAGTAAGGCTGGGTGCATAATTATATAGTACCTATAGTGCACATAGTGCATAAGAATGGTGACAAATGATTGTTACTCACCATAATATCAAGTAGAAGAAGTATAAGCACCAAAGAAGCCTAAAGTAGCCCAATAAAGGGAAACTAATATCAAGTAGAAGAAGTATAAGCACCAAAGAAACCTAAAGTAGCCCAATAAAGGGAAACTAATATCAAGTAGAAAAAGTATAAGCACCAAAGAAACCTAAAGTAGCCCAATAAAGGGAAACAGAGAAGTGATGGCTAGGATCATATTACAAGAGCATGAAACCATGTGAATGTGTTTACAGGTGAGTAGAAAGCAAAGAAGTGAAAGAAGCTCCTTCCCATGATATGTGTACCCCCCCCCCCGGAAATCCACATCAACATCACGCAAAGCGTGCAGAGGTGACAAAGGGCGCCAAACCGAGCAGAGCCGCTCCGGAATAGGCGTCCAAGTCCTCAATGTAAACGCAGAGTAAATGCACATAGTTTATAGTCTTAGTGTGTATACATATATATCATATAATTTTCCACTTATTTAGGGATATATACTTTTCCACTTATTTTGGGAATTATCACTGAATCACTGGACTGCTGGTGGTGCAGTCTGTTTATTGGGCCATTACTGTGGACTTACCCATTAGTGTTTTATACAGGAGGGTCTGGCCTCGCATAGGTGGATCCCAATTAGTACTTACCACCCCTAGATGCAGGGTGTAAGTGGTTATTCCCACCACTGTGATTTCCTATCCTTTTAATCTGTGTGTTTCCTTTAGCCTTGTAATGAGAGTGTAGTTCTCTCTCTGGGACACAAGTAGCCCCACTGACCCCATTATTGTTGTGTAAATAAAGGGTTTATAGTCCCACAAAGCACAGCTGCAAAGCACTTTGCTGGCGCTTTGGCAGTGGTGCCCATTGATTTCAATGGCAGGGACAGTGGAGGAGCGATGTTTTCACCGCTCCTGCACCGTCCAAAAGATGATACTTGCAGGATCCTGCAAGCGCACTGCTCCAGTGTGAAAGCACTCGGGCTCTCACACTGGGGATGCAGGGGATGCTTTTTATCAGGCGATTTACAGGGGCTATTTATAGCCCTTTAATGCCTGAAAAATGCCTCAGTGTGAAAGTAGCCTTAACGCAAAATTATACGTGATGAAAAACCTGCACCAAAATCAAATAAACCTCACAAAAGGGTTATATTGGAGCTATGTCATTTAAATTATGGGTGCACTAAAAGACTTCTGGATGGCTGTTATATTGCTTCAGTTCCTGTTATTCCTTTATTTCTCTTGAAGAAGTGAAGTCAGGTACTTAGTAAGCTGGATCAGCAACTCTCAATGGCTACATAAGTATTACTTTGCATGACCGTTTCTTCTCATTTTAATTTAATGCCATACCTTCAAAATGCTGGAAAGCTGAATTAATGGTTGTCCATTTTTTAATGTTATTATGAAACAAGACATGTATTTTGTGGACAGGAGGTATAAATACCGTAACCAATCTAATATAGTAAATATAACATGTCTGAATTTTCCAATGTGCAATAATTATGAATTAGGCAGTTCTGTTTGTCTAAAGGAAAATAAATTCTTAGTGGACCAATTATAGCTCTGATGTAGAAGTTCTAAATTTTGGGTCAAGTTTGAGGGTACAAACAGATATTTTCATTGATTTAGCTTGCAGAAATGTAAACATTTTATATTACTGTATGTAATGTATTTTTTCTAAATTTAAGTTTGTCTGAAACTGCAGTTTGGTTCAGACTAATTGTGTTGAGGTTCTGGCTTCTGTACCAGTTTGGCTGGTTTGTGCTAATTTCCACTTGACCGTGGGTGTCGCTGTCACCACCGATAAGTGTTGGAAATACAACAAATCAAATGTATTGGGTACCCCTTTACTCAGAAACACTAGTAAACACTAGTGGTCTACCCGCTGTGAATTCTGGGTACTTAAGGTACTGACGCCATTTTCTGGAGTCTCTTTTTGGTGTTAGTTTTCCCTGACCTCGTGGCCCTCCTGGCCTGAGGTGTGTGCTGCCTTAATCAATGTCTCAACTGAAAGGTAGGCCCAGGGCCTACTGATCAAGAGTTGATCCTCTGCTGTCTTGCCTGCGGGGAGAAGCCGGGCAACTGGAGGATCCAGGGGAGGACTCAGTTGGAGGATGCATCTTGAGTTGCTTGCCATGCAGTATCGTCGGGTCAGCTGAAAGAACCAGGTACTGTGGGGAAACTCTTTAATCTTTGCAACCAGAAGCTTATTGTGCCTTCCTGTGGCATGACAAGATCGCTAAACTTATCAAGTCTGTGGCAGAGACTTTGTTCGAGCATCTCGACGGCTGCTAGGTCAGTGAGAGAGGCCTATCCGGTGATTGCTAGATCCAGCTTGTGGAAATTGTTTGCCCTTTGGATCAAGGAAATACCTATAACCTGCAAAACCACGAAGATACCTGAATTCCTTTTATCCTCTACCCCTCTATTGCAAAAGTGTGTGTTTTTGTCAAATAAACACCCAACAAAAAAAAGACTGTCGGAAGTGTCAGAATCATACTCTTTAATCCATTCTACAACGGGACCTCTAAGACGGACACAGTGAGCAGGTGAGGTAATGGTAAGCCCAATAAAAACCAGCAGCTCCTTCACTCCTTATTCAGTAAAGTACACTATTCCCAATAGAAAAAAAACATTTTCAATTTGCATGTAAGTGTAGTCAATATATATTCTTTACTGACCTACCAGAAATTGAACAACATTGCTTAAAATTGGTTGTAGTTGTCTGGGCAGGTTTTTTTTTCTAAATACATGCATAATGGATTCTGTCGCGTTCATCCACATTTGTTCCCAACAATGACAACACTACCATTAAACAGGTAGATCATTTTACTGTGGATTGTGACATTAGACAAAGTTCTTACTTTGCTTTTTGGTTAAATTCCTGTTTGCTGCTACTTCTTGCTGTTACAAATTCGTACCATTTTAACGATTTAGCTGAGTATCTTTGATCATTTTTCACGATTTTCTTTTTTTTAGCATTTTTGCACGCATTTTGTTCATTTATATGGGGCTAATTATTTTTTTTTATATATGTATTTTTTTTATATAAAAATATATGGTGGCAGTAATTTGGTGTGTAAAGGGATAACTGCGTAGTTAACCAAATGCAGGGACAATTGCGCTAGGCCTACTGGCACTCAATTGCAGTCCTGCGAGCTGAAAAATATTTGTGCAGGGTGAGGCTGAGAGTGTCATTGTCATTTATCAGTGACAGTGTAGTGTGAGTTTAACCAGCCATTTGTCACAGGTTGGTGAAGGTGGCCAGGGTCTGATGCTGCATCCCTCACAAAGGTAGGACCAGTTTTCTTTAGCATTGGCACATATAAGACCCTGAGATCCCCAGAGGACTTGGCCCATAGGTGTTTATATGTAACAATTTTATACAAACATACACAAACATACTAGCATATTTTTGGATTGTGGGAGAAGCTTGGAGCACAGGAGGAATGCCATACAAAATGGAGAAAATGTTGCAAGCCAACAGTGCTAATTACTTAGCCTCTGTACACCCAAATAAACCAGATTAATCTTTGGTTCGCAACCAACAGAAATACGTCATCCTGGGACACATTAAAGTTAAGTTTGTTTAGCTCATTACTACAGCTCAATTAAAATCTCTAATGATGGTCATAAAAATGTGTTGGCTAAATAAACTGTTTTATTATAATACGGTACATAAAGACATCAACATGAAGCATTAATCATGCATTTCTGACAAGCGTATAGATGGTAAATTTGTTTTTGGTAAAATAAAAATGTCATGGAAATTTTGTCATGATAGTTCCAGCATCACAAAATGTATAACACCCTAAAGTGGAATGTCTTTTTTTGCACTTGTACCTACAGGTAAGCATATAGTAAGGCTTAACTGTAGGTAGCATGAATATCTCCTAAACTTGCACTGTTTAGGAGATATTCACATTGCATTCAGCTGGTGATGTCACTTGCGCATGCGCTCTGAAGGGACAGCATACACATGCTGTCCTTTTAGAGCCATGTGCTGTGGTCTGTTACTCCCGCGTGAATGTGCAGGATTGATGTCAGCCAATTAGAGCCTCGAACCTGGAAGGAAGACAGGGTGAAGATGTAAGCCCCGCGAGAAGGAAAATAGTGACACTTTTAAGGATAAAAACAACTTCTTTATTTCATATTGATAATATGAATGCAGCATGACCATATGATACACAAAGGTTCAGCAAACGCATTTCAGACTCTTGTGCATAATCACAGGAGTTCAAAACGCGTTTGCTGAACCTTTGTGTATCCTGTGGTTATGCTGCATTTTTTATCGATATGAAATAAAGAAGTTGTTTTTACCCCTGGAAGTGCCGCCACTCTTTTCCTCTTCACATGTTGATCTGGCCATGAACCAGGCAGACACCTGGGTTTATACAGCAGCTAAGGATCCCTGCAGTCTGCCTTGGAGCAGTGTGTACCCAGTAGATCTTCACAATGAAGATGGAAGCCCTCTCAGTGGTGACAGCACGCCACTGGAGGACTTCATTCTACGGTAAGTATTTCATGATGTGCTAGTATGTGATGCATACCAGCACATTATACCTTTACATTGCAGAGTTTAAATAAAAAAAATTGCTGTGGCTTACTACCGATTTAAGGCTCTATGCAGGAGTTTTGTGTTTTGCCTGTAGAAGCAGCTCAATGTTATTTTGTGTGTCCATGCGCATTAGGATGATTACATTTTTAAATACAACTTACACATTGTCCTATGCCAGCCTCTAATAGAGAGGCTGGCAGTGACAAGTTTAATATTTTAATATTAAAACAATAGCGGCACCAGGTTGGAGACGGACAGAGAGGGCACTGACAGGGAGGAAGGAGGGGGGTGCGGGGGGAGAGATGAGAGCAGAGCAGGCAGCCTATCAGAGAGGGAGGCACTTAGACCACGATGATCACGGCGGAGATTACCTGGTTATTGTGGTCTGTTTAGAGAGGGCATACACGAAGTGGTAGGTTTTGGTAGGTTTAGGCTTTTTTTACAGTTTAGAGGGGGGCAGATTACAAAGCACAAGTGCCGTGCTGTGTAATCTGTTTTAAGATACCAGAATCTACTTTTTTGGGGGTTTAAAAGCTTTAAGCTTTGACAAAAAACCTGGAAGCTGATTGGTTTCTATGCAGAGCAGCACCAGATTTTGTACTCTCTTGTTTTAGTAAATCAACCCCTATAGTATTAAACAGTTAGCATTTTTTCAAAAAATAAAATACTTGTTTACAGTTTTTTTCTTTTTCTGCATCTACTTGCTTCTGATCTCCTGCAGCATCTTTATAGAGACACTCCGGGGATGGTTGTATGGCATTTCTATGTGGTAGCATAAATGAATTATGCCTGCTCAATAATTGTATTCAGGAAGTGTCTGAACAAGTGAACAAGGACCTTCATTGCAGGATTTCCAGCCATTATTTTAATGCAGGTTGCAGATATATAAAATACTGAAAATACTTTTTAAATTCTATTTACAAGTTGAAGCCTATTTGATATTGTCTGTGATTAACTTTATAATATAAATAATTTTCTCCTTAGTCACTTAAGCCCGGACCATTTGGCTGGCCAAAGACCAGAGGACTTTTTACAATTTGGCACTGTGCTGTTTTAACTGGTAATTGCGCGGTCATGCAATGTTGTACCCAAACAAAATGTGCGTCCTTTTGTTCACACAAATAGAGCTTTCTTTTGATGGTATTTTATTGCCTCTGCAATTTTTTTTTTTTTGCGATATAAACGGAAAAATAACGTAAGCATATACTTATTGGTTTACGCAAAAGTTATAGCAAAAGTTATACAAACTAGGGTAAATTTTCTGGAATTTACGCAGCTTTTAGTTTATGACTGCCTCATTTCTCATTTCTTGAGGTGCTAAAATGGCAAGGCAGTACAAACCCCCCCCCCAAAATTACCCCATTTTGGAAAGTAGACACCCTAAGGAAATTGCTAAGAGGTATGTTGAGACCATTGAATTTTTTTTTTGTCCCAAGTGACTGAATGACAATTTTTTTCAAAAAGTTGTCACTAAATGATATATTGCTCACACATGCCATGGTTATATGTGGAATTCCACCCCAAAATAAATTTTGCTGCTTCTCCTGATTATGGAGATATCACATGTGTGGGACTTTTTGGGAGCCTAGCCGTGTACAGGGCCTGAAAACCAATCACCGCCTTCAGGATTTCTAAGGGTGTAAACTTTTGATTTCACTCCTCACTACCCATCACAGTTTTGAAGGCCATAAAATGCCAAGCTAGCACAACCCCCCCCCCCCCCCCCATGACCCTATTTTGGAACTTAGACACGCCAAGCTATTTTCTGAGAGGCATTTTCAGTCCATGGAATATTTTATATTTTGCCACAAGTGGTGCGGGAAAATGACAAACTTTTTTTTTTTGCACAAAGTTGTCACTAAATGATATATTGCTCAAACATGACATGGGCATTTGTGGAATTACACCCCAGAATACATTCTGCTGCTCCTCCCAAGTATGGGGATACCACATGTGTGGCACTTTTTGGGAGTCTAGCCACATAGAGGGCCCCGAAATCTAATCACCATCTTCAAGATTTCTAAGGGCATACATTTTTGATTTCACTCTTCACTACCTATCACAGTTTTGAAGGCCATAAAAAGCCAAGATGGCACAAAACCCCCCCAAATGAAAGTAGAAACCCCACACTATGTGCTGTGAGGTATGGTGAGTATTTTGCAGATCTCGCTTTTTGTTACAAAGTTTTGAAATTTGAAAAAAGAAAAAAAAATCATATCTTTCTTCATTTTTAAAAAAAAATGAGAGCTGAAAAATACTCACCATGCCTCTCAGCAAGTAGCTTGGGGTGTTCCGTGATGCAGCTGCATGGCGCACCTGAAAACCAAAAAAATGGTTAACAATAAAACACAATAAAACATTGCAGAATATAATACAGTAAAAAAGAGCAGAACAATAGAGAGAGAAAGAGAACAATAAAACGACAAATATTTTTGGTTTTTTTATTTTATTTTTTTTTTGCTTTTTTTTATACTTTTATTTGTAACTGTAACTGTAACTGTAACGGTTCGGTTCCAGGCTCGGGTCTCTCAAAAAGCGATGGCATCTTGGGAGACCCTGTGAAAGTGTGCAATGCATACCCTACGCTAAAACTCCACTAGTGTATGGTAGCATTAAAAACATTTACCAATATAAAGACCAGGATTGTCAGGAGAGCGGGGACAATAATAACGGGTGCCTGAATCTGACAGATGAGTGACTTCCTCTTCACTATCTGTCATGCGCAGAAATGTGTAGGCCTCTTCACTACTGTACCTTCGATTTGCCATTTTGGGCTCTAAATTTACTGGTACAGTAGTGAGACTCCCAGTTAAAAAAGCTCCTGTCACCAAATGTAACAAATACTACCAAAAAAATCAGGCCTGACTCTGTGAACGCTGCAGTTATGTGTTTAGTGTTTTGTAAGTGACAGTGATCAGTCGATACTGCACTTGGGTGGACTGGGCAGAGGGGCAAAACGCAGGGGCTAGCAGGTATCTGGGCTGATCCCGCTAGCACAGCATTTTTGGGAACCGTAAACTACTGGGGACACTAGTATAGATCTTATCATATCAGATATCGATCCGTTCAGACACTATACCACTAAGGGAGGTGTATGCCGCGTGCGTGGGTGTTAGCGATACTGCCACTAAGCTGACGCTGCCTGGGGCAGCGCAGACCCTATCTGACCCTAAAACCTAACTGATGTCACCCGCCGGGCAATCAGAGGGTTAAACTTTTATTAGGTAAAAAACAGCGGGTGCTCTGACATTTTAAGAAAATAACTAACTAACCAGCATCATCCATAACAGTTATATGGTGATCACTGGTGAAAGGTTTAACTATGGGGCAATCAGGGAGTTAAAACCTTTATTAGGTAGTATATGGGGGTACCTAACGCTATAAAAAGCTGATGACGAACCTAAATACTTACCTGCCTAACTAGTGTCACCTGTGACACTAATACGGTGATCGGTAAAATAATTGCTTAGTGACACTGGTGACGGGGGGGTTATAAAGGGGTTAAATCTTTATTAGGGGGGGTTGGGGGTACCCTAGACCTAAAGGGGTCTACCACTAACTGCCCTACCACTCATAACAGTCACAAATGACACCAATGCAGTAATCATAGTAATAAAAAAATGCTATTGGTGTCATTGTGACTGGGGGTGCAGGGGGGTGATCGGGGGGTTATCAGGGGATAATTGGGGGTGATTAGTGTGCCTGCATGTTCTACTGTTAGTGTAGTGTTGGTGTAAACTTACTTGATGTCTTCTCTCCTCGGAAGCTGGAACGAAAAGGCTTCACGAGGAGCGATGACATCACTTTCTTTGCTTCTGTTTACATTTCAGAAGCAGAGAAAGCATTCCATTCATCAGGAGCAATCGCGAGGGGCGGCCATATGCCTGCCTGTGCCATTCTGCTGACGTACATCGTCGTGCGGCAGTCGGCAAGTGGTTAACTTGAACTCAAGTTCTAAACCTTACTCCCTAACCCTAAATCTAAATCAATTCATAACAACTTGTAACTTCATAAAGTACTATTTATAAATTGAGCTATAATTCTGAAATATTTCACTGGTAGAATATAGCACATAAAAAACAATAATTCCAAATACAGCTGTCTCATGCTTAGTTCACAAAGGGCTCATTTAGACTTTGGGGTTTGGGGAGGGGGCAGTAAAAGCGTGCTGCTGAGCCAGATATTTACATATTTACGATGTCCAGTAGCACCACTGAATACATCTTAATCAATTAATTGGGGCCACGCTGCAGCCATCCCACAATTGTGGGCAATACAGTCAGTTGCGGTGTAGTGGTGCCACATTTATGGATTTCAAACAGGCAATGAAGTGGTGACTTATCATCTCCTCACCACCTGTCAATTGCCTTTGAAATGTGATCTGAATGTAGATAGATTTTCAGAGACATAACAATCTCGCCGCTTGTCTAAACCTAGCTAAAGGCTTCACTTTGCAATGAGGCATCTTGAGAGATTTCAGTAAGTAGTTTAGTGGGACTTTTCCTGCCAAATACACAAACAAAAAACAAAAAAACCCTATAACTTATACAATTTTTTTCTTTTTTATTCAAAAGTAGCACAGACATTTAAAACCAATAACAGTGGCTATACCAAAAATGGCACAGTACAGTTACACCTCATGAAATATAGATGGGTTGAAGTCTTTCAGCAATTGTGTCCTGACATGTTTCGCCCAGAGGGGCTTCTTGAATGATCACAAATTGCAGGGTTTCTTCATTGATGTCTGTTTACAGATTGCTAGTTGATAGTGGAGTCACACCTGAATATCACATAACAATAACAAAGGTACAGGACTTGCAAATACATATATCAAAGTCCCATATGCAATCACACAAATTAAAAAATATATACAAATATATGAAAATTAGGAATAGTCTTTAGGGTGTGCAGACCCCCAGCACCGCTGCTAGTATAAAGGTTAACAAATATTTGATGCTATATCCACATATCTTCACGGTTTATGCTCAATAAGGCTAGAATGCACACTCACCAGACCCAAATGACTCCCCCATAAAGTGGGTCAATCTGCATTTTTGGTTTATCCAGGATAGGTTCTCTTTGTGGCTTCACCCCAATCTTTGAGGTCTTTAAGTTGTCCTTAAGCCCATTAAGTAGTGTAAAAAATGCCAGAAAGGTATCTCATTGTGTAGTATTTAATTTACTCATAAAATGATAACAACATTTAAAAATGGAGCTCACACTTTACTTCCTGAAGATGCCAAAGTTTGGTGAAATGTTGAAACTCCCCAAGATTTGGATGAAGCCACAAAGAGAACCTATCCTGGAAAAACCAAACCTGCATATTGACCCTCTGTTAGTCATTTGGGTCTGGTGAGTGTGCATTCTAGCCTTATTGAGCACAAGTGGTGAAGATATAAGGATATAACATGAAGGACTTGTAATCCCTTGCATTGCTTTGAAAAAGTATTCATACCCCTTGGAATTTCCCACATTTTGTCAAGTTACAACCAAAAACGTAAATGTATGTCATTGGGATTTTATGTGATAGATCAACACAAAGGGGCGCATAATTGTGAATTGGAAGGAACATGATAAATGTTTTTCATATTTTCTTTACAGATACATATCTTGAAAATGTGGTGTGCATTTGTATTCAGCCTCCTTTACTCTGATACCCCTAACTAAAATCTAGTGGAACCAATTGCCTTCAGAAGTCAACTAATTACTAAATAGTCCACCTGTGTATACTTTAATCTCTAAATGTAGCTGCTCTGTGAAGCCCTCAGAGGTTAGTTAGAGAACCTTAGTGAACAAAACAGCATCATGAAGGCCAAGGAACACACCAGACAGCACAGGGTTAAAGTTGTGGAGAAGTTTAAAGCAGGGTTAGGTTATAAAAAAATACCCCAAGCTTTGAACATCTCATGGAGCACTGTTAAATCCATCATCCAAAAATGGAAAAAGTATGGCCCAACTGCAAACCTATGAAGACATGGCCATCCAGCTAAACTAACAGGCCAGACAAGGAGGGCATTAATTCGAGAACCAGCCAAGAGGCCCATGGTCCAGACCTAAAGCCAATTCAGAATCTGGGGCAAGACTTGAAAATTGCTGTTCACAAAGCTGGTAGGTACCTCCCCAAAAAGACTTGCAGCTGTAATTGCAGCTAAAGGTGGTTCCACAAAGTATTGACTCAGAGGGGCTGAAAACAAATACACACCACACTTTTCACATATCTATTTGCAAAAAAAAATTGAAAACCATTTATCATTTTCCTTCCACTTCACAATTATGTGCCACATTGTGTTAGTCTATCACAAAAATCCCAATAAAATACATTTCCATTTTTGTTTGTAATTGTAACATGACAAAATGTGGAATATTTCAAACAATATGAATATCTTTTTAAGACATACTATCTAGTGGTGCTTAGGGTCTGAAAACTCTAATGCTGCGTATACACGGTTGGAATTTCGGCCAGCAAAAGACCGATGAGAGCTTTTCGTTGGAAAATGCGACCGTGTGTATGCTCCATCGGAATTTTGTTGGCCGAATTTCCGCCAGCAAAAGAGTGAGAGCAGATTCTCATTTTTTCTGATGGAAAAAGTGCCTATCTGAAATTCCGTGTGTATGCAATTCCGACACGCAAAAACTCACGCATGCTCAGATTCTCATAGTTGAATCTGAGCATGCATGAGTTTTTGCATGTCGGAATTGCATACACACAATCGTAATTTCCGATAAAAAACTTTTTCCATCAGAAAAATTGAGAATCTGCTCTCAATCCTTTGCTGGCGCAAATTTGGCCAGCAAAATTCCGATGGAGCTATTGGCTACTGGCTATTGAACTTCCTTTTTTTAGTCCCATCATATGTTTTGTACATCACCGCGTTCTTGACGGTCGGAATTTGGTGTGCCCGTGTGTATGCAAGACAGCTTGAGCAAAATCCCCGATCGTGTGTGCAGGGCATAATGGCTATTCCTATTTTTCATATATTTTTATATATTTCTTAATATGTTGATTTTGATATATGTATTTGCAAGCATCATACGGTTACTGTTATTTGATTCACTAAAGGGTTTTTTCCCCCATTTTAAGGGGCAGCTGCACTATTTCCTATTTTATTTATAATTTGCACAATTTGTTATTTGTACTTACTTAGGCCTTTATATGTGATAGCCATACCTTTACCACTTAACACACCTGAATATCAAATGAATGCAGTTTGACAGCAGTAGCGAATAATCACATTATTCTGTGAAATGGGCAGCCTCTGCAAATATCTGGCATTTACTGAACATTCTCTAAAGGTGAAACTTTAGGGTACCTGTGTTTTAAATGACAATGATTTATTCTCCACCAGAGAAAGTTGATGGAAGTCACATTCACAGCTTGTAAATAGACTTGTGTTTAGGGTTAGATCTTATAGTTGGCCAATTTGCAGTCCTTGAAACTAGCCCAAACATTTCAAATGACTATCTACTCCTCTGAGTATGGTTTTACTCATAACTGTTTAAGATTGTTCGAGGCATTCTCTTTCACAGTAAAAATCCCTTAGACTTGATTCTTTTTACGTAGAAGGAAAATATAACTTTTGTTTGCACTTAACTAGTAACAGAAAACCCTTGAGTGTTGTGATGTTAAGAAGTTCTATGGCAATCCCTTTAGAAGAAAAATAATGTACATACGTTTCTCGGCATCAAAGACGTTTAATGTGCTATGTATCGCTGCAAGACAATTAAGAGCTCTGGAGTATTTATGACAGTGCACTACACTCGATTCCTAGACAGCCTTGCCAAAGGATAGAATTTTCCAGCTGGAATATCTCTTAATGAAACCCCACAAGACTCTCAGAAGAAACTGCACTCAGTGCTTCACGGCAGAGAAACAATATCCACATTAACAAAGAACTCCAGACCAGGCACAAAGTTCAGCGATAACCAATACACACAAGATAGGTTTCCCTTTACTTAAGTGAGCCATTTTGTAGAAAAAATATATTATTTACTATTAGGTTTCATACTGAAAAAATGTCAAGATGCTGAAACCAAATGTGAGTACAATGGTACTTATGGACCAGTGAAAAGAAACAAAGGAACCAAGCTCTTATATCATAAATTACATATCACCGTAGCAAATAAACAAATAAATAAATGCATCTGCATTTGAATGATAAAAGATACATAAAAAATTGTGAAGTCCATGTATAAATCGACATGTGAATAACGTCCTCAGTGAGTATAGGAAAGGTTCCTCTCCAACAGCATGCAGACACACTATGCACTCACCAGACTTAACCCCTGATGACGTCAGATGTAGGCTGATGAAACCACATTGGGTGGTGTTTGAGATACGTAATTTACGGTCAGCTGGAACGTGGTGGAGCACAAACAGGTGATTCCTATACAATACATGCTGATCCCTATTTTATTTGATGTAAGTGCAATACAACCTTCTTTTTAAAATAAATTATTTGATACACTGCACCATGAGAGTTTTTCCTCTCCCTCTCTATATGGCAACACTGGAGCTCTGAATACTCTATATATACACATATATATCTATATATGTAGCACTAACCCTCGAAGGAGCTGCTGAATTTTTCTGGGGTAACTGATTACCTCCTCCAGCTCGTACTCATTGTCCTTTTCTAGGGGTTCCCAGGGTTGATAACCCAGTAAATGTAGAGACCGACACTTGAATTCCTTGTTAGGATTTTTATTTTGCATAAAATGGTTGAACAAGCTCAGTCTATAAGTTGGGAATAGAGGGTATCAGGGTACAGTTTTGCTCAGGTGTTTGGAACTGCTGACTTCAATAAAAGTCTCTCTCTCTGTACACAATCCGGGGAACAGCCACTCGCAATTGGATTCTTTAGCTGTTGGATAAATCCTTAAGTTTGGGTTTAGCAGCCAACAGGTAATTCTAGCTTTTCAAAGTCTCTCAAGCAGACATGGTTGGAAACTTAGTTACAACTAGAAGGGTAGAAGTAGGAACTTTTCTTACTGTACAAGAATCTTTCAGGTGGTCCTGCGATACTGTAAGAATTGTGGATTCAATCAATGTCCATGGCAGCTCAGCTTCCAGGCTCTTACCGAGCAGCCAGCCTCATGCATGGCCCTCTTACTGAAGAGTCCTCCCCTCGCGTGTAGAGTTGCTGGGCCTCTCCAAAACCCGAGACGGCACCGGAACACCTTAGAAACCTCCTTCCATTTACTGGGCCTCAACCTAGCCAGTTCTGTGGCTTGGAAACGGATGGATCTGTACCCCAGGCCATGAGGGCCCTTGGTGGCTGGTCAGGAGGACCAGGACCCCGAAGTCAGCAACAACTTCTGGACCGGAACCCAGAACCACGTGACTTCGCCACCTTAACCACTTTCAGACCGGACCATTTTGCTGGTCAATGACCAGAGGTCTTTTTACAATTTGGCACTGCGCTGCTTTAACTGGTAATTGCGCGGTCATGCAATGTTGTACCCAAACAAAATTTGCGTCCTTTTCTTCCCACAAATAGAGCTTTCTTTTGATGGTATTTGATTGCCTCTGCGATTTTTATTTTTTGCGATATAAACGTAAAAAGACCGCAAATTTTGAAAAAAAATGATATTTTCTACTTTTTGTTATTAGAAAAATCCAATAAACTCAATTTTAGTCATACATTTAGGCCAAAATTTATTCAGCCACATGTCTTTGGTAAAAAAAAAGTCAATAACTGTATATTTATTGGTTTGCGCAAAAGTTGTCACATCTACAAACTAAGGTACGTTTTCTGGAATTTACGCAGCTTTTAGTTTACGACTGCCTATCTCATTTCTTGAGGTGCTAAAATGGCAGGGCAGTACAAAACCCCCCCAAATGACCCCATTTTGGAAAGTAGACCCCCTAAGGAAATTGATAAGTGGCATGTTGAGCCCATTGAATATTTTATTTTTTGCCTCATGCGATTGAATAATGACAAAATTGTCACTAAATGATATATTGCTCACACATGCTATGGGCATATGTGAAATGACACCCCAAAATAAATTCTGCTGCTTCTCCTGAGTACGGGGATACCACATATGTGGGACTTTTTGGGAGCCTAGCCGCGTACGGGGCCCCGAAAACCAAGCACTTCAGGCTTTCTAAGGGCGTTACAGTTTTGAAGGCCATAAAATGCCAAGATGGCACAAACCCCCCCAAATGACTCCATTTTGGAAAGTAGACACCCCTAAATTTAGGGGTACACTAGTGAGACTAGGTAATAAATGGCGGGTGCCCTGAAACTATAAAAAAATAACTAACCAACCAGCGTCACCTGTAACAGTTATATGGTGATCACTGGTGAAAGGGTTAACTAGGGGGCAATCAGGGGGCTTTATGCGGTAGTATATGGGGGTCCCTGGCGCTATAAAAAGCTGTGGTGAACCTAAATACCTACCTGCCTAACTAGCGTCACCTGTGACACTAATACAGCGATCAGAAAAACTATCGCTTATTAGGCTGGGTTCACACTGGAGTGATGCGGGAACGCCACGAATCCGCGGCGGGTTCCCGCACCGCATGCCTCCCGGCGGCAGTTCACACTGCCCTATGCGAACTGCTGGGAGTGTCAGTGAAATGTTAATGACACCCCCAGATCAGTTCGCATATCGCAGTGCGATCTGCAAACTCGGATCGCATGGTGTGAACACCCATGCGATCCGATTCTGCTGCTGACCAAAAAAAGGGTCCCGTGCGAATTTGCGGCGGGTGCGGCGGGTGCGGCGAATGGCTGAACTCGAATCGCACAGAGATCGGATGTGATTTGCACTGCAGTGCGGTGCGAATCACATCCGTTCTCATAAACCGCTGCAATGTGAACCCAGCCTTAGTGACACTGGCGACGGGGGGTGATCACGGGGTTAAACCTTTATTGGGGGTTAGGGGGGTACATTAGAACTAAAGGGGGCTAACCCTAACTGCCCTAACAGTTATTACAGTCACAAATGACACCAATGCAAAACAAAAAAACAAAAAAAAAATGCAATTGGTATCACTGTGACTGGGGGGGCAGGGGTAATTGGGGGGTGATTGGGGGCTAAAGGGGGGGTGTGAGTGTGCCTGGCATGTTCTACTGAGAAGTGTCGTGTTGGTGCAACTCATATATGTATATTCTGTATATATATATATATATATATATATATATATATATATATATATATATTAGGGTGTTTTATTTTTCCAAAGATGTGATTTTCATATGACTTTGCTTACGTCCTGTATCTCAGTGATTTAAAAGATATATATATGTCAAATTTCAAGAAGATAATATTTAGGGGTTGCACACATTAATCACATTTATCAAAGCAAAGTCTGTGGGCTTCACTTGATAAGAAGTCATATACAACAATGCTGGATGAAGAAAGACCCGTTCAAGGCTTTCTAGAAGAACGAGTGAAAATGGTTAACTACATCCAAAATATCCTAAAATACAGAAGTCATCCAAGAGAAGACTACAAAGAGTTATTACAACTCTGACAACTCTCACACTGTACCTAGGAGGTTGGTCTAAAAACGACTTCGGTTTCAGGATCCCAGGGGCACTGCATCACTCAAGGTGGATGGCAAAGGCAATATATGCACTTAAAATTGTCCTCTTCCCTAAACAGTTGAATATTCCTCAACGATAATTGGAAGGAATGAAACGGGTTGCACATTTTTACAGCCTCATATATGTTTGCTTTTGGCATGAGGCAATTGTAAGTCAATGGGCTCCAAAGAATGATTTGGATATGCCAAAGCTTTTGAGCACTTACCCAGATGCAGACATCAAAACATGTGCTCTCACAGTTGCTAAGAGTCACCTTTGGTATCTGTCAGAAACAAATGTAGGAATGGCTTTTTTGGACGAACGTATTACTCAGGCTTTTAAGGAATATATGACTAAAAATTTGGAAAGCAAACATACAAAGAAAAAGGAAGTGAAACGATTAGAAGGTAAAAACATGGTTTTTGAAGGGAAAGACCTGAGCCATTTCGTTAGTAATAAAACAAAGACATTCTTTGAATTGTTTGGGATCCACAACGTTACAGAATAGAAGGGATTGCATCGTTCAAAGTTGATTAATATAACACGTGTTTTGCCTATAATATTACCTATTAATCTTAGTGTATACTTTTAATAGTATTTTAAGTTTGTGATATCTAGTTTTCTCAATAAAAGTAATTAACATTGAAAAATCTTATTTTTGCCTACTTTTACAAAACAGATCAAAGTGTGCAACCTCTAAATATTATCCAATCTTCTTGAAATTTAGTATATATACCTTTTACATCACTCAAACTCGGGGTGTAAGCAAAGTCTGCAAAACAGTTATAGTTTATTTTTTTCCCATTAGTAAATGAAACACCCTAATATATATATATATATATATATATATATATATATATATATATATATATATATATATATATATAATATATATATATATATATATATATATATATATATATATATAGTCAGGAAGGGAGTAAAACCTTCCGGGCTGAAGGGGTTAACCGTTTTTATTGTCATCTCAAAAACAATGAAAATAATAATGTGATGGCTTACTGCCAAGTATACCAGTCTATACCAGGGTTTAGGGTTCCTGTCTGTTTTGGGGTACTGCAAAGGCAGCAGGAGTTAAGCAAAACAATGTCCAAATTACCAGACAGTCCACACTTTCTCATTAACTAATTCACTCAGAGTTTGGAGGCTCTTTTCCACACAAAGACTCTCCAAGCCCCTTAATTCTGGGTCACAAATGAGGACCAATTCCAAGAAACACTGTAGATCAGTCCTCTACTCTCCGACCGGACTACCCCAGAACCTCTCACCCTACATGGGTGAGAACCCCTGAGTACTAGCATACTCTAATTAGTTGCCATCATCCCCCTTAGGCTTGTTTCACATGAAACGGCTCCGCTGGACGGACTCCACCATCTCAGCGAGGGATTGCTCTGTTTATCCCCGCTAAGCAGGTGTCAGGGCTGGCTTAGCCCTTCCTTCTCTGGACTGGCCGCTCAGCTGTCAGCTAATTCCCAGCTCTCTTCTCTCTCCACAGTTACCATCTGTTCCTGATGATGCTCGTCTGACCTGCCTACTTAAAGCCTTCCAGCTCACTTCACTTCTTCCGTCGCCTTGGTGACATCACTAGAAACCATCTCCTGCGGTTTGGTTAAAGAATGGCTTGCTCACATCCCTTCTGGCTCCTCATCCTGCTTGCTGTTGCTCTACTTGGATCCCTGACTTCTGGCCTGGCTGACTACCCGATCTGGTTACTGGACTCTGGCTATGCTTGACTACGCTTTTTCTATTTACCTTTTTATTTTTATTAATAAACAAGTGGGATTTAATTGTACTTCTGTCTCAGTCTGATTCATGGTTTCCAACAGCAGGCAGGCGACAGGTCCGTCTGCTCACTGTGCAGGGAAGCAGCTGTGAGAGCCCGGATGTTCTCTATAGCAAGATCATATGAAAACAGACAGCATGTCTGTTTTCATACAATTTCATCCGATATGATCTGCTGGATCGATGGCGAACATATCAACATCCATATGTTTTGAGTGGATCTTTTGGATTGGATGGTAGGTGGACACAACCTGCAGGTCTTTCTGGACCCATGGGATTTTGATAATTTATGGATTGGTTCTTGCTTATCTCTATGGTGGACAAAGTTGGTAAAGGATGAAATTAGACTTGTACTCTCCTAGTTGATGTCCTTGCCATTGTTTACCAGTACTGTAAAGATATTGCTGGATGGTGGTGTATGTGAAACTATTCTAAATCAGCTACCTCTCAGTTTTTACTATATTAAATGTATGCTTGTCATTTTAGCGTGATTATAAAACTAGGTGATTGTAATCTGTATGGAGTGACGGTCTCTGCTGGTATCTTGGATAAACTGTGGCTCTGAACCTTTAAAACCCAAAAGCAATAGTGCCATCTTGTCCTGAAAAAGCTCATGGCTTAGTGAGTGAAATGCACTGACATGATTATGCCCTTATGCCGGGGGCCCCTGTGAGGCTAGTGTGGCTGTTTATCATGCCGCTGTACACACACACACACACACATACACACACCCAGCAACAGCCTGAGGCATCTATTAGATTCATATTGAGTCAGGCACAGATGACAGTGTGGAATGCCTGAGAGATCAAGCGGACTCAGCTGTAACAAAGGATTCCCTATGGAGTATTGAGAGCGTTTAGTGGTTGCCACCAGCTGTGGTGCTAGCCATGGATTTAATATCAGGGACTGTGCTTTAGGCATCTCCAATGGCCCTACACTATATGATTGGTTACAGTTGACAGCATCTATCCATCTTGACCTGTTTTGCTACCGATAGATGCAGCCTGACCACTGCTCCTGCTCTATGGCTACTAACCCTCCCTGCTTAATAACGGCTGCTGCTTGATGTCTGTGTGGTGTGTGAGTGAGTACATCAGCGTGAGTCCACGCAATGTGTGTTGTCATTTATTTTAATGTGAGAGTTGGAGGTTATGCTATTTTGCTTACTGATTCTTTCCTTGAATTTCTAACAAAAGTATTCTCATTGGGTAATACCGCAGTTGTCCTCATTCAGAACTGCTTTTTGTGACAGGCTTCTTTTGCTCCCAATATTTTATGCGTATAAGTATTTTCTTCCTGAAATAAAATCCTTCCCCTGTGACCTGCTACACCAGCTAGCAATCGTAGAGGAAGAGAAGACTGAAGAACTGTTTTTCTTATGCTTACAGCATACTGATTACATAATAGTTACTGCAGTCTGAACCTCTTCCCTTAGTCACAGCCATTTTCTTGGAGCTGAAGGACTGATTTTTAATGATAAAAGATGGATCTTTTTAAAAAGGACCCTATTGTATTTTGTTTACAATAGAATTTTAGTATTCTTACAATGATGTATATCAAATGATTTTAATAATGCCATTAAATAGTTAAACATCATGGAGCCACGCAGGACCTGAATAAGCCTTGAACTGTATCTAATGCCGTCATTTTAGTTTTGGAAGGAGCAGTGGGGGGCTTCTAGGTTTTGGCAAAAACCAGGCCTAATCAAAGCCATGGCTATGATAAAAGTAGACCTTCACTCTCCTAAAGCACTTTGCACTATTTGATCCACTGCCCCCAGTCATGAACGCTGTATTTATTTATTTATTTTAATTTTTGGCCTAGGCCTAAAGCACCCCCATTCTCACCTAGGTGAATATGACATGTACCTTACTCCTGGCATGTCTATGTCAAATATCCCAGGAAGCATCATCTTACAGAAATCAGCTGGAGGAGGAGAGACTCAGCGGGCAAAGCTGCAAAAACCTGGAAGAGACATCCAGCTCTTAATGACATCAGGGGAGAAGATGGGCCTGGTGTGCTGCGGGGCATCCGCGGATCACAGTAGGATAATGCTGGATTTGCAGGTCAGGTGTGTATTCTATTGAAGCTAAACCCAGCAGAGAAGGTGAGAGGAGGTTGTTCTTTTTGAAGGATGTGTTTGGACAAAACACTAAGCAAAATAATAAAAAAAAAAATAATAATAATTGGGGCTTTAGATACCACAAAAATATTTCCCAAAAATGTTTTATCACTGTAAGAATTAAGTATCACTAGATATTGTAACTGTACATTTCTTCAATCCTTTAGGGTTCCGTTCTGCAAACATGAACCTTTTTCAGTGCAAAATGAGCATTTCTCCTTTAAACCTATTGGCAGCTTAAGCATCTTTTGTAGTTGTGAACCTGTATGAGGTATGTGTCTGCCCTGTATTTATTTTAACAACTTCAGACTTCTCGTTGACACTGTTTAATCTACTGTATCATCATATTGCATTGTCTTCATTGTGAAGGAGGTCAACGTGTATGTGTCCACTGAGAGCAATTGAATTACCCCTTTTTTCTTTCAGGCTAAGTGGCACAGAATCATCCTTGGGGATATCTTCATCAATGTCTTCAAGCTCAGTACTGCTGCAGTACACTTGTAACACTTTGTAAATATTGAGTGCAAAGTATAGGGCCGAAGGGCTCTAACATCATGTTTGATGTGGGCCGACTACGGCACCAATGAAAATTTGTACAAATATATACAGTACGTGAAGTGCCTAAAGACTTGTAGATTGCAAGGGCGAAGATCATAGTGTCTACTATTTATAGTGCCAATTCTAATGAATTCTCCCTAAGCAATGCTGCACCAGCACAAAGCTGCAAATCCTCATCTGTCTGATCATATATTTTAGAAAATGTATTTTCACAGCTGGAGTTTTTCGTTGTCTGCTCTAGTAGAACAGGACAAAATACGATGAAGACTGCCTTGGCAGCATGTTCACATTATTAAAGAAGAAACATGACCAATAGAAAAATCTTTTTTTTTTTTTTTTTTAATAAGAGGAAGTTAAGCAGGGTATATTTATAAATTTGTGAATGTAATATTCATCAAACATTTATTGTAAAGGTATAATTTAATGTATATTAAAACACGTTAGGGTTGATTTACTAAAGGAGTAAAGCATGTTTATTTTCAAAGCTAATCTTTTCCTTATCATAGTGAATACAGAGAAACAAATTGAACATTTACTTTGAAAAGAAAACCTAATCATGTACATTAAGTAAAATTAAAAAATGCATAAAAAAAAATTCAAATAAAACTTGTAAAGTTGTGCCGACTTCAACCATGCACATAATTGCATGGTTGAAGTCGGCACAACTTTACAAGTTTTATTTGAATTTTTTTTTATTTTCCTTTGCATGTTTGGGTATTTTTTGCAAAGTGAATGTTGATTTTACATTCACGTTATTTAATAAGATTAGTGAAAATTCCCTTTGTAAAGTGAAAATTTACTTTTAAAGTGAACATACTGTACTCCTTTAGTAAATCAACTACCCACTATTCTAATAGAAGGGCAAATGATATGAAGACTATAACTTGACACCTTGAACATGTTTTCATCCTGGAGATATTGGTGTACACTAAGATTTGTCTTGAAAAAATCTCTAAACATGTTTACCCTTTTATTCTGAAAAACCCTTTTTTAAGCATGTGGTTCAGCAGGCCAAAGTATCTTAGACCACATGGAATACTATGGCGTTATTAACTAGAACTGGAATGTGCAAAATCTGGTTTAGCCCTGCACAGAAACCAATCAGCTTCCAGGTCTTAGTGTCAAAACTTAAAGTGGTGGACCGGTGATATACCGTTTGATGTTTTTTTTCTTCTTCCTGCAAGGTAAAGTCATAATGTGCTAGTATGCATTGCATATTAGCTCATTATGTGAAACTTACCTTAAAACAAAGCTGTTTCAACACTGCGTCAGTGTTGTTGTACACTGTAGAGTGGTACATGGATTAAAAGTATCCTTTTTGTTGATATATGTTTTCATATATGTGTTTTCCTTTTTACATGGGTTCTTTATTTTAGAATGAATTTTTTCTAGAATGACATATTCATTAAATCCTTGATGCATAATCCGCACAATAGCGGCTAGATCTATATAATAGGTTTATGCATAATTACACCGTAATTCTTCTTTTTGATTGTTTACATTATTAATGATTTTATTTTAAAGTGTAATTACATTTTTAAATCATGATCAGTGTTAATAAAATGAGGCTGTCATAATGTTTATGAGAATACTATGTAATAGCGCCTGTCATCAGATAGATGGTGTCGGTGATCGGTCACGGATACCGTCCGTCTGAAATGCATGCTGTCCGATTGGCTGCAAAGCCATGGGAAGCATATTTCAGACAGGCTTCCGGTAGGTAGGCCACGCCCTCGGAAGAAGTCAGTTTATGACGAAACGTCAGGGACGTGGCCTACCGGATGTGACGATTGAGCCTCAGGACAAGCGTTTCAGCTTGCTGGAGATCCAGGAAATCATCCGCCGGTGTATACTGCGGATGTCTCGGAGTCTTCCGGCGGCCGGAAAGTCTAAAGGCACAGTGCACTTATATTTTACATTCATGCTTTTAAAGTAATCATTTTATGGTACGCAGAACTGGGTGTGTGGGGGGTTAGTTTGTGACAATAAAGTAAACGGGATTACAATATGTGGATGCCCCTTTGTTTTTTGTATATGTCGGGAACCCATCCCATGATTGACTGACTGATTGACTCTCTGGTGGAGAGAATTTGGAATAACAGGGAGAAAGTGGAGAAAGTAAAGATTCTTATGATTGAAATGCATGCAATTTATCTGGGTCTGGTGAGTGTATCCCCATAGGGGGTGCTTTGTTACCTCACGTGGTGCTATTTGGTGGAAGCTTCAGACAAAAGGGCAGCAAGGACCTTTTCACTCAAACCACTCGCGCATCTTTCCTGTTCTTTTCTGGGACTTTATGGAACTATATTCATTTGATGGAAATAATCACATTTGAACGTTCATAATGTTTGATGGACAGAATTAAGCTCTGCTGCAATATTTTAGAGTAATTTATTTAATATAAGATCTCTTATTTATTGCCTTTTACAAATTACTTTTTAAAAAAGTAGCTGCTTTTAAATTACTATTATTCTTTTTACTTTTACTTTAGGCAATTTACATTCATAGGGCGCAGAGTGGTGATACCTTGGGAGCGCAGTGTATACACCAAGTTTTTAATACAAATACTAATTGAGTACAATAGCCAAAGCAATTAGTATTTGGAATAAACCTAGTTTGACTTTCAAACTTCTCACCTTCAGAATTTTGTGAACATAACCCAGGGGGGCCATCTTGACCCTTTGGTGTGTGTGTGTGTGTTACTACCCACCAACCAGATGTCCAACAGGGAACACACCAACACAGTAGTACCACCAACTGAAACATAAAAACGATGAGCAATCTTTCGTTTTGGTTCCAGCCCTTTTCATCTACCCACCACCCACAGAGATTCTCCTCATTTTCTGTCAAAACAGGAAGTGATGACAAACCTTTCCAATGGAGAGACAAACAAAAACATTACAAAAAGGAGTATGGAAGTATAGAGTATGGAAGGTTTAGAACTTCTCACATGTTCTGATGTTTATTTGCTGGTACAGAGCCACAGGGAAAGGAAGTGAGGAAAATTTCTCCAGAGGGGTCACAGTTATAAAATCTGACAGATTTTTTAACTCTTCCTTCCTCCATCTAAAACAAAACATAATGCAATTGACTGGAGCTAGGCTTCAATAACTTCTAATCACAGCCATAAAGTAATGGTAAAGACCGGCACAAAATCTTGCCCAAGCATTCTCCACATTTGACCTACAGTGAGATGGTTGCAACAGTTTTGAGCTGAAGAGGCTTAAGGAGAAAATAGAGAGAGCAGCTTGGAAATAAGCAGATGGCTAAAGATGAAGGTCAAATCAGATTGAGAAGTTTGTCAAAATGTGATGACATCAGTAATCTGTAAACTGTTATTGCACCTAGCTGGAGGTGCTGAAAAACATTTTGAAATTACGAAGGGAAAAAAAATCCACTCCAGACTCCGTCACAGAGTGAAGAACGATTGCCTGGAGTGGTTCAAGTCTATGGAAGAATGCCAGATGTAGAGAGCGACAGATCTAGAATTAATGACATTAAACATGCTTTTCTTTTATGCTCAATAATAACTCCATTATGATTGATACAAACCACAGACACTTTATCTAGTACAAATGGAATCGTCTGTCATTGACTATATTAAATCATCAATTTCTGCATGATGAGGATCGTTTAAGGTAACTAATCATCTGTCTCGTTTCTTCCGTCTTTAAGGGTGATCAGATAACATTTTGAATAGTGCCTGAGCAACCATGATAATCTAACCCTTCCATGTAAGGATGGAGTAAGGCCCATTATGCCGTCAAGCCCTGTGAAAATATCACAGCTTTTTTCTCTCCATAATATGCTGCTGTAAATAAATCACTGCACGCAGCAAAGTTTATTGATCACAAGCACTTCTTTGCTTGTGTCTAGTGAAGTCTCTACAGAATAAAATGCTGCTTTGTATTTTGTCCTGTCAAAATATTAAACGGCTCTGTCAAGCAGAGTCAGGCTAGCATTGATGGTGTAATTCCGCTCTAGCCTTCCTCTTTTCTTTTTTTTTTTTCTCCCTATCAGCGGAGAACCTTACCAAGCACATTTTTTTTTAAAAACTTTCCAATTATAGCCTCATACGATTAGGAAGCCTTAAGATAAAGTGGGCTAATTTAGGGAACGGATAAAAGGACTGGTAGGTAGAAAATGGGTTCTATATTAAAAAGAAAATGGCATAAGTAAAAAAAAAAAAATGAAATATTCTCAGCAGTAAAGGCACTTTAATGCTTTCTGCATTTAGATGTATTTTTATGCACACACTTTCTTTACTAGACATGCACATCTAATATATATATATATATATATATGTATATATATATATATATATATATATATATATATTTATGTGTGTAGAGGGCATCTCACTTTATAACTCACAATCCCACCAAGCTGGGTGGAACAATGTACACAGGCTTTCCAGCTTGAGTTAGGGAGAACTGCCTGCTAGCAGCTGTAAGGGGGATTTTTCACCCCCTTCCTTCTTTCTGTTTTCACTGACTGAGTTAATGTAATGTGAACATGCACACACAGAGCTCTGCATTCAGTGGCCTCTCTTGTGCCCCTATTGGCCGGTAGAGGAAAACCAGTTAAGGGCACAACAGCCAATAGAAGAGATTGCACTGAACTGCCGGGAGAGCAGCAATGGATTCTGGGACATGCAGTTCCCACACAAAACAGCCCCATAGACTGGTATACAAGGAGAAATACAAATCCTAGCAGGCTTTGCTGACAGGAAATAATAATAAATAAATAGAACTACCACCAATAATGAAGCAAAAAGAAAAAAAGGGTTGCTGCTCCCAAAATTAGTGAAGACTAATAATGAATGAATGCTGTGATAAAGGGCACTCCCAATACAATCATTAAAAATGCAAAAAGTGATTTATACAAATAGTATGTACACATATATAAATGTGTATTAGTGAATGACTTCACTTTATATGTGCACAAATATTTAAAAAAAAATTTTTTATATTAATATATTTATGATCGCTCAAACAAATATATCATAAAAAGTTCTTTCTAGATGATTCCACTCCAACGCCATGTGAGAAATAAAATCCATGTTCCAAATAATATTCGTGACTTTTCACCCAAAGTGACAACAAATTGCGTTCACCAGATGGCCCTGGCCAGCGAGTGACCATAAGACATGAAGTACCTGGTCGAATGATCCCGGGAACAGCCAGATCAAATCTTTGTTATCTATCCTCTGCTCCAATCTCCCACATCTGAAAATCAATCTCCGCCAAAAAGAGCCAGGAAAGGCGGATATAGTGTAGTATTATTTTGTTTATTGTTAAAAAATGTCACTTACAATATTTCCAGCAGGGGAATGCATCAGTATATCGGAACCACCTAGTGTGGTGGATGTTCGTTCAGACAGCACTATCTGATCAGCGGTGTATGCAATTCATTAGGTACCCCCCAGCAGAAGTGACATGAAGTGCGTGTCAGACCTAGCTTCTATTCATTTTGCGTTCCAGCACGAGTTATCAAGAAGTGACAGGAAGGTAAAAGCATCCATTTTGTGTCCTGAGGTAAATTTCAGTCAGCCATGAGGGAGTAAAGAGACCAGGCCTGAGAGAGATGTGCTGTCTCTCAGATTATCTCCCCGTGCGATTCAGGTCTCCACCGTGAGTTGGGACATCCAGCCTGAGAAAGGGGGATCCCAGGTGAATATTGAGGCAAATCTCCACCAACGGTGAACCGTTCCAGTGTGAGGGGACCGTTTGGGTTGCGATGAATGTCTGCCTGTTCCAGGACATTCGCTTGGGCCCCAAATCGCAGGATTTTGGTGAGAGGGCATTTCTGACCATATGCAGGGAACAGAGACACTGCACTACAGAAAGAGTGTTGTGAACGCTGTATACAAACATTATTGATGGTGGTCATCTTGCTGAAACTGGTAGTACTACAGGGATAAAGGATAAGGCTATCCATTTCTGGGACATTCTATACAGGCATCATTGTCCTCTCACCTTGTTGAACAGAATCCTGTCTTTTTCACTTGATAATCTGGGCCAGTTATATAATTTTCCCTGGAGTTAAAGTGCACCAACAAAAGTGGCTAGCTGAAGACACCAAAGCTTATCTTTGCTTTAAAAAGGACCGAAGCTGTTAGGGCCATATGGATCCTCACACATATATTCAGGGCTCTGCATATGTATTGTGTGTGTGGGACAGTTTATCTATGAAGTTAATCCATTACTTACTGACTTGAATAGGTGTATAAACTTGGGCCTGTGGTGTCAGGGGACAGAAGAGAGAGGCCTGACACAAAGAGAGTCATTCCTCTCATAGAGCCAACCAGAGTAAAGGTAACCAATCTAATTCGAAGTGTCATATTGTGCTTTATTTACCATTAAAGTGTGCCTCTGCTCTTGGGGACATTCTCAGGTTTGGAATCCCCTGAAAGCAGCTTGAATATAGGATTGAGAGCTCTATTGCTCTTAAATCTCAGTTATTGATCTCTAGTTGAGTACTTGACTATATACTATTACTGTTTGCTATTGTTCCACAGAAATATTGCAGTAAAGACAAATTCTGTGTTTTTTTTTTTAAATTGCACTTACACTATTGACAGGTGTGCCAGAGGGGGCTGAGACTGTTATTAGGGTTGAGCGGGAGAGTAGCGCACTGAACAAACAAAATCAGCTCCTTTGGGGGTATCACTATGAAAAATAGTAAAGTCAGGTGCTGTTATTATCAATAACAAATATTGCTTTACTACATGCCCCAAAAGCAATGCAAATATTATCTACTAATCAATGTCCCAAATAAAATTACACTTAATGTCAATATTACCCTATACAAGCATTGCCATGTGAGTTGTACAGATAATAGCATTACATTCAAAAGTTCATAGATGTTGTTCATAAAGTTCACAAAATGTTGGGCAAACAAATCTTCCAAATGCATGCTTAGTGAAATGTTTATGTTTAGGTTCCATAAACATAGAAACATATAGAAATATATATATATATATATATATATATATATATATATATATATATTTATATTTATATATATATATACCGTATTTGCCGGTGTATAAGACGACCCGGCATATAAGACGACCCCCTAACTGTACAGGTTTTTAAAATGTTTTGCCCATACTCACCGTTTAAGACGACCCCCCCATTCCGAGGCTTCCAACGCTTCATATCCCTCTTCTTCGTTCTTGCTGGAGCCATTTCCTTCTTCCTTCTTGCTGGTGCTGGAGCCAATCACGGCGAGCAATGTATTCTATTAATGAATACAAAGCCTGCTGGGATTGGCGGAGGCTGTTACATCATCAGCCCGCGCCTCACTCTCAAAGCCAATCGGAGCAGGCTACTGTGTGTAGCCTGCTCGGATTGGCAGAGATTGCTACTCCAATCCGAGCAGGCTCTGTATTCATTTGAATACATTGCTCACTGGGATTGGTTCAGTGGTATATACTGTATGTAGCCGAAGCTACATACAGTATTACCGGACATCCAGAAGGCATCCCAGCAGCTGACCCGGCGTATAAGACGACCCCTCCTTTTGCTCAGTTTTTTTAAGTGTAAAAGGTCGTCTTATACGCCAGAAAATACGGTATATATATATATATAGGACTGAGGTGAAAGAAAGAGAGAGGGCTGACAGGAGACTGAGGAGAGGAGATTGCTTAAATGAGAGGGAGATACCAATGCTCAAAAAAGTCATTTTCTGGGACACAGTTACACTTAACAGTGAGGAGAGGAGGTGTGTGTGAGAGGAAGGAACTAAGGGGCCAAAGTGAGGAGAGGACACACACTGACACCAGGGACTGTGTGTCCCAACAGAGGAGGAAGGATATCCTGAAGCCTGAGAAAAAGAGTCTGTGAGGAGAATAAGGAGAGCGTTCTGAAGAGAGAGAGAGACAGAGAGAGAGAGAAGTTGCAGTACTCTAGGAGAGAGATTACCAAGGAGTGAATTAGAAGCTTTGTGGGGACATTGGTTAGTAAGGGGAGTATCTTGGAGATGTTGCGGTGGTTGAGGCGGCAAGCTTTAGACAGTGATTGGATGTGGGTCTGAAAGGATAGTTCAGAGTCCAGGATTACACCTAGGACCTTGGCATAGGGTACGGAATGATAGTTGAGCAGTTGATTTTGATTGGGAAATCAGGGGAAGAGGCATGTAGGGGAGGAAATATCATGAGCTTGCTTCTGGATAGGTTGAGTTTGAGGAAGTGATGTGACATGCAAGTAGAGTGGAAAGAAAGAAACATGCTTGATTCCCCCACCATCACTGGGCTGCGCTCTTGTGTTCTGTCAGCAGTAGACATGTGCAAATCGTTGCTCCAAATTTGTTTTTTGACTAAATTCGACAAATTAATTAATTCGGAAATATTCAAACAAAACCCTGTTTAACAAATTTTTCTGGAAAATACAAAGATTCAAAATTTCAAAAGTCTGAAAATCTCAAATGTGAAAATTCGAAAATCGAAAATTCAGGATTTAGAAAATTCAAAAATCCAAAAATAAGAAACAAAACACTAAAATTCAAAAGAACGCAAAATCTGCAAATAGAAAATGCGAAAATTAGAAAACCCAAAAATTTGAAAATAATAACTAACCAATAATAACTATTGCTAACTATTAAATTATAGTTATTGGAATTTCCTTTCAAATTTTGCTGTTATGCCCCATACACACGGTTGGACATTCCGACCACAAAATCCGTCTGATTTTTTCAGACGGATTTTGGCCAAAACTTGTGTTGCATACACACGGTCACACAAAGTTGTCTAAAAATCAGAACAAGGCGGCGTACAAAACGTACGACGGGACTACGTAGAGGCCAGTAGCCAATAGCTTTCCAAATTTTTTCTGAGCATGCGTCGGAATTCTCTACATACGATTGGAAAAAGTCTGATCGGATTTTGTTGTCGGAAAAATTTTAGATTCAACTCTCAAACTTCTTCTGTCTGAAATTCCGATGGAAAAAGTCCGATAGAGCCCACACACGATCATATTTTCCAACTACATAATCCAATCAGATTTTTTCCATCGGAATTTCCAACCGTGTGTATGGGGCATTGGTGAAAATATGCCGCATCTAAATGAATTGAACATAACAAATTAATGATAATAAATAATAATAATAACTTTTTATTATTATTATTTATTATTAATTTGTTATATTCTATTCATTTAGATGCGACATTCGTTATTTCAGGAAACTTGTAACTTCAGATAAATTCATATTCATTACTTTCACTAACAGCCAAATTTGGAAGCAAATTCCAATACCTATAATTTAATAGTTAGTTATTTCAGATTTAAAAATTTTAGGATATTCTGCTTTTTTAATTTTAAGATTTTCTTTCTTATTTTTGGATTTCTGAAATTCAGAATTTCTGAATTTTCGAATTTCTAAATTTCCAAATTTTCAGTTTTTGAATTTTTGAATTGGAAAATTTCCAAATTTCCAAATTTTCAGATTACGAATTTCTGAATTTTCGGATTTCCAAATTTCAGAATTTTCAGATTTTGAATTTCTGAATTTTCGAATTTTTGAATTTTCTAATTTCTGAATTTTCCAATTTTCAGATTTCTAATTTCTGAATTTTCCAATTTCCAAATTTCCGGTTTCAAAATTCTGAATTTTCCAATTTCCAAATTTTCTAATTTTTTTTTAGATTTCCGAATTTCCGAATTTCTGAATTTCTGAATGTTCAATTTTCGGATTTTGAATTTCTGAATTTATTTAAAATAAAGAATTAGATCATAATGAATGACCCAAAAAAAACAAAAACTAACACATTTTTTGAAGTGCCTATGTCTAGTCTAGGAAATACTCCCTGCCAGCAGAACACAATAATTAGCGTTATCGGCTCTAACAAGTGGCTCAAATTGTTCAAGAAATATCTGACAAGCTGGTTGTACCCAAGCTGATTGGTCCTTGCTGATCAGTCCCGACAAATTTTGATCCTTGTATGGCCCGCTTTACTGTGTTTAGCTATTTGTGACTAAATGTGTAGTGCTGAAAGTATTTATTGTGACAACCTGGAAATAATACCAGGAAAGTAATTAAACAATAAAAAGGCCATAAGTGAATATGCAAAAATACAATTTAGTGTATGAATGAAAAATGATCTAGAAACACAGTGATGTGTGACTAGTGCCAAGTACATATGAATATATGTAAAAAAATAAATAAAACATATGAGATCTAGGTATGAGTGAGACGATAGGTAATCTGAATGACACAATAATGTGTCACTAGTGCCAAATATCTGCACAAAAACATGAAAAACACAAATAAGGATTATGTAACTTGTGACATGAAATCTATTGTATAGGGAAATATTATATAGCCCACAAGGAAATGTTGCTATCTTGTACACAAACATACAAAAAAAAAGGAATACTGTTTCTCAATAGAGACAAAAAATGTTTGTGAATAAGTGATACAGTGTGGAAAGAAAAATCAGTCCACCAAATGAATACAAGGAAATAATACGTCCATATAAGTGGAACACTAAGATGGAATCCCAATGTAGTTTCAAACGGAATGGCAATTCTTCATTCAGATGTATAACAATCAGAACAATCCAGCAGTTTAAACAACACCCGGGGTTGTGCCTCCACCATCTGGGGATAGGGGGATTCGGTATTCTTACCCTGAATAGTGGATCCACACTCCAGCGGCGGTGAATCGTACAGGCGTGAATGCTAGCGTGATTTGCATGGATCAGACTCCAGGATGGATGCACTCCGATTCATTCTCTGATGAACAGTGAATGTAAAGATCAGGAATACAAGTAGTCACCAGCCACACTTCTCCAGGCAAAAATGTGGGCAATGGTTGTTTAGGATAAAAAAAGAGAAAGAAGGCCTCCACATGGCATAGATCAAAAATGATAGAGTTTATTTAAGTAAAAAGTACAGCATCGAAGCAGATGGTGGTCATGTGATCATGTAGACAGATAAAAATGAGCAGTAGGTAAAAGCTTAACAAACGTGGTAATCCAACGCATTTAGTCCGCATGGACTTTAACTGGGGCATACGGTTGTTAGCTACCATTGCGTTATATAGTCATTCAGATTACCACCTATCGTCTCACATACCTAGATCTCATATGTTTTAGTTATTTTTTTGCATATATTCATATGTACTTGGCACTAGTCACACATCCCTGTGTTTCTAGATTGTTCATTTTTCATTCATACGCTGAAAGGTATTTTTGCATATTCACTTATGGCCTTTTGATTGTTTAATTACCTGCCTGGTATTATTTCCAGGTTGTCACGATAAATACTTTCAGCGCTACACATTTTTTCACATACTCCTTTACAATTAGTCTTATTGTTGTGTTGGCAGCTCATTCTTTTACTTTTATATGTGTTATATATATATATATATATATATATATATATATATATATATATATTTCTTATATATCACAGTTTGCCAGATTTAAAAAGAATTTCTATTCCAAACATCCAGCAGGATTTGCAACACTGATTTGGGTCAACCTTCTTATTTCCAACAGATGGACGTCTATTGTAAATAATCAAGATTTACCTATATTGGAGGTTTTGCTGCACATTTGCTTCTATTAAGTAAGCACACCATTTGCCATATTTCTCTTTTGCTGGTTTACAAATAATAGAAATATGGGAAATGTGTGGTGCATCTGGGGAAATCTAGAAAGAAAATTGTTCTAGATTCAGATAGAGCTTTATAAGCAGGTCCCTAAGTAACCTAAAATGATTCATTGATTGGCACACCTATTAGAATGTTTTGTGGCTTGAAAAAAATCATATTGACATTTTTCTACAGTGTACCATCATCTTAAGCTGCTCAACTAAAAAAAAATAAAAAATACTGACATTAATTCTTCCTCTAAGATCTGTGGTTAATCAAGCACTACTGGGTCATATGGAGGTATGGGCTGCCAATCGGGAGCTATCAGGCATGATATGCCTTAGTACAGCTGCCTGTAGTTGCCCATCAGGAGCAGGCATAAAGGTTGACATTGCTACTGCTGCTTTGGGAGCTAGTGTTTAGCATTGTCAACCTGTAGCTGGCAGTCAGAGGCAAAGCAGAACCTGGCAGAGTCAACAGGTAATCACTAGAAAATGAATGTTACTAGCATTATAACACATTATAACACTCTTCTGTTAACCACTTCAGGAGAGCCGCCCTGCCACCATATACTGTATAAACAGTGTACGGCCAGCAGGTGGTTAAACTTTTTAATTCCTAACTATATATAATGTTACCTCTGATAAACACACTGGCTAGAAAACCCAATCTTACCAACATGCTATAAATTTAAATAGGCTTTACTAAGAAAAAGGGGTAAGCAATGTAGCAACAGGTAATATTAAAGACTATGTAAAGGTTTGTGTTTTTAAAAAAAATAAACAAACATGTTCGACTTACCTCCTCTGTGCAGTTGGTTTTGCAGAGAGTGGCCCCAATCCTCCCCTTCTGGGGTCCCTCAGGGGTGCTCCTGGCTCCTCCTCTTCTCGAGTGCCCTGCTGGAGAGTCACTCTCCCTCGGGTCATTCGTGCGGGCATGCTCGTGTTTCCTGCTGCTGCATCCATTGACACAGACAGCAGGACTCTGCCCCGCCCTCTGGCTCCCGCATCATTGGATTTGATTAACAGCATTGGGAGCCAATGGTTGTGCTGCTATCACTATATCCAATCAGCACCCAAGACACTGACTTCAGATGGGGGGCTCATCCCCATCGCTGGAAAGACCAGGTTCAAGTAAGTAAAAGGGGGGCTCTGGGGGAAGCTGCATCACAAGAGGTTTTTCACCTTAATGCATAGAATGTATTAAGGTGAAAAACCTTGTCAGTTTACACCCCCTTTACAGCTTGATAAAAAAAACTGTATGCATATTTTACCATATGACAAGGTATAAATCAGTTAAGAATAACAACAACTGATCAACAAAAAACTTGACAGAGGGTAAAGGAGTCCCTTATTTCACTGGCCAGTGGGTTATCATGTCTGCTGGCATTGAAGCCATTTGACTACCAATAGTTTCAGTCCCTGATGTCAGAATCCCACTGCAGATAATGACACCAGTAACAGTGAATGGGCAGGTCATGCAAAAGGGAGCCCTCTAGGCTTTGGACCTTACTCTCAAGCCTTCCCCTCTATGGAAATCCACTTCTTGTGGCCCTGTCCTATGTCATCCTGCCAATGAAGATCTCTGCAGACAATCTCTGATCAACATACAGCCTTATGTTCCACCTCTCTGTGTTAGAGCCCCTCCCTCCATGACTCGGCAAACCACCTGTAGTGGATCAATCTCTATTCAGCTCAACTTCGCAATGCATTAATCACAGGTGCCACAGTCACTCATGGCTTAAATCAGTTAACTCCTGGCTCCTGGCTCTTGTGGCATCTGCTCAGCAGCTCTCTTCTCTCTGCTGCCTAGTCACAGCAGCCTCCTCAGCAGATAAGACTTTCTCATGGCACTGATCTCTTCCCCTCACCTGGTTCTGTGAACAGTTTGCTTCTCTTTTAATGGCAATGTCTGAATTTCAGCTGCAGCCATTGGGAGTCTAACCCTCAATGTATGCGGCCAACTACAGTCTGCTTCATTCTCCGTTTTTACCAAAATTACCACCACTCCTCCTAGGTTTGGGAGGAAATAACAAACAGCAAAAGTGAAGAACATTCTGCAGGGCAACTAAATGAGTCATAGGCCAGTGTGCACATGTATGTAAACATACAGTTGTTTTAATATTTACATGCACTTTAAAAGCTGATGAGTTATTACTTGCTAAAGTTTTGATTGCTATTGCATCTCTGCCCTGCCTCTCTCTGCAGCAATAAATCAACTCTGTAGTGATTTAATGCTGACTGATTGCATATTACCTCCCCAAATGTATCCCCAAGTCACAATGATGATCAGGATTACATTTGTATTTACTGTGCAAGCATTTCATTAGTAAACACAATGTAATTCAAATTTGTGGGGACCGCAAAGCCTGTGAAAAAGTAATGTTAGTTTTGCCCTCATAAACCCTATTTAATCGTATCTAAATGTTATGCTAACATTTTACACAAACCTTTCTTTTTTCCCTTGTGTGCATCACAACGTAGCATTAAAATCTGGAAAAAAGCTCCCGGAAAAGTAAAATGCATAAGTTTACTCTGCATTTACCATTCATGTTATGTTACATAAAAATTGCACTAATGTGATATCATTTTGATCAGTAGATTTTGTTGATTCTATTTTGTATTAAATATATGGGGGGTGTACAAATTACACAAATGTTACATTGGGAGAAAAAATAATGCTGGGAATTTTGTACTAGCTATTTCCCATAAAAACCAAGGAAATAATAATATACTGTATGTATTCATTCTACTGCCAACTATCTGTCCTGATAAAAAACAAAAAACCATGTGTAATGCATTAGGGTACACTACAATGCTAATAGTTTGAGACATTGGTGGAAAAAAAAACCCTGGGGACTCAAGTGGTTAACAGCTCCTCATTTTAAAACCATACTGTTCATTTGATTAATACCTCTGTAACATCTTCAAACTCAGCTGCACAACGCAACACTGCTCATGTTCCCATGTGATACTTGGCTAGGCATGAAGAGATTACAGGTGTGCTTAAAAAAATAATTCAGTTTGCTAGTTCTATCTGAGTGGCTCAAGCAGCCTGAATTTGGCACTGGAGGCCAATTACTTCCTGATATTTTGTAAGTTCCACTATACACAACATAATCAAAACCATTACATTGGCCTTGCCATACATTCTTAGATCATTCCTTTTCAGTACCAGCATTTGGGCAAAGGTATTGTTTGGTGCAAGAGTGTTAGCTCTTTGCACTGTTAGTTTGGCATCAATTAGATAATGGGCAAAACACACAGCTTGACAACAGGAGAATACACATCTGAAGTAGAGTAAAAACATATGGTACAATAATGGAGGGGACAGAAAGAGGGAAGGGAAAGTAAGAGCCACAGTTGCCTCCCGGGATGCTGCAAAAAAAGACAAAGAGAAAGCAGAAAATATAACAACGTGCATTAAAAAAAAAAAAAACTGCTAACCACCTGTTTGATGAAAATTACTGTATACCTAATGCTGTATCCTGGCATAGGCCGACAAGGCCCAAGCCTAGTGCAGCACTTTTCAGTGGGGGCAGCACGGAAAGAGTCCCCACCAGCTTGTGCTACACTGTTAGTGGAGGCAAATTAGTCTAGTGCCCCCATAAAGCAGCCACACTGCTTCTTGTATGCAGGCGGCTGGCATTCCACAACTGTGTGTGTGTGGGGGGGGGGGGGGGGGGGGGTTGCCGCTTCTAATTTTGTCCTCTTATCCTGGACCACAAACCTGTGCAATGTTTTCTGTTGCACCATTAGCATGGTTATATCTTCTTAGTCCTCTCCATAAAATTATCAGAAATTTGTGCTTAAAGTAGAACTATAGGCAACACATTTTTTTTCATTTTAGATAGAGTAAGGGAGGGTTATAACCGCTGTCTGTTTATTTTTTTTACCATCCCTGTCCCATTGCAGAGATTTTCCATAGCCAAACCGGAAGCGAGAGGAAATCTATGCAAATTAAGGGAATCCATTGCCCCTCCAGGCCCTCAGAACTAGTGTCCCCACTCAAAAATTTCAGGGCGGGTCTTAAACAGCAAGGGGTGTGGCATTTACAGGAAGGGGTGGGTCATATTTAATTTAGTGGGTGCACAAGTTTAGTCAAGCCTAAGGCAGCACAAAACCTAAATACGCTACTGTGTATACCTACAAAAAGTTTGAGGCATGGGGTTCCCTTAGAACAATCCTTGATTACACATTACACATGGTCAAACAAAGAGCTTCCACATTGAAACCAACGTTTTGTTACCTTTAAAGATGAATTTCCCCACAATGCCTGCAGCTACATAGGCCTATAAAGGCTTATGCTGGTTACGAATATACACTTCATTACCAAAAGTATTGAGATGCCTGCCTTTACACGCACATGACTATTAACAGCATCCCAGTCTTAGTCCTTAGGGATCAATATTGAGTTGGCCCACTGTTTGCAGCTATAACAACTTAAATAGAGATGGGCCGTACAACCCCCCCCCCCCCCGTTCGGTTTTCAGCAAAACTTACGAAAAGGGGATAATTAAAAAAATTAAAAATGAGAGCCAAACAGGAAAAATAAAAGTGCCCATTTTGAAGGCTTATATGCAGGTTATTGGCCATAAAAACATATGGGGTTCCGGGTAATGCAAAAAAACAGAAAATTGTTTCGTACTTACAGTAATTATCCTTTCCTGGTGCCTATCCATGGCAGCATACCTGTGATAAGCTCTGCCCCTGGAGTCCTCCCCTCAGGATAGTTGATAGCTTATAAAAATGACAACCATACCCCCCTAGCATTCTCCAATTATATTGAATACCATGGGAGGGCATGTATGCTGCCATGGATAGGCACCAGGAAAGGAAAACTATGGTAAATATGTAACAATGTTCTATTTTCCTGGTGCCTCCATGGCAGCATACCTGTGATACAATAAATAGCTAACACCAGGGTGGGTAATGCTTAGAAAGAATTTTTTATTGAGGAAAGGCGAGAGCTGACTCAATCGCCCTTCTGCCAAACTCCACTGAAGTGAGTGCTCCTGGGATAATTCTGTAATAAAGCAGGAATGTATTTGGGGCTGCCCATGTGGCCGCTTTGCAAATGGTTTTCAGAGATACATTCACCCTTGCTGTCCATGATGAAGAGACTGCCCTCGTTGAATGGGCTCTCACCGCCGGAGGGTCCATCCCTCTAGCTCTCTACACTTTATGAATCAGCTTACAAATTCAGGAAGCGATAGTCCTTGATGTGTCTTCCTTCCCTTTATTCCTGCCCCAAGGTAATATGAATAGTCTGAAGCTCTCAAGGGACTTGTGACCTGCAGGTAGCGTCTTAGTACTGGTGGAAATGTCCAATTCTTATAGTGAACCCGAAAGTGGATCCGTAAAGGTAGGCAGTGCCCAGGCTTCTGAGAGAGTGGACCGACAAGAGACTTTTGGGACAAACCTTTGAACTGTCCGTAGTTCTACCCTATCTGGAAAGAAGGATATGTGTTCCTCTTCTTCCGCTCCTAAAGCTTGCAATTCTGAGACCCTTTTCCCTGAAGTTACTGCAATTAGATTTTGTGAGTCAAGTTTCATAGTGAAGCGTATTCTATTGGGATAAAAGGCTGAGCCATCAGACAGTCCAGTACAAAAGGCAGATCCCAGCTTTGGTTCGAATTTTTTTGACTGCTTTGAAAAATTGCATGATGAGTGCATCTTCTGCCCATCATTTCTGGGTACCTGCCGAAATTGCTGCCATGTGAACTTTAAGTGAACTAAGACTGAGACCAAGGTCTAAGCCGGTTTGTAAAAATTCCAAGAGAATGGCAGTGGATGGCTTTGTGGGATCTGAACACTTGTCCTCTGCAAACTTCTTGAATTTATTCCATATTTTAGAATAAATGGAATATGTGGATGGTTTTCTGGCCTTTAAAAGAGTATAAATCACACTTGCAGAACACCCTAAGGACTGGAATTTCTCCATTTCAAGATCCAAACATGTAGGTTCAGCTTGTGTGGAGCTGGGTGTACAAATCTCCCTTGGGTGAGGAGCTGTGGGAATAACAGAATCTTGAGTGGAGGACTCATACTGAGGCTCATTGCCCAGGGGAACCATGGCCTCCTCAGCCAGTAAGGAAGAATAGCCACCACTCTGATTGGTTCCATCGTCAATCTGAGTAGAAACTTTGAAATCAAGGGTCTGGGAGGGAAAGCATAAGCTGTCTTGCAATGCCATGGGCTTGAGAGGGCATCTACTGCTTCTGAGTGGGGATTAGGCAGGTGGGAGAGCAATCTTGGCAATTTTGCATTCGTTGGAGAGGCAAACAGGTTGATTTCTTGAGGATTCTGCAGACTCATGATCCAACTGAACACCGAAGGGTGAGGAGACCATTCGTTGATGTCTTGAAAACAACGAGATAGATGATCTGCCTGCTGATTCAAATGGCCCGAAAGGTAAACCGCCTTCAAATCCAACAGATTCCTATCCACCCACAACATAATGGGCTCCACTTCCCTTAGTAAAGTGATGCTGTGGGTTCCCCCCTGATGTTGTATATACGACACTGCTGCTCTGTTGTCCAGACGCACTAGGACTTGTTTCTGGAGCAGATGTTCTTCCAGATTCTCCAGGGCTAGATAGACCACCCGTAGTTCCAAGACATTGGAGACTACCCCCTTCGTGGGGACATCCCATCTCCCTTGCACCACACGGTGATCGCACTGTGCTCCCCAAACCCAAATTGCATCGGTGGTCCAGGAGGGGCACTGAAGGAGACAAGGTTTTGAAATTAGGTCTTCTTTTGACCACCAGAGGAGACCCCTCCTCATGGAAGTCATGATCGTTATTCTTTGACACAGTGACTTCCTCCTCCATTGTGTCAGGAAGCCCCATTGAAAAGTCCTCAAATGCCAATGAGCCCAGGGTAACATCGGGATACAAGATGACATGGTCCCGATTAGACTTAAACAAATTGATGCTGACAGGTGAGATAGTGTTCTTACATGGTGCATCTTCCGAACAATAGCCGTCACCTTCTGGGAGGGGAGACGCACTGTACTGGTTAGGGCGCTGAAAATTACGCAGAGGTAAATCATTACCTAGGTCAGGGTCAGGAAACTCTTCTCTCTATTCACTAACCACCCAAACTCTCTCAGGGTGGACAGAAGAATCTTCCTGTGTTCTAGAAGTTTGTCTGGACTGGAGGCTAGTAGTAGGATGTTGTCCAAAAAGTGAAAAACGTGCAGTCCTTTTTTCCTGAGGGGTGCCAGTACTGCAATTAACACCTTTGAGAATATCCTTGGAGATGTGCACATGCCAAAATGGAGGCACTGAAACTGAAGGTGTGTTGGATCTACTGCCACTCTTAAAAATCTTTGGAAGGCCGGAAGAATGGGAATATGGAAATAAGCATTTTGTAAGTCTACCGAGATCATCCAGTCTCCCGGTTGGACCATCTGGATGATCATCTGTAAGGATTCCATATTGAAAGATTCCGGATGTATAAAACAATTTAATCTTTTCAAATCCACTACTGGTCTCCATTCTCCACTCTTTTTGGGGATAAGAAAGAGAGGAGAATAGAATCCAGTGAATCTCTCGGAAGGAGGGACAGGGATTACTGCTTGCTTCACGAGTAATAGGTGAAGGTATTTTTGCAGGGTCTCCGCCTTTTGAGGAGAAGCTGGACGTTTTGTTAGAATGAACAAGTCTTGTGGGGGATGATCTCAGAACGTCCAGAAATGGCGGAAACAGACTGTAGATACCACCCAAGGGTCTTTGCACCGGCTGGACCAGATTTCTGCAAACTTTTTCAACCTGGCCCCAACTGGTGGGAGATGGAATGGCCTCTTGTCAAAAGGTTTTTGTCCCCTCCTGGGGGTTGGAAAAACTTCTCTGCTTTTAGAAAAGTGGCTTGAGTACTTCTCCAGTTCTTTGTGGTATCTATATTTTGCCAGAAGTGAGCGAAGTTCTTGCTTCTGGAAGATTTAAATTTAGACAACACAACTCGAGAGCGCCTCACTCTTCTATCCTAGGGAAGTAATCCCGATTTTCCTCCAGTCACTCTCGAGAGCGCCTTCTCCAGTCTCTCCCTAACTGTCAAAGGGGATTTTGTACCAGTTTGCTTGGATGCTGCGTCGTCTGCCCACAGTTTCAGCCACAGCGCTCAACTCTGTGTAACATCACTTTGGCTGAATACCTCATTGAATCTATTGCGGCTTCCCCTATGAAATCCATCAATAATTTGAGCTCCTCTAAAGCTTTAATTATGTCATCTTTTGGTACATCCTCAGGAATGGCTACCTCAATATTCTCATTCCAGACCCTGACGGCATTAGAGACTGAAGCTAAAGCTACAGCCGGCCTGCAAGCTCCCCCAGCTAACTGGTAGGCTTTCTTTAAGTCTACGTCTATGCGCCTATCCAGAGGGTCTTTAAAGGAGACTGAATCCTCCATAGGTAGGATATTTTTTGCTAGGTGCACTGTCAGAGGGTATAACTTTTGAAGCCTGTTTAAGGAGCAGCATTTGTACATCTTTTTTCATTGCCCCTCTATTAGATGTTTTAACTCTTCCATAAAGGGAAAAAAGGTTAGTTTTTTTCTTTAGAAACGGAAAGAATGACTAAGCCCCTGTTCACACGGTCGGAGATTTCCACAACCAAATCCGTCGGATTTTGCCCGTCGGATTTTGTCCGTCGGATCTTCTCCTAAACTGTTGCATACACACGGTCGGACAAAGTTGGCGAAAAATCCGATCTTTCAGAGCGTGATGACGTAATTTCGTTATGACAGGACTACATTCAGGCTAGTAGCCAATAGCTTTGATGTAGGAATTTGATCTGAGCATGCGTGGCACTTGGTCCGATCAAAATTATCTACACATGATCGGAGTATGTCCGATCGGCCCAGTTGGTCGGGAAATATTTCCAACAGGTTGGAAAATTGGGTCCGACGGATATTCCGATGGAATCAGTCCGATGCATACCACACACAGTCGGATTATCCAACGACACGGTCCGATAGGACACATTCCGACGGATTCTCCGACCGTGTGTACAAGGGCTTAGACTTTTTTGGTGGTTCCTCCGCCTCTTCCCAGCCGATAGCGTGCTTGACTGCAGAGACAAACGGTTGCACTAAAGAAAAGTTAAAGCCCGAGGGATCTGATTCGTCCATAGAATACTCTGAGTCACCTCTGTCCCCTGCTGTCAGGGGTGGTGGGCTCGGTGCGGCCCCTGCAGGGCCCTTGGCTGATGAGCCAGGAGGAGTTAACTCAGAGGTTTGCACCTGGCCACTAAGTGTGTAATGTAGTGAGGGAGATGAGTGAATTAACTCTGCTAAAGAGTCTTTGACCGCTCTCTTTATTAAATCTGTCACTTGTTGCACCTCAGCTTTTCCTTGGTCCGCATAACCCTGAAAACAGTCTCTGCAGATCAGCTTATCTGCCATAGGGGTTACACCACATGCCCTGTATCCCTTGGTATTTTCCCACCTGGGAGAGCTGGATGATCGATGTCTTTATGTTTTTAGGACTCTAAAAGATTACATACACCTTAACTAAAATATACCCCAACCTAAACAGTTTTAATAAGCATTAAACAGGAAAAATAAAAATGAAGTCTGAAAACATTTAGTGTTTTTTTTTTATCAAGAACTCACTTTTTATGAAGAGACCTGCAGAGGTGCAGCCTGCCACCGACAGAGCATGCAGCCAAATCAGCCCAGTATGCTTAAATAGGAAAGGAGGCAAATTTGCCTGTCCCCCTTCCCCGGCTCTGCCCCCGAAAGCGAGTGGGCGAATACTCAGGTTTTTGACCACAAACAAGATGGTGCCGGCAGCGTCCTCTGCCCACACATGCGCCGAATGGCCGCGCCAAATGGCCGCGCCTACCGCTCATCCAATCGCAGCCTACCCGAAAACACAATACTGCCCCTGTCCTGGCGCTTCCGCGCTCCAGTGCTCGCAGCTCAGGGAAGCTAAGAAACACAGAAAGAGACCAAGCACACTCAAACAGATCAGCAAAGCAAAGGCAATAAAAATAGCATGAAAGAAAGGCTCAGAAAGAGAGCCCCTACCCTACCTGCCTCGCAGAAAGCCAGCTTAGCCTGAACGCAGGACTGTTGCTCCTAATTAGATAGCTCCTGCCCCAAAAGACCCTCAGAAGGGGCCCCCCTCTTATTAGTGCTGTTAGCAGCCCAAGACAGGGGACTACATCTGGGAGAGGCCTGAACCCAGACGGAAGCTGCACAAGGCAGAGGAAAGACACGTACTGACACTATCCATCAGGTATGAGGAAAAAAAGGAGAATTGCTGGGGGGTATGGTTGTCATTTTTATAAGGTATTAACTATCCTGAGCGGAGGAGCTTATCACAGGTATGCTGCCATGGAGGCACCAGGAAACATTTTATTTTTTTCAGGAGCAGTGATTTTAATGATGTTTAAAGTGCCACAATAAAAATGAAAAAATCCTTTAAATATAGTGCCTGGGGGGTCCTCTTAGTCTGCATTTAAAGTGGTGCATCTGTAGCATGCATAAAAGAAATTACATTTCTAAAGAAAAAAAAAAAAACAAGTCAAATCACATTTATATTGACTGGTGGTTGCAATTGCTGGCACCCAGCTATTGAAACCATATAAAGAAAGAAATTATATGGTATGGATTTTAACCACATATGCAGCAAGCCTATTTTTGACACTTGTTTACCAGTTAAAATAAGCATTTTTTGCTAGAAAATTACTTAGAACCCCCAAATATTATATATATATATATATATATATATATATATATATATATATATATATATAATATATTTAGCAAAGATTTTGGAGAATAAAATGGTGGTCATTGCAATATTTTATGTCACACGGTATTTTCACAGCAGTCTTTCACACACAATTTGTTTGGAAAAAATACACTTCACTGAATTTAAAAAGAACTAAACAGTAAAGTTAGCCCATTTTTTTTGTATTTTGTGAAAGATTATGTTACGCCAAGTAAATAGATATCTAACATGTTACGGTTTAAAATTGCGCACACTAGTGGGATGACGACAAACTAAGGTACTTAAATAAATCTCCAAAGGTGGCCCTTACATAAATGGTAACGGTTACCAGTTTAGAGTTGCAAAGGAGGTTGTTTACATTTGCGGGCGCAACGTACGTAACAGTCTTCTTTGGTGCGCAAGCACACACTTTAAAAATCTTTTTTTTCTTATTTTTTTATTTTAATACTGTCTGTTTAAAAAAAAAATCTGACTCTTTTTTGCTGTCACAAGGAATGTAAACATCCCTTGTGACAGTAATAGGCAGTGAAAAGTACTTTTTATGGAGGAATCTGGGGTCTAAAAGACCCCAATCCCTCCTTTGCATTTAAAAGTATTTAAAACACCAAAATCTGTGTTTTGGAATACTGTGGATTTTTCAAAATCGGTGCCATAGGCAGCCAAGTAAACCGTAAGTGACGTTGCTTCCGTGTTACTAAATCGGAAACGCGATCTAAGACGATTTCGAGTTTGTTCGGGACTCCGGCCAGCTGAGAGGCAGGATCGCTCTTAGATCGCATTGGACTATACACACACACACAGTTTGATTACCGCCTCCTATCTCCTCCAAGGGCTGCTAATCTCCTGGCAGCAGAAAATGTGGATGGGAGGTGGTACTCAAACTGTGTGTGTGTGTGTGTGTGTGTACAGTCCAATGCTATCTAAGAGCGATCCTGTCTCATGCTGTATGGACGAACGCTCTTCTGACACAAGGTGAGAGCACGACACAGCGCACCTCTTCCTGGATGTTTCCTCTCTGCTACTTCTCCTCCCACTGCTCCAGCCTCCAGGCTGCTGTGTCCTTATCCCAACCCTGAGTGTGGGTGGGGGAAGGAGCTCAGCGGCTGCTGGCCAGCAGCTAAAAGCCGGCAGGAGGGAGAGGGGTAGAAACCGGCTTTCAGTTGCTGCAGAGAGCTGCACAGTTCTGTCATTGTTTGTCGTCTGCTCCACAAGTCCTCCTGCTATCCGGGCCCCCTGCAGGAGGACTGGTGGAACCTCCCTATTGGTGGCCCTGTGCAAATACGTTAACTGTAGGTATGGGATTTTGTGATGTGATTAATTTAAATCTTTTTAGGGAAAAATAAACCTGGTTAAATTGATTATGCATACAATAATAGTTCATTTTATATACATTTTTATTGTGGAAAATGTTAAAAAAAAAAAACAACAAAAATACGTATGTAGAAGACACTAAAATAATGTTATCCTAATTAGACAATCAGCTACAGATGGGCCATGCAATTCCACACCTTTCAAAGATGGCCTTCCAATACATTTAAAATATATGCTGTATATTGTTATATATATGCTTATGTCTGTACTGATCATTATAGCTTGCAGTTTTGGAAAAGCATTAGATATCAAGGAATGATAAAGGATAAGAATGTACTATTCATCAGCTCTGCTTTCTCTGCTGACTGCTGCATATTGAGGAAGAGCTCTCAACATTCCTAGGAAATAATGAGCGTTAAACATCACAGGTTCTAAAAACAGCCGTGAGTTGGGCAATGTTTTATTTTAGTGGCTGGGAATTAAAGAAAATCTATTTGGTGAACAGGATACAGCTAAGTCCCAATTTACATACTTATATCTAATAGATATATATGTATCGTAAGTGTCTTGTAAGAAAAAAGCATGTGTTGTCGATGAAATTACATTTATTTGTGGATTATAGGTTTTTGCATGTGACAAAAGGCAACAACTGAATCTTTTTTGTATAAGTAAGGAATCTGTAACATATCTTGTGGAATGATGAGCAGAAGAACCTAGAGGCAACTCAAGATGCCAATTTGTATTTCCTTTTTTGGTTTTATGAACACAGTTATTCCATGCCTATAGAAGCTATTTTAACGTGTTCAGATTTAGAATCTACCCAGTTGCATGAATTTGATTTTTTTCCTAATTTAAAACTTTTTTTTTATTTAAAACATTTATCTTTAAAAAAGTATAGGTTTTTTTCCTGTAAAATTCAAATAAAAGGACTAAAAAAATAATTTTTCTTTCTTTTTATTCACATAGAAATTGGATATTGGATATCAATATTTAACCTCTTTCAGACTGGACCATTTTGCTGGCTTAAGACCAGACCACTTTTTGTGATTCGGCACTGCGCCGCTTTAACTGACAATTGTGCGGTCGTGCGTCGTGGCTCCCAAACAAAATTGATGTCCTTTTTTTCCCACAAATAGAGATTTCTTTTGGTGGTATTTGATCACCTCTGCGGTTTTTATTTTTTGCGCTATAAACAAAAATAGAGCAACAATTTTGGAAAAAAAGCATTATTTTTTACTTTTTTTTATAAAAAATATCCCCCAAAAATATATATATATATATATAAAAAATTCCCTCAGTTTAGGCCGTTACAAATTCTTCTACATATTTTTGGTAAAAAAAAATTGCAATAAGCAAAAGTTATAGCATTTACAAAACAGGGGATAGTTATATGGCATTTTTATTAATAATTTTTTTTTTTACTAGTAATGGTGCCGATCAGCGATTTTTATTGTGCGGACACATCGGACATTTTTGACACATTTTTGGGACCATTGGCATTTATACAGCAATCAATGCTATACAAATTCATTGATTCCTGTGTAAATGACACTGGAAGTGAAGGGGTTAACCTGGGGGTGGCAGTGAAGGGGTTAAGTATTCCTAGGGGCGTGTTACTAACTGTGGGGGACTGGGCTTTGTGTTAGTGAACACTGATCTCTGCTCCAATCACATGGAGCAGAGATCAGCGTCACTTGTTGCTAGGCATCTCCCCGTTCAGCTGCCCCGTGAGACGATCGTGGGTATCCCCGTGGCGATCGAGTCTGCGCGACCCGAGCCTGGATTCACGGGGGTCCTGACCGGCATGCAAGCACGCGAGAGCAGGGCGGCATATAAAAATGGACGAACCTGTATGCCAATATGCCTGCCCGTGCCATTTTGCCGACATACATTGGCGTGCACCAGTTGGGAAGTGGTTAATATTTACCAACCGTAGATAGCAAGTAGCAGCAAAACATTCAAGTTTAGGATTTATTGCTATGACATGAATATCCTGAATCTTACTTTGACCATTGTCTTACAAGTCCACTCCCTGACCTACATAAACTCCCATTCATTGTGCACCACCATTTCTCTGTCACAGCGGTTGCAGATGCCTCTTAATATTAGGTATCGTGAAGCATGTAGACATTCCATGGCTCAGTCCAGTCACCAGACCGAACACTGTCAGCTGACAAGGTGGATGATAGGGTTGATCACCATAAGCACCATGATGGGTTTGGTCACCATAAGAAACACATCAGCTCCAGACATTTTACCCCTTTCCTGACCAGGTCACTTTTTGTGATACGGAACTGTGTTATTTTAACTGAAATGTAATGACATAATGAAACGATGAATAATGAAATGACATAAAATGTCCCTTTTTTTCCCACAAATAGAGCTTTCTTTTGGTGGTATTTGATCACCTCTTTTTATTTTTTGTGCTATAAACAAAAAAAGACAGTTTTGAAAAAAATAAATGTTTTACTATCTGATACCCAATAAAAAATGTAAAAAATCAAATTTCTTCATCAATTTAGGTCAATATGTATTCTGCTACATATTTTTGGTAAAAAAAATTAAAAAAATCCCAATAAGCGTATATTGATTGGTTTGCGCAATGGCATAGCTGCTACAGACTATGGGATATTTTTATAGAATTTTTATTTAATAGTAATGGCAGCAATCAGCAATTTTTAGTGGGTCTGCAGCATTGCGAAGGACAAATTGGACACCTAACTGACACGTTTGATACTTTTTAGGAACCAGTGACACTAATACAGCAATCAGTGCTAAAAAAATGCACTGTTACTGTAGTAATGACACTGGGAGGGAAGGGGTTAACATCAGGGACGATCAAAGGGTTAAATGTGTTCCCTTTCTATCTGTGGGGCGTGTGCTTTCACTAAAAGAAAACAGAGATCCGTGTTTCTAAAGAAACCGAAGAACTCCATTTTCAACTCCACCATATTTACATAGGCAGGCCGCCATTCTGCCTCTGCTCAGAATGACCATGGGTAGCCAGAGGACATTTTGTTCGCTGGACTCGCTGATTGGCTCCCGCTGTGTCCAATCACAAGCATGCACGCCGCGGCCCAGGAGCGGAAGAAGAAAAATCACGTACGGGTATGTGATTCTGCACTTAAGGGCCGCCCTGCCACAGTATATGCACATGGGGGGGTCCTTAAGTGGTTAAAGAACAGAGGGTCAGTTTATTCATTCACACAGCTGAATAAGCCAGAAGAGGGAAACATCTCTCTCTCTCTTTCAAGATCGTCTGGATATCAATATGGAGACACTCACCAGGCTGCTCATGTGATGGCCATTGGTGCACCCTGCAATAAATGTAAAATAAAGATTATTTACGAAATAAAGGACACAAATTAGACATTAGTTTACAAACTTGTAAGCTTAAAAAAATACCAAAAGCCATTATACTCTATCATGAAATATAATGAGAGTCACTTTTTTTGTTGCAGTTTTACAGGGTAAAATAATAATAATAATAATAAAATAACAACTAGGTTCTTCAGAACTAATTTAGCTTAGGAGAAGACAATCTTTAGAGGATTTGCCCATTGAGGTTGATTGTAATAAACCAGATATGGTGGGCAATATAATGCTCAGGTGAGGATTGGGATGGTTGAGATTACTCTGAGGAGTTATGACAAATGGTTCTAATATGAGAAGCATTTATTGCATGCAACTTGTTGTAAAATTTCTATAGTATGGAGCTGAAGTTGCTAATGATACATACAGTAGTTTTTTTTCTTTTTTTTTAATAATGACCATTGAAGTAATTGTGCAAGAAACAACACTAGATACTGTTGCTGTGAAGTATTTTCAGATGTCTCCTCACCCATTATACTTGGAGAGACATCTGCCCATTTATGACAAGCCATAAATGTTTAATGAAATCCAGAACATAGTTAGTGGCGTCACTATGGTTTATGTCACCTGGTGCGGTAAAACTTGGTGCCACCCCCCCCCCCCCCCTGGGGAATGGATGGAAACAGATGGAATCAAGGGAATAAACGTCATGATGGAGGATGGAATCTGGGAAATGGATGGAGCCAGGATGGAATCAGGGAAATGGAGCTTGGATGGGATCAGGGGGTGAATGGAGCTGGAATAGGATCGGAGGGATGGATAGAGGCAGAATGGGATCAAGGGAGTGGATGGAGCCAAGACTGAATTAGGGGAATGGATGGAGTCGGGATGGAATTAGGGGAATAGATGGAGCTGGGATGGGGTGGTGGGTGGAGCCAGGATGTGATTGTGGAGTGGATGGAGCTGGAATAGGATTGAGGGGGTGGATGGAGCCAGGATGGGATCAGGGGAATGAGTAGAGCCAGGATGGTTTGTGAATGGAGCCGGGGTGGGACGAGGTGGTGGATGGAGCTGGGATGGTATTGGGGAGATGGATGGAGCTGGGATGGGATGGGGGGGTGGATGGAGCTGGGATGGGATCAGGAGATGGATGGAGCCAAGATGGGATCGAGAGGGATGGATAGAGCTGGGATGGGGTGGTAGATGGAGCCGGGTGGGATTGTGGGATGGATGTAGCTGGGATGAGATTGGGGAGATGGATGGAGCTGGGATAGGGGTGGTGGATGGAGCTGAGATAGGATCGGGGGATAGATGGAGCTGGGATGGGATGGGGGGGAGGGTGGAGCAGGGATGGGATCGGGGAGGGGATCTTTGATTTTGGGGGGTTAGAGGACATGTGCTAGGGGTTGCTTTGGAAGGGGAGAGGAATTGTGCTGGGGAGCTTAAACTTCAAATCAGCCCCCCATCCTTATAGCACAAGTCATTTCTAACCAAAACAAAGCACCCCTAGCATATATACTCAACCCCTCCCCCAAAAGGACTCTCCTGGCAGCATAGATGTCCCCCTCCTCTGCAATACCTCAGCCTGGACAGGTGCTGTATCCCACTGTCCCTCTTCCTTCTCCTCGGCTCCTCAGCCGAGGAGGAGGTGGCTATAGTCTGGTCTGCAGAGAGTGCAACCGGCGGGGAGAGGGATGATTGTGGCATGTGGGACAGTGTCAGACTCCGGACACCTCTGTCTTTGCCTCACTCCCTCCTCCCTCACTCTTCCTGCACATCGCATGCAGCTGAGGCGATCTAGAAGGGAAGGAGGGAGCCATGGCACTGGTTTCAGACTGTCTCAACCTGGACCACACCCCCCATCCCCCCTAGAGACTCCACTTAACATAGTGACTCTCAGCTACAGATCATCAACTTCGTGCACTGAAAAATAATAAGGTAAAATAAAGGAAGAATGGTGATTGGACTGGTGATAACCAAGCTTTGAGAACGTTTTTAGGGCTCATGCACACAGGACGTTTTTTACAGCTGCTGTTAGGGGCGCCTGCCAGTTTTATTTACTGCCTCTAAACTCTCCTCCGTGTTAGCCTACAGCAGAGATATGCAATTAGCAGACCTCCAGCTGTTGCAAAACTACAAGTCCCATCATACCTCTGCCTCTGGGTGTCATGCTTGTGGCTGTCAGAGTCTTGCTGTGCCTCATGGGACTTGTAGTTCTGCAACAGCTGGAGATTTGCTAATTGCTTATCCTTGGCCTACAGTATCTCACAAAAGTGAGTACACATTTTTGTAAATATTTTATTATATCTTTTCATGTGACAACACTGAAGAAATTACACTTTGCTACAATGTAAAGTATTGAGTGTACAGTGTAAATTTGCTGTCCCCTTAAAATAACTCAACACACAGGCATTAATGTCTAAACCGCTGCCAACAAAAGTGAGTACACATGTAAGTAAAAATGTCCAAATTTGGCCCAAAGTGTCAATATTTTGTGTGTACATCATTATTTTCCAGCACTGCCTTAACCTTCTTGGGCATGGAGTTCACCAGAGCATCACAGGTTGCCACTGGAGTCCTCTTCCCCTCCTCCATGACGACATCACAGAGCTGGTGGATGTTAGAGACCTTGCGCTCCTCCACCTTCCATTTGAGGATGCCCCACAGATGCTCAATAGGGTTTAGGTCTGGAGACATGCTTGGCCAGTCCCCTTTACCCTCAGTTTCTTTAGCAAGGCAGTAGCCATCTTGGAGGTGTGTTTGTGGTTGTTATCATGTTGGAATACTGCCCTGTGGCCAAGTCTCTGAAGGGAGGGGATCATGCTCTGCTTCAGTATGTCACAGTACATGTTGGCCTCATCAAACCACAGGACATAGTTCCAGTAATCCATGTCCTTAGTCTGCTTGTCTTCAGCAAACTGTTTGCAGGCTTTCTTGTGCATCAGCGTATGGTATGAACACTGACAGGCTTACCCTTCAACCTCTGCAGCAATGCTGGCAGCACTCATATGTCTATTTCCCAAAGACAACCTCTGGATGTGACGCTGAGCACATGCACTCAACTTCTTTGTTTGACCATGGCGAGGCCTGTTCTTAGTGGAACCTGTCCTGTTAAACCGCTGTATGGTCTTGGCCACCGTGCAACAACAAATAACAACAATTATTTTTTGGATCCTCAGAGAGTTCTTTGCCATGAGATGCCATGTTGAACTTCCAGTGTCCAGTATGAGAGAGTGAGAGCGATAATACCAAATTTAACACACCTGCTCCCCATTCACACCTGAGACCTTGTAACACTAACGAGTCACATGACACCGGGGAGGAAAAATGGCTAATTGGACCCAATTCTGACATTTTCACTTAGGGCTTGAACTCACTTTTGTTTCCAGTGAATTAGACATTAATGGCTGTGTGTTGAGTTATGTTGAGGGGACAGCACATTATCACTGTTATACAAGCTGTACAGTCACTACTTTACATTGTAGAAAAGTGTAATTTCTTCAGTGTTGTTACATGAAAAGATATAATAATATATTTACAAAAATGTGAGGGATATACTCACTAGTGGGAGATACTGTATGTGTCCATGCACACATAAACTTTCAGAGGCATTTGAAGGCATAAGCATTTAGGGGCAGTAGAAAACAAACAACATCCTGTGCGTCCAAGAACAGAGACTGTTGAGCTGTAAAAACACAAAATGCCAAAGAATGCTGCTAAATGCGGCTAAACATTGCTAAATGCTGTAACAAGCGTTTAGCCGCGTTTGGCATTTTCAGGCGTTTTTACATTATAGGGAGTGTTTTTAGTGAAAAAACGGCAAAAAACATTAAGCTCAAAAAACATGGAAAAATACCCATAAACGGTATTTAAAAATGTAAAAAAGTTTTTAACGACCTTTTTTCCTGGCAGTAGCATTAGCATTTTTAAATATCCAGTGTGCATTAGGCCTTAAGCAGAAAATAAGCATCTGCTGCTTTAAGTATTTGTGGCCCGGGGACAGGGGGAGGTGCCCGTTCGCCTGCAACATGGTGCGGTGATTGGATGCTTCTCCCTCTGCTCTACTGACGCGATCAGGGGGCGGGTTCATTCCCCTCCCCTGATATTTCGCTGCAGTACTTGTGTGTGTTGTATTCCGCTGGGCGCTGTCGGCCGGACGGACCATGTGAGCCGAATGTCCATTATATGGGCGCGGCCATGTTTTTGGTGTCCGTTCGGACGGGGCGCATGCGCGGGGCGGATACCAGCTCACGCTTTGCCGGACCACTGACCCCGCCGACGTCATACGCTGGCGACACAGCGTGAGGACCTACGGCGGGGTTGGGAGGCTTAAAAAGGCGTTCGTAACGCCTATCCACAGCAGCAGCGGGACCCGGAGGACGTGACTGATAGAGAACACAGGGGTAAGCGCCGAGTCCACCTTATTAGATACTATGTAGGAATCTTTCCTATTCTCTAATATATGGCCCTGATTTTGCCTGTTTGTATTTTTCTACTTTATGGATGTGCCATTCAGCATCTGGTGGGCAACAACTGATACCACATGGAACACTTGGCCAATCAAGATGGACTTTGCACCATCCCTGTCTCCTAGATAGTCCTCGGCTTATTACCCTTTATAGCCAGCTAGTCTTCTGGCTTCCTCCCCCCCGGGATCCCCAAAATTCCTCTTCCTTCTTCCCTTAAGAAGAGGTAAAACTTAACATATATTTATGTATATACTCTCTTTTCCTTCCTTTTTCACTTTTTTGGTTACCTCTACTTCTCAATGGACTTTTTGGTCTTTTTGATTCACTGATTTCCATGGTTACCCTGTTTATTCATTTACTCTTTGCACCCTTCTCTTCTTTTTTATGTCACAGAACCCTTCTAGCTATGGAGTGATGATATATCATCCTGTGGCTTTTTTCACAATCTCTGGATTTCACTCGTTTGGTTCACTGTGGGTGCACATTCTTCTCTTTTTTTGGTGGCTTTCCCCACATTGACTCATTACATTTTTAATTATTTACTTTATTATGATTATATATATTTCTATATACCTAGCAAACCCTTATAACACTTGAACTTGCCGCTGGTGCTGTGATATATCCCTCCCCCAGTCGCCGGGAGGAACTCTTTTCCTTTTACATCATTGGGCTTGACTGGGAGCAGAGGCGGGGTTGAAATGAGAGGTAGGAATATGCCTCTACGTTTAATTGTAATGATGACATTGTCTCTCATGTCTCAACAAACTGTCCAGATTTGTCTAATCTATTAAATTGTAAGTTTTGTATTCATTGACACTAATGATATGTTTATATTTACTTGTATATCTGCAGACTTAGGTGTTATCCTGACGAAGCAATTAAGCGAAACTAGTTGAATAATCACCTCACGTGTCTCTACCAACTGTATTTTGAGATTTCTTATATATTTTTATATGTCTCATTTTTATCTGTTTTCTTTAAATAAATTGTTTTTTTATGACTTGTCTTGATATCCATTTTCTATGTATATAAAAAAAAAAAATCCATGTGCCCCGTAACAGTCCCGATACTCACCCCTTTCCCTTGTTGATGTCTCCCTTGGGAGATAGGAGATATCCACATTTTCTTTAATCCATGCTTGCTGATATGTCAGTTAGTATGTTAGTAATGCAAGAGGAGACTGAAGGAGTGAGGTGAGGAGTAGACAGATAGATTTGGGTGTCGTCGGCATAGAGATGGTATTGAAAGCCATGGGAGGTTATCAAGTGACCAAGGAAGGAGGTGTTGATAGAGAAGAAAAGGGGTCAAAGAACTGAGCCTTGGGGGACCCCTATAGAAAGAGGAAATGGAGAGGAGGAGACAGAGCTGTAGGTAACACTGAAGGTGCGTTGTGATAGATGATTATCAAGATAGAGCAGAATCTTGGAGGACAAGGCAACAGAGTTTATGGAGAAGGAGCAAGTGTTCAACAGTATGAAAGACCACAGAGAGGTAGTGCCCATTGGTTTTAGCAGTTAGTAAATTGTTACTGAGTTTTATCAAGGTATTTTCTGTGAAATGAAAGCCAGGCTATAAGGGGTCAAGAAGGTTATTTTCAATGAGTTAGGAGCTAAGACAGTTGTAGACTAATGCCCTGTACACACAGTCGGAAATTCAGATGGAAAGGCTTGGATTATATTGTCGGAAAATCCGATCGTGTGTGGGCTCTATCGGACTTTTTCCATCAGTAACTCAGACAGAAAAAATTTGAGAGCAGGATCTCAAATTTTTTGACAACAAAATCTGATCTGACTTTTTCTGATCATTTGTAGAGAATTCAGATTGGACAAAGTGCCACGCATGCTCAGATCAAAGTACGAGAGCAAAGCTATTGGCTACTAGCCTGAACGTAGTCCCATCAGAACAAACGAACGTCATCACGTTCCAAACGATCGGATTTTCCGACAACTTTGTCCGACCGTGTGTATGCAACACCAGTTTCAGACAAAATCCGTCTGAAAAAATCTGACAGATTTTGTGGTCGGAATTTCCAACCGTGTGTACTGGAGCAATGAGATGGGTCTTAAGTTGTTCAGGTTGGTGGGATACAATGAGGGCTTTTTAAGTATGGGGGTGATCTGTGCATGTTTTAGAGGGGAGGGGAAGGTTCCACTAGAGAGGGAGAGATTAAAGATGTGAGTGAGGGGGCATAGGATAGAATAAGAGGGTGACCGTAGTAGTTGGGAGCAAACAGTATACAGGGACAATTAGGTGGGTATATGAGAAAAGATTTGTAACCTCTTTAGTAGTAGCCAGTTCAAAAGAGGAGAGTGTTGACTGTGCACTTAGACAAGGTATGTTGAGTGGGGAAGATGTATGTACAGTGGAGGTATCCTCATGTATTGCATCAATCTTATCTTTGAAGTGATTGGCAATCTCTTGGCCAGTGAGTGAGTTAGTGGGTAGAGGGGATAGGGGACAAAGAAAAGAGTTAAAGGTAGAGAGGAGCCGATGGGGACTGGGTGACAAGGTATTAATCGGAGCCAAAGTAGGTTTTGGTTGGCAGCATTGCAGCAGCATTAAATTTACCACTATGTGCTGGATAACACTGCTATGCGAGTCGGCTACTGAAGTCAATGGGGCTGCACCGCAACCATAAGCCAAATGCTTAGCTCACAGTTGTGGCATTCAGGATCACCTCCTGTACATCTGACAGTGTTTTTCAGGGTTTTGCCTAGTATAAACCTAGAAATAGATATCGTTGGGAAGCCTATTTAAGGCTGTTCCATAAACCCTAGATTGTCACCCAATCTAGTAGAAAGGGTTTGGATCAGGAGGACGTTATCTTATGCCCATGGGTTGTCATGAGAGAAATACAGAGGGCGCCAATATTGCCCCTTATTTTAAAATGCTAACTGGCCGTTTGTTATACTGACCTTCTGGCTTTGATATTCTAAGTCAGAAACCCTCCATGCTTTCCTAATACCAAGTTTCTTTTAAAATGTCTTAACATGCCATACTAACTGTCCTATATATGGATATCACCAAGTTTAAAAAATAACAATTCAAATATTTTATTCTTTATCCATGATTATGCTTTTAGGTCATCTGACCTTTTTTTAAGCTTGCCAATGGCTAAAATGATTTAGCAAGGTGAATAATTAATGAATTGCATGGAGATAAGATGCTAAAGGACTTCTGATGCAATTTATCTTAACAGGGAATCTGGACATGTCCTAAGTATAGCATATGCAGGGACTAGTGTTGTGGAAGCTATGTAGCTGTTGCAACATAAATTTTAACTTTGATTATCCTATGTATGTATGTATAATATAGTTGATGTTTACATTTTCTTTAAGAATATATTGTTTAGATAAGAGGTGTTATTTTACTATTAACCACTGCTGATTAAAATATTTATTTATGTATGAAAATGTTTATGAATACAATTCCCACTAACATACTGTTGGATAAATATTTTGTTAGTAATTAGATTCCCAATACGCACATTTAATCCTTTGGCATCTTTAAAAAAATAATAATAAACTATTATTCACAATGGAATGTTGGACTCAAGGGAAGGTGTGATTTTTAACAACTGGGCAACCATAGAAGGCTACTAGCTCACCACTGAGGATAGTGCAGTAAAGCTATCAGTTGTTCTTTAGCCCCTTGAGATCCAGGGCTGTCAATCATGGTTCCGCTTCAAAAACCATAACGATGATTGATAGCTTCATCCCCCAAGAGGTTCTGCGTGAGCTGAAATATTCCACTTCCACATATTGTCCTGCTTGAACAGACTGTTTTATTAGACAATTGATAACCTTATAGTTAGAATTTGGAGAACTCTGGTATATAGTTTTTCCAGTTTCCTTCAATGGCTATTATTATAGTCTAAGAGCTGTGTTGTGGCTTTAACAAATGAGACCTGCAATTCCCTGAGGTGTCTTCTACTAACAAGGAGAAAGCCCGAGTGTGACAGAACCATTAAGGAATCATGACATCAACGTGGGAGTGTTTGGTCGCATGTTAATTTACATAGTAACAGGAGCTGTCGGAAATAAAACCCAATGTGCACGTCTGAAGTGTTCCTTATTATCTCTAGTACTTTACACCAAATAGGTTTCATGAGCTTTTTAGATTCCAGGTCATTGTTGATCATTTAAAAAAAAAAATTTTGCGCTTGTAATTATGTATTTGTTTGTTAGAATCAATACAATGGGGTAGAAAAATTTCTTATGTCATACATGATCAGAAGAAAACTGTTCCATATTGTCAGATAGATCATACTACAATCTGAGAATAGGCCTTCAAGGCTGATGCAGTAAGTGAACTAAAGATTTTGAAGCCCTCAAGCAATGCTATCATCTTCATAGACTGTAGGTATTTTCCTAACAATCAGTCAATTAATTGCAATATTTACTATGTTGATCTAAAGATTTGGTTATATATAATGGGTGCAGGACGAAGTAAGGGACAGGCTACAGAGACCCTGGCTCTTACTTGGCTTTCAGGTAAGATGGCAGGTTGCTTCTTGTTCAATTGTCTAAATGTTGTTATGTCCTAGCTAAGCAAACAAAACAAAAAATAAAAGGTATTTTTTTTAATGCAAACTATAATCAAGGTTTCCATCAGATTTTTGAAAAGTAGAAAACCACAAGGAACTGTGGGCATGCCAAGGGTGCAATGAATGTGGCTTATGGAAGTACCAAAATGAAATCCAACCTTAACGATGGCTGTCTACAAGTAAAAGAAACTTGCCAAGAAAGAAATTCAGTAATATAAATACAATACTTGCTGACCTGAAATTGCTAGTTCCCTATCTGTTTCTGACTTTGTACTTCCTTATTCAAGATCCCAAAACATGCATGCACCTAGAGAAGAAGAAGTAAAGTCAGAACTTCTTTGTACTCCTATTGATGCCACTGGATCAGTAGTACATCCAGGTAACTAGCATTTTCAGAATGAGATTAGCAATGGCATCCTACATATTTATTCTAGCACTCCGTATTAAGTTCCCATAAAGTGGTTCTAAAGACAGTTTTTTACTTTAATTCATTCTATGCATTAAGGTGGACAATCTTCTGCAAGCAGCCCCCTTATACTTACCTGAGCCCGATCTCGATCCAGCAATGTGCACAAGATTAGAGGCTCTCTCAGCTCTCTCTCTTCTGATTAGCTCAATCACAGCCAGTGAAGAGGTAGTGGGGGCATGGCAAAGGCACACTCTGTGTGTGTTATGGACACAAGTGCCCCGATAGCAAACGGTTTGTTATGGGGGAGCTCGGCAGGCGGGAGGGACCAGGAGTGCCAGCAGGGGACTCAAGAAGAGGAGGAACAGGGCTACTATGTGCAAAACCATTGCCCTGAGCAGGTAAATATAACATGTCTGTTATTTTAAAAAAAATAATGTTATCCTTTACAATACCTTAAAAGTGGAATTATATCTAAAACTTTTTTAGGTTTTAAAGAAATGAGGTAAGATTGTAACCTCAAGTCACATGTTTGTTTTGATATTGTGTTGACTTTTTTTTACAATTTTGCTCTCATTATGGAGATTTCCAGTCACTTCTTTTGTGTAACCAAGACAGGAATTAAAGAGAATCTGACGACAGACAGCAATTAAAACACCTTTATTAGTGTAGTAGTAAATGGTTGGACCCTCAGAGATCTCTTTATTTCCTGTTTTGTCTCTGGTACAGGAAATGGTAGGAAATTGACCTAAACTGGGACACTGAGTCAGAAGTAAAAATTTGATCGAAATTTTAATTTTCCTCTCTCTATCCAAAATATAAAATGTTGGGTAAATGTTGTGTTTAAATAATATTGGTGCCAGACACCAATTCTCAGGTGCCAGCCTCTGACTAAGGGAACTGGGCCAATCCAGGACCAATATGGACTTTTTAGTACCAATACTTTAATCATTTGACGTAGGAAAGAGAGAATGGTAGTCATAACCATACCTTCCAACTTTCTGAGATGGAAGTGAGGGACACCTGTTAGCAAAAGTATGTAGGCAAAAGACACACCCCTGTCATGCCCCCCTTAAAGAAGATTTGTACAAAAAAAATTATTGGTTAAACCCACAAGTGCTTTTTTACTACTGATTTTTCTTTATATCAGCTTTTGGAATTTACAAAAAGCAGTAATTTAGAAATTGGATGAAATGTTTAACACTAAAAAACACTTTTTGATAGATAAGTAGTGCATTTTTATGCAACTATATAGAGCAGACCAAAATGAAGGACAAATGAGGAGGAAAGAGGGACAGAGGGACATTGTTCTTAATGAGGGACAGCCCCTTAAAATCAGGGACAGTTGGGAGCTATGCATAACCTGTAACTAGGCCTATATTCCTGAGAGGTCCTTTAGCAGCCCAGCTTAAAAAAAAACAAAAAACACTCTGAACAATTTAATTGGTAGTGTGATAATGATAATTCATGCGCTAACTTCACTGGCTGCAATGACTTCAACGACATCATCAAATCAGACGCTGTGCATATTAAATGTTAGGCACTTGGGCCTACCTCTATCTTATGGCAATTGACTTAACTGTATTGCAGAATAAGAATTTGTTTAATGCATGCTCAATAAAATATTACTGTTTAATCCATGTAAACTGTTCTGAGGAACAAAAAAAGAATACAAAGAGCACTCTGCCAAACAAACCAATTTGTTACGGCCAGCGTTACTATATTCATTTGTTACTGTGCCGAAAAAACAATGACCGTCAAAATGAATGTATTTATATTTAATCTATATGTGTCATGTTTTATTGATGACCTTTTGCAGCTGAGCTGGGATTTCAGTCTGATTTACTGCTAGGGAATAAACAGGTTATTAGCAGCTGGCTCTGGGCTGAGAGAATCTATGCATAATAATGTATAGCAGATAAATATTTGCAGTGCATTAATTACAAAGAAAGGCATGAAATATATAATAATGCAAAAAAAATAGGTATTATAACGTTCACTAATTCAAGCTTTAATAAAATAAATGTAATAAGCAAAATTGAAATAAAATACAAACAATAAAATAACATCTAAAAAAGATAAATATAGCAAAGTATGTACAAAAAAAAATAACTGCTGATATTTTGAAAGGTTTACACATGGGAATAAAATACTGTCCAACCTCGTGACAAGCAATCACTGCCAATAGTAATAAGATTATTTTCCTCTTGGAAAATTCACAGAAAGCTTTCGATCCATGCTGAGCACATTCAAAGACGGAGCGCCAGGCACACTCCCCTTGTTGGTTCATTATCATTCTTAGGTTATCCAAGGCAAGTGAATCAGGAAAGCAAATGAATTAGTGAGAATTAAGAAGCCTCTGTGGTCTGAACCCTCTCCAAATCTCAGCAAAGATGAAAGGTAGACGCTTATGTCTCGTGTCCCATCGTTCTTAGTAATAGAGCCTGAGCTCCCAGCCAGCTTCCTCCAGAGCCTCGGCAGAAATACACAGGCAGTTAATGTTGCCTAACGTCTCTTGACCGTGGGTTCATCCATGTGGGAAAAGTTTCACTAGCCTGCGAAAAAACTCCTCTCACTCGATTAATTACAGCAGCTGTTATAAAACTTCATCATCAATAACCCCCCGACAACAGCGTCACATGTACATTTTATGTTACATGCATCTTTCATTGATGCCCAGGATTAAGAGACTATTGTACGCTGTGAACTTATAGAGTCACCTTCTTTACTTAAATACCCCTTTGTATGTAATCAGCTCTTTGTAATTGTGCATTATATTTATCTTATTATTTTGTCTTTTCATTTTATTTGCATATACAGTATATATATATATATATATATATATATATATATATATATATATATATATTTTTTTTTTGCTCTTTGCATTTGCATAATGTGCTGTGTTCCCCATTACCGTTAACTGTAGAGTATGGCCTTTTTTACCCATACACAAATATACACTATATTATTGCATAGCTCAAATGCAACCTGATACATCTGTTAAGACATTGTAAATGCTAGTAACTCAGGCCAAAAAAGATGAATCTATTATTTTCTGTAATTAGACAATTTTCTTGTGTATTGGCAACATTTGCAATTGATTCCAATGTAAGCAAAGCACACAGTAGCTTTGAAATGCAGATGTGGTACTTGTATTTGTTTAATATATATATATATATATATAAATAAATATATATATATATATATATATAAATGTATATATAACAAAATATATTTTGTTTATATATATATATATATATATATATATATATATATATATATATATATATATATATATATATATATATATATATATATATATATATATATATATATATATATATATATATATATATATATATATGTGTGTATATATATATATATATATATATATATATATATATATATATATATATATATATATATATATATTAAACAAAATATATAACATATATAACAAAATGCATTATTTAATTATAATTATAAATTAGAACACTGTTTATAATTAAACTCAAGCTCACCCATTGTCAATACATTGTTAATACATGCAATATGTTGTAATAATATTGTAACAATTGTAACAACATTGCAATAATAACATTGCAATGATATTGTAACAATCAAAAACATTAACATTTACTTTCATTTGCAGTAAATTATAAGGCACATTCATAAATAATAACATATATATAGTGTGCACATTTACGCGTTCACCCAACAAATATCCTTTTTTCCCTTCACATGTTTTAATGGGTAGAAATTATACGAGAATCAATTAGCAATTTAACAGTTGTTAGCTGTCCAAATGTGTGCAAACAGCTATTACCTACAAGCTTAATAAGTACCTGCCAATAAAGAAAAAGATAAAGCAATTTGATGACACACACAGAATTATCCTGCGCCACTCCGGTAGTCAACAAGGACTGAGCAGAAAATATTGCCCTGTGCTGCCCGTATCTGACCATGGAAATCCCTGTGGTCCACTTGCATTTCTGCATTCTCATTTCATCATGAGCAAACTCTCTGCTGCTCAGGTCCCTCCCTGGGCAAAGTGACATCTGCCAGTCTAGACAATGAGGACAAATTAATGTTTATCTTCAAACTGCCTCTCACTAATAAGTGGCCAGCCATGGTGTGAACAATTTTCTGCCACACTCTTCAACTTTTCAATTTATTTCCTGTCACTTCTCTTGTAAACTAGCTGTTATAAACAGAATGATTATCATCTGTATTGGGTAATTAGGATGGTGATTTAGGGGAACTGGATTCTGAGTAATTGGATAACACATTCTGTCCTTAAAGGTGTTTTCTATTGCACCTGTAGCTATAGCCTATTCCCAGCTGAAAATCTTGATAATTAAAATAAAATGTTTTTACATTTTTTACAATGCAGCATATATTGTTACATTGCCAGTGCAACTGAGCCCCCTTCAGACAGCCACATTCTTCCTGGATTTGAAGGGAGGGGGCAACTTAAAAGGTAAGCGCTAGTATATTTTCAGTGTACACATGTTTTGAGTTTTTATTGTAATTTTCAAAAATCTAATTTAATTTTACTTTATTGTTGTTCCAAGTCTTCAGGATAAGGTTTATCTATATTAAACAACTGCAAATTAGCATCCTTTCTGAACATGTTAAGACATATTACCAGTAGCGGGCACTGTATTTTGCATGACTGCAGAGCAACGTGCTCTGGTGACACAAAAGTACAAAGATTATTTTATATAATAGTGCGCTTAAACCTGATTAATATTGCACAACACTAATATTTTGCATTCACAGAAAAATATCTAAATATAAACATGTAATTGTGCTTCTTCCTCTGTGAAAAATGAAATAAAAATAAAAATGTAAATTAAAACAAACAATTTCATCCAACCGTTTATAGACTACACAACACGTGTAAAAAAATCCCAATTATATAAGCAATCACCACCTGAAAGAGTGATAGACCCAAACCACCTTCAAGTAATAAAAAAACATAATTACAGTGATAGTCTCCAAATCATGTATCCCCGCTCCGATGGGATTGTAGACTCTCGTGGTTTAAAATGTATATTGTCATTCTAGCTGTTAATTTCTAAAGGAATTGCTCACAGACAGAAAGACATTTCATTGCACAATGTTGTATATTTCAATATACCCCCAAAGCAATGTGATTGACGACATGATGATCCAATGACTCATATGTCACTATGGCAACCGATATACAAAGTTTTCCGTTCGTCACATGGCTTTACTATCCCTTGATAAAGTCACCTATGACCTGTGACGCAACATGTCGGGAGGAGCCAGTGACGTCTTCCTCAGAGTTTCACTACGCGGAGTGTGTAATTAGGGGGAAGCCTGCGAGCATCTCTGATCATTTTATAAACATGCTTTTAGCCCTGATAAATGTGAGTGTATCAGCCTACATTGCTTTGGGGATATATTGAAATATACAACATTGTGCAATGATATGTCTTTCTGTCTGTGAGCAATTCCTTTAGAAAGTAATAGCTGGAATGACAATATACATTTTAAACCACGGGAGTCTACAATCCCATCGGAGTGGGGATACATGATTTGGAGACTATCACTGTGATTCAGGTTTTTTATTACTTGAAGGTGGTGTGGGACTATCACTCTTTCGGGTGGTGATTGCTTATATAATTGCAATTTTTTACATGTGTTGTGTAGTCTATACATTGTTGGATGAAGTTGTTTGTTTTAATTTTAATTTTAATTTTATTTTTCACAGAGGAAGACGCACAACTAATTGTTTATATTTCAATATATTTCTGTGAATACAAAATATTGGTGTTGCGTGATATTAATTAGGTTTAAGCACACTATTATATAAAATTATATATTTTTTAGCAGAGACCATAGAGAATAAAATGGTGGGTTTTGCAATTTTTTATGTCATATGATATTTGTACATTGGTTTTTCAAACACAATAAAAAAAAACATTTTAATGAATTTTAATGCCCACAAACATAATATAATACCCAATTGTTTGGTAAAATATAAAATATGGTGTTATGTCAAGTAAATAGATACCTAACATGTCACACTTTTGAAATTGTGCACGCGCGTGGAATGGCGCCAAACTGCACCACATTAAAAGCCTTTACAGGTCACCAGTTTAGAGTTACATGGGGGATTTAGGTGTTGAATTATTTCTCTTGCTCTGATGTTCATGGCAATACCTCACATGTGTTCTGCGATTTCCATTTACATATTAATGCAGGACCACCACATACGTTTGCCTTTGCGCAAGAGCACAGGGGAATTTTTATTTTACTTTATTTATTTTTACACTGTTACTTAAAAAAAAAAAAGTTGTGAACACCCCTTGAAAAAAGCAAAAGGTGGTGACAATTACTCTTTATGGAGAGTTCTGAAATCTATTACACCCAAGATGTCTTCTATGCTCTTAAAAGCATCTGATCTCACCAATATTTGTGTGATCAGAATCTTTCACAATTTAAAAATGACACTGTTTAAATCTGGGGAAACCGGAAGTGACACAATACTAGTCTCTTCCTGTTTCCTATGCCATAGAACTTCCAGTCCTCGTTTATCTTTATTGTAAGCCAGAAGAATCTCAAACTTCATTCTAGGCTCGCTAGTGGGACAGTAGAACCCGGAGGGTCACTGGCAGGTGACAGGAGAGAGGAGGCGACCCCTCTGGTCCCCTGTAAAAGCCATCCAGTAGCTAATTAGCCACTAGGGTGGCTTTTACATAAAAGTTGGGTGCAAGCTGAAAAAAACAATATCTGGATAATGCCTGTAGCTGCAGGCATCATCCCCATATACCATTTGAAACTGCCAATGTATGTTCTTCAAGTGGTTAAGCTGCCATTGCTGATTTTTCTTTCTGCAAATGCTTGTTCTCTGCCTGTCCTGTTGACGCTTTTGCTTCAGTACTGTGAGTTACTAGCTTAGAGCATAAACTTTAATCTGACTTATGTGATGTGCATGGGTATTCAATGTCAATAAATCCAGAGGGTCAGTAGCCAGGAAACTAGCCTATCTAGAAGAAGCTGAGCAAAGCAGCCACTATGTAAAAAAGTAAAAGTTTGTAAAAAAAAAAACATTTCTAAGAGTTTGATGACTACAGTCTGTAGATTGTTGTTGTCCAGTTGTCAGCTTATAATAGAAATAATAGCATAGTATTTATTAAACAATGTTCAAAAGAAACACTTTCAATGTCCTTAAAAAGCAATATACCGGTAGTTATAAAGTCAAATTAGTCATTGGTAAATTAGTCAAAGAGCTATAGTCAAGTTAAGTGACACTTACCGATTCTGACATATTTTTTCCAGGCATCTAAGCTTTAATGGCCTCTTGTCATGAAAGACTTAAAGTGGAACTAGAAGTCCAAAAGGTTTTCCTTGACTCCCACACTTAATTGTATGCAACATGTATGCCTAAAACATAACTAACCTAAAAAAAAAATGAAATATATTGCAGTTCACCAGTCTCAGATAAAGCGTCTGCTTTCGTTTTCTTTTTTTATATGCTTTCTTTTTCTTTACACGTGGTAAATAACACACTTCCTTTGCATGGGTTGCTAAGCCTACACCTCCACTGTATTTATGGAGTAATCTGTGCTTGCCATCCAGGCTGGATTACAAACATATCCACTTTTGTTCATCTCCATTAAATGGGGTATGGGGAGCTTAGTAGTTTACAGAAGTAAGATCAAATTGATTTATGTTTCCAGCTCAGCCCACAGGAAGTGGTGCCTTTAAAATCATCTCCATATAGCACTGTTCCTGCAGTTACAAAATAGACCTCAGTCTACAATGAAGCATTATGCCCCATACACACAGTTGGACATTTCCGACCACAAAATCCATCAGATTTTTTCAGACGGATTTTGTCCGAAACTTGTCTTGCATACACACAGTCACACAAAGTGGTTGTTCGGAATGAGGTGACGTACAACGGGACTATGTAGAGGCCAGTAGCCAATAGCTTTCGTTTCCAAATTATTTTCTGAGCATGCGTGACACTTTGTGCATTGGAATTCTCTACACACGATCGGAAAAAGTCCGATCAGATTTTGTTGTCGGAAAATTTTAGATCCAACTCTCAAACTTTTTCCGTCGGAAATTACAACAGAAAAAGTCCGATAGAGCCCACACACGATCGAATTTTCCAACAACATAATCTGATTGGACTTTTTCCTTCAGAATTTCCGACCGTGTGTATGGGGCATTATCCTAGCTTCAGCCCGGTCTGAAAGTGATATCATCATTTAGGTGGTTGACGACGGCTTGTTGCACATGCTCAGTGTGGCTCCACAGGCTATAGGTGCTGATAAGGGAGAATGCCTGGTCTGAGGTGTGTTTTTTCTTTAATGAATATATGTTAAGGAGGGTGAGTGGAGCAGCAAGGAAATAATTATAGTTCAGCCTGACTTTATATTCCATGATAAAAAGCAATTAATATATGTGTTGTTGAGCCTTTAAGGTTCTACTAATGTCACATGCAATCGGTAGACATGTTATTGGCTTAATAAAAGATAAATGATATTGAAAGACCCACACAGACATTCACTTTCAGTCATTTGCTAAACAAAACAAAATGCCATTTCTACGGTGTCTTATATTAAACAGTAAGCAAGGCATAACAACAGACAAATTCCGTATATTTCCTTGAGATAGATCGCATGTCACAATGAGTTACGCCGCATTGTATCGCTTTGTGGAAGAATGCAACATGACAAGATGTAATGCAATGTACGTTATAAAAAATGTAAATAATACACTTTTGGGGTTTAGGTACTCGCTGTCAATTCATATCTCTGATACTTGAGTTGAATTTATCGAGGCGGATGGAAGCTTACTGAGCACCAAAAAAGTATCCATGGTGCCTGAGAATCACACACATTACAGCTCAATGACTATTCCGATTACTTTTGGGCAGTTTGGCACGTATAACCTTTTTCTTTTTTTTTTTAACACCGTGACTAGAAGTGCTCAAGTTTCAGGCTGGGAGTAAATTAGATGAAGGAGAGGAAAGACATTTGTTTTTATGTTATTATGGTAACATTAACTTAAAGTGTCACTAAACCTATATCATAAAAACTATCAATAAATGGTGTATTGCATGCTGTTCATACTCACTCAGACAGTGTGAGAATTGTTTTCTGTATTCTGCAAAAAACCTGGTTGATCTTACTATTTCTACCTCCCTCTTATGTCCATGTCCTCAATTCAGCTTGGGATTTTGCAGTGCAGTGTTGGCAGCTCTGCACATGCTCAGTTTTCAGTGAATTCCTATGCTGAGCATTTCCTCCCGATCACATCTGAGTAGCCCATGTCACTATAGAGTCACCCATATGGGTGTATACATAAGGGTAAAGGACAGCCCACTCGCTCCCTCCTCCTCCATACCCACTAACCAGCTAAACACCCTGGGGAGGGATATTACATGTAGATTGATGGAGACTTCACCTCCCTCTTATTCTGAGACACAGGCTGGAGGGGTGGGACACAGACTGGGACTGGCAGAAATCCTCCCACACCATGTTATTGCTAAAAAAAATAATAAGGATTTGATATCAAATATATATTTGTACGACAATTTAAAACAGTTTATTGATATTAATTATTTATTTTTACTCTGTATTCCAAAGGCTGTTTTTTTATTTTATTTTGAACATGTGACCAGCAGCAAAGGACTAGAAGCTCCTCCTGCTTATGTTCCCCCGCAGACAGGTTGGGAAAGAGCTGGGTCATGTGACAGTTGTATATTGATTAGGAAAAGGGCACTTTTTTTTCTTAAAATAATTACAGTTCCATCATCCACATACAGAAAAAGAAGGGACAATGTAAATGGAACAGTGTGTGTTTAATATCACTTTAAATGTATTTTGTATGGAACTTCAGTATTTACATGATTTCAGTGTGCCATGTTTCATATTTATATCACATTGTGTAGGGCCATGTGTCAATAGTCAATGGGAAAATAATCATTCTGCTTGCATTTAAGATCAGTTTTGTAAGGTGTCAGGTGCATTTGACTTGTGGTTTACTTCCTCCTGACCTGCATTTGATCTCCTGCTTGAGCTGCTTTTGTGTTTTTCGCAAGTGAAAAAGAACACTTTTGACACAAACAAAACCCATTTGTATCTCAGAAAGTACAATCAATAGATTTGCTTAAAGTGACACTAAAAAACAAACCTATGCAAATATGTATTCTTAACTCTTCACAATGCCCTTTCTATTGCTCTTGGCCTCCTCCAAAGCTTTTTAACCATTTGCTGACCACAATAAATATATATACATTACAATTTGAAAGTGTTTTACCAGGGTTATGACTGAAGCAACCATTACTCCTTTTTCTTTTTTTCAGCCATGGACTGGCTTTCTCATGTAGTAGTCTGAGTGGCTAATTAGCTGCAAGATTGCTTTCAGAAGCAGTGGGAGCGAACCCCCCCGATCCCCGCCGCTCGACAGTGTTTCTCAGGCTTACCGTTTTAGGGCTGGGTTCACAATTGTGAATTGGATGCCAGTTTCCCTGCATTCAATTCACATGTCTATGGAGCTCACACATCTCCGGAGTGGCTCCAGTGCGAATTGCACAGGAGTCCTGTGCATCTTCTGGTCAATTTTAGGTCCAAATTGAGACAAAAATTCGGACTGAAATCGGACCTGAAACAGTGAACATGGACGCACCGGACCCCTGCTGTGAACCGCTCCATTCGGTAGTGTGAACCCAGCCTCACCAGTGTGCCCAAGAAACAATTTGATGGGGCTGGTCATAGAGGTTACCATAGTCCAGATTGTCTCTAAATGCCTCTATGGTCTTGGATGACCAGAGTGATGTCATTACCTCACTTCCGGTCTAGGGCGAAAGTAAACACATTTTTAATCACTTACCAGACCTTTTTCTGACATTTATTGTTTACAAGTAGAAATCTGCATTTTCTGCTAGAAAATCACGTAGAACCCCCAAATTTTATATACAGTTATATATTTTTTAGCAGGGACCCTAGAGAATTAAATGGCAGTCATTGCAATATTTTATGTCACAACCTATTTGCGCAGCAGTCTTTCAAACATAATTTTGTTTGGAACAAAAAACACTTTAATGAATTAAAAAAAAAAACACAACAGTAAAGTTAGCCCAATTTTTTAGTATAATGTGAAAGATGATGTGACACCGAGTAAGTAAATACCTAACATGTAATGCTTTAAAATTGCGCATACCCATGGAATACCCATGGAATAGTGACGAAAAACGGTACTTAAAAATCTTCATAAGCGCTTACATTTTTTTTAATGGCTACCAATTTAGAGTTACAGAGTAGGTCTAGTGCTAGAATTATTCCTCTTGCTTTAATGATCGCAGCAATGTGTAGTTTAACCACCCTGGTGGTATGATTTTGTCAGATTTTTTGCATCTCAATGCGGTACATTGTTTTGCATAGAAATTTGGCGTTTTATATTGTAGGCCTGTAATTCTTAGTAATAACACACTTAAATCTGTCCAAACAAGAGTCTAGTAGACATCCCGGGTATAATAAAGTTCACAACACAAAATCATAAATTATAATATAATAAATAACTATAAATAATTATAAAAAATTATATAATAATAATAAAATTTATTTCCCCATGATTCACTATCAATCACTTCACAATTCTGCAATTGTTCTAATTTACTGTAATTTAATTGTTTTCTAGCTGGTCTAAACCAATTTTAATTCCAATATTTCTTTATTGAGAGTTTTCAGACATAATAACAATGACAATGAAGTAAATGCAGTTATCAGACATTAACATGCACTGCAAACATGTCCTTTTTTTATTATTATTATGATTATTACATATTTTTATTAGCATATATTTTATTTGAAAGTATTTTCATATAGTTTGTGCTTTATATTGATTTGTTTAATGTTTAAAAACCCTTTACTTTGGATGATGAAAAAATCTGGCTTTAATGGCTGGCTTTTGTTTGTATATTGGTTTTCATGGTGCATGTGTTGGCTGAAACGCAGCACAGGACGGCATACTATGAAGGCTGGAAAGGCTATCTCTGTCCTATCCTAAGCCCTCTCTTCTCCTGGTATTGGTGGAGGGAGGTCTGGGTTTTACTGTTCTCTGTGGTTCCCATTGTATTGGGCGATCATTGCGCTCCAATGACCACTTCTGGATGCGCTCCATTGACTACTTCCGGTTTCTGGATGCGCTCCAATGACCATTTCTGGTTTTCGGATGCACTCCGGTGACCACTTCCGCTTTGTATCCCTTCGTTTGGGTGGAGGTCACATGTTACCTCGCACTTGATAGGGGGAGAGGGGACTAATGCTTTCATTTATTTGATTTATTGAATGCTGCGGTCCAGTGACCACTTCTGGTTTTCGGATGTATGAACTGTTGCGCTCCAGTGACCACTTCCGGTCCCTTATTTGAATTTTCTGGAGGTGGTCACTCCCTTTCCTCTTACCTGATAGGGTGGGGGAATGCAGGGAATTTCTCATTGAACTAGAACTTACCCTCCTGGGACACCCTGGTGAGCAAGTGAATTTTTCAGACTCATGGTGCGCATGTCCTGACATTTAAATTGACATACATTGCATACGGTTGCTTCATTGAAAGTGAAACTCAGCACCTGACATTCATATTGGGTTATTATATATAGAGCATGCTTGCATCATTTGGTCATGCCTCTGACGATATCCTTCTTGGATGAAATATGTAAGGCTGACCGATGCAAGCATATTGAATAAGGAATTCTGACGTTATCTACTGCTTTTTTCGATGCTCGTGTGTAACTTCATTACTGTAAGTGCACTACAATAAAATGTATATATTTTACATTTTATACAGGCTTCACTATGTTTTGTTGCTTCACTGCTTGCTTTACATGTCATATGTAAACATTTGGATTGTTGTGGCCTGAAGTTAAATGAGTCATCCCGATTACTTTTTGGATATATGCATAGGGGTTGTGAGAGATTGATATCAACTAAGAGTGGCGCAGTCCTGGTGATCATCTGCTCATCTGGGGGAGAGTGGAAGTTGTGACTTATTTTGATGCTCTTCTCTATTTGTGCTCTGGTAAGCAGATTTGATGCACCCTTGGAAATGTGGAAGCTTTCTCACTATCATAGAGTGTTTTTACAGCAATTTCTTCAATGATAAAACTTGAATAAGTGCTGCACTTTGGACTATATTCTATTGAGTTTGATGACCACGAACTGTGCTGGCTGCTATTGTTCCTCTTTATATCTTTTTTTCCTAGTGCTGATACCTTGAAAAAAGTGTGCCCCAAACTCCTGTATCATGTTCAAGATAAAAAGCCAGATGCGCCCCCCTCCCGAAGGCACCCCTCATGGGATCAAGCTGTGCCCATTGGAGGAGAGTGGCGCATCCACCCATTGGATTTAAGTCATCTGCTAGGATTCATTTAGGTTGCAAACTTTCTTTGAGCTGTATGATGCTCTACGGAGCCAAACTGGTTCTCCAGCTATGATGTGTACCCAGCATGTGTATTATTAGTTGTATTTGAAAAGGGGGCAAAAAGGAAGCCGACAACAAATATTAACTAAACAATAAAACTTGTTAACCATGAAAATTACACCATGAAATGTACATCCGTAGCTCAGCCAATCCGCAAGTTTATACTATCATTTGAGGCCTTCTTACCCACTTCAACTCACCCTACCCCATTTTTTTGTGCTGGTGGATACCATGTCTGCCAAGGATTCCAACATTGGATGGCCTTTTGATGTTTACCTATACTACGAGTGAACTGTACCTCATATACTCCATGAGTATTCATAATCTGTAAGGTTTCTCTTATGTGTGGTGATTCAGCGTCTTTCCAGTGTCGTAATATAGTGAGTCTAGCTGCCATGAATATATGTGATGTCAATGTCCTCGACTGGGCGGGGATTGTGTCTATCCCTAGTGATAGAAGTGCGAACCCCGGAGTGGGTTTAATTGTAATCCCTGTAACCTGCTGCAATGATTGAAATACCCTCCTCCAGAATCTCCTAATACGCGGGCATGACCATAATATATGCATCAGTGTGCCTTGCTTTCCACATTGCCTCCAGCACTCTGCAGATATCCAGATGCAAATTTAGATATGCAATGCGGTGTAAGGTACCAGTGCAACAGGATCTTCTGGTACAGTTCCCATAAATTTACACATCTTGTGGAAGCGTATGTCACACTCAGGGCTTTGTTCCACTGATATTCCGTGAATTTAACCCCTAAATCCCTTTCCCAAGCTTCTATAATAGTGGTTTTACTAAAGGACTGCTTGTTTTTAATATGTTTATAAAATAGCGAGATCCCTCTAAGTTTCGTGTTTTCCGACTTATAATATAAAGGTCAGAACTTGCCAGGGTAGGTGGGTAGATAGCTTGTCTCCCTGCTTGTTAAGCATGTGGACTATTTGCATATATTTATAAAATTCCGTTGCTGGGATAGAATATTCGAGTTGGAGCACTCAGAATGTCTTCAGTGATGAGCCAACGTACAGATAATCCAATAGGAGGTCTTTATCAGTGCACCAAGTATGTAATGATAAATCTGATATTAGTAGTGACAATGCGGTAATAGGAAACTTAACAGGAGCTGTTGGCATCACCCCGGTATAACCACTTGAGGCAGAATGTCATACAGGATATGTGATTTTGTGGCAAGTGGTTAAAGCAAAAGATCATATTTTTTTATTTATATTTTTTGCTTTAAAAGGTAAAAAGATTGGCGGTCTTATTGACCCCGATCTCTCCATAAAGAGGAACTGTCATCCCTTATTTCTATTACGAGGGGTGTTTACATTCCTTGTAATAGGCATAAAGTGATTAAACAAAACTAAAAATAAAGGAACAGTGTAAAACTAAAAAAATAAATAAGAAAACAAAATGAAAGTGTCCCCCATCCCTCTGTTCTCACGTGCAAAAGCAAACACACTTGTATGTCGTGCATGAATATGTAAACAGTGTTCACAGCACTGATGTGAGATATCGCTGCGACTGTTATGCCCTGTACACACGGTCAGACTCTCCGACGACAAAATCGGTCAGATTTTTTCTGACCGATTTGGGCCTAAACTTGTCTAGCATACACATGGTGGCACAAAGTTGTCGGAAAATCCGATCATTCTGAACGCGGTGACGTGGAACACGTATGACGGGACTATAAACAGGCCAGTCGCCAATAGCTTTTGTCTCGTAATTTATTCTGAGCATGCATGGCACTTTGTCTGTTGCAATTGTCTACACACAATCGGAATTTAAACGATTGAATTTGTTGGTAGAAAATTTTAGATCCAGTTCTCAAACTTTATGTGTTGGAAATTCTGACAAAAAAAGTCAGATGGAGCCCACACACGATCGGATTTTCCGACAACATGTTCTGACAACACGAATTCTAGTGCCAGACCTCCTCTGTAACTCAGGTAACCTGTAAACATTTTTAAGACATCACCTATGGAGATTCGTAAGTATCTTAGTTTGTGACCTTTTCACGAGCGTGCAAAATTTTAAAGCATGACACATTAGGTATCTATTTACTCGGCGTAAGATCATTTCTTATATATATATAAATAATTGGGTTATCTATAGTGTTATAGTTATCTATAGTGTTTTGTTTTTGCATTAAAATACATTAAAGTGTATTTTTTCACAAAAAAATGCATTTGTAAAGCTGCTTCACAAATACCATGTGACATAAAATATTGAATTATTTTATTCCCTAGGGCCTCTGCTAAAAATAAAAACCTATTTAATGTTTATGGGTTTTAAGTAATGTGATAGCTGATAACAAAATATGCCAGAAAAGACTTGGTTGTCAAGTGGTCCTGCTGCCCACATAATGCATTTGTGCAAGGGCAAAGAGATGGGGTTTAATACCCATATGCTTAACATACGCTGAGTGAGTGCTCACTGCAGGCTCCCAAAACAAAGACTGAGCCGTCAAAGAAAGCTTGTGGTCTGTACTAATGATAGGGAATTGGTGGGAACAGCTCCCGATCACATCACCACTGTGACAGCCAATCATATTGAACACAAGACTAGGCAGGCCTTTCCACTTCAAGGCCTACAAGCCCAGTTAAAGGGATGCCAGAAGGGGCAGGGGTTAAGCATGGTTCCTTGAAGGGAAATTTTCTTAATGGCTAATTAAGACTTCCTGCCCATGAGAGCTGCTAAAAACCTTTGGGTTTTATAGGCATAATAATTTTGCCTTATGAAATGTTGCATACCATACTATTTAAATACAGCATTTCTCTCATGAGCGGAAAACAGTTGGCTACAAAGTTCAGTGAGAAAATCTTTGCCTATCACTTAGTTAATAGTCATTAGAGATGACTGAAATTAGTCAAAAATCAAAGTGAATCTGGCAGGTTTGATCCAAGCTAGGGTTCACTGAGAAGTGTCAATTTGCTTAGTGAGTTGGTATAGTGGTCAACTGGGATTCACAATTTTTAGCACCAATGTAAGTTATGGGGCAAGAATACCTAACCCATTAATGCCATCAGCTCAGGAAAGAAATTTCCATGTAATTATTTCCTGTACAAGCACATTAAGCACTTTCTTATCACACAGGGATACCTTTTGCCAGTGCACATTTTATTTTTATTTTCAGGTAGTTGAATAGCACCAATAGTTTTAAGCAGCACATTACATACAGTATATAGTAAATTTACATAAGTCCCTGGACTGGAGGAGATTACAATACAACGTTCCTAACACACGTTCATTTATACACATACTAGGGCCATGTCTTTAGAATGTGGGAGGAAACCCACACAGGCACAGGAAGAACACGCAAACTCCAGGCAGACAGTGAGAAATGAACTGTTAAGTGGTCCTATATACCACTTTAATATTTCACTGAACAAAATGGATTCTCAAGTGAAAATTTCAGCTTAGAGTGAAGTCATAAATCCTCTTTCATTTTGAAAAAGGGAATAATTGTTCAGCCTGAGATATTTTCCTACATGTTACAGATCCTCTGTGCACAATAATGAGCATATTTTACTGTCATATGAATTTATCACTTAAAAGTTGTCCTCTACTCTTTCCAGCTGTAACAGCTGATGCTTAAAGGCTTAGATCACCTTTACAAACAAAAAACTACCTGTGCAGGTAAGCAATGCCTGTAGATAACAACAAACTGTGCAGCTTTGATCAAAGTTGAATAATGCCCTTGCAATGAATGTAGACCATTTATGTACCTCCTGAAGCTTGACTGAAAAACGTCCAGAAATTGCATCATCCTGTCCTGCCTTGTTGTTTGGAAGTTGCTAAAAGACTCCTAATGCCGCATACACACGTATCAGACTATCCGGCTTACTTAGTCTGGCGGACAAACCGCCGGACTGTCCGCCGGACTTTCCGCACGAGCTACCTGCCCGCACACGGTACTTTTGCGGTGGACTAGGTCCGGCTGACTTAGTCTGCCGGACCACCGGACTATCCGCCATACTTTTCAAATGAACGGACTCTCCCCCACACACGGAGGAAAGTATATTCATTTTGAGCACGGCTCCAGGTAGCCGGGACCAGTGAAGGAGGCGTTTCTGGCCCCATCACCTGATATGAACTTAAAGGCGAATCCCTACGCTAGATAAACGGTGCGGGGGTCCCCCTAGGTCCATATCAGACCCTTATCCGAGGAAAGGGGGTGGGGATGAGTGAGTGCCCCCCTCCTGAGCCGTACCAGGCCGCGTGCCCTCAACATGGGTGGGTGCTTTGGGGAAGGGGAGAAGGGGGGCCGCGCAGCCCCCCACCCCAAAGCACCTTGTCCCCATGTTGATGAGGACAAGGTCCTCTTCCCGACAACCCTGGCCGTTGGTTGTCGGGGTCTGCTTATTTGCTTATCAGAATCCGTGAGCCCCCTTTAATAAGTGGGCCCCCGGATACCGGCCCCCCCACCGTATGTGAATGAGTATGGGGTACAATGTACCTCTACCCATTCACCTGTGAAGAAAATGTAAAAAAGCACCCCCCATGTTGAGGGCACGCAACCTGGTACGGCTCAGGAGGGGGTGCGCTCGCTCGTCCCCACCCCCTTTCCTGGCCGGCCGGGTAGCGTGCTCAGATAAGGGTCTGATATGGACCTGGGGGGGACCCCGCGCCGTTTTTCCGGCGTAGGGATTCCCTTTAAGTCCATACAAGGTGACGGGGCCAGCGATGCCTCCTTCGCTGGTCCCAACTACCTGGAGCCCACACACGGGCGGATTGTTTGATCGTGTGTACGCGGCTTAACTCTTACTTTTCAGCTTCACCATCACAGAGGTGAGCTCTTTCTCTGACTGAAACCTCCTCACATGCACTTTATCTCCCTTGATGCAGTAGCTCTGAGCTCAGTGTTTGGGAGCTTGCTTCCGTGATTTTTTACATACAACCTTTTTAATAAGACAAACACTTGTACAGTATATCCTGTTAAAACTTAATAAAACTATTACACTTGAAAAATGTGTTTTGGGGTACCCAAGTCCCACCCCTCTATATTATTGGCTAATGTTGTGTTTGCTCACAATACTGATGCTTGATGTTGGAGGCTGGCTTATATAGGGGCTTGTTTAAATTTTTTTGCTTGCCCATGTCCCAACTTTCTGTTGATGACGGTATATCCCAACTGTTTAAGATTTCCTACATTTCTGTGTCCCTTGATGGACTTCAGAGAAAAGCTTTTTATGGTAAATACAAAAATCATATTTTTACAGAGGGCATTTTTTGCCATGTTTGAATTGGCAAGGTTTTTTGATGGATTTACTGTATTTCATCCTCACGTGTTGCATTTAAAGGTCATATAAGACTTGATCTTTGCAACCAGCAAGGCCAGATTTCTGCATAGACCACATAGACCATGAGATAGGGTTGCGAGACTGCTGACACCCAACAATCCACACACCTTGTTCCTGACCGAGCAATCTGTGTGGGTTCCCATTCATTTTACCACTACATAATTTGTGTATTTTTTTGAGGGTCAAAGATCCACACTCTCTGTTCACACACTGGAGTGGTTAAACCTCTTCACCCCCCAATAATGTATAAAGTTAGCCAGTCAACTATATTAGGACACTGTTTTGGAGAGTTAACCCATGGGAAACAGGTCAACCAGAGCACCTTATTTGAGAATTCGTTGTAAATATCAGGCAAGGCTTTGGCTGTGTAGAGGTTTCCAAGATTATAAAATAATAAAAAAGATAAAGGTAATGTAAAAAATGTTTCCAGTCATTGAAAACACTCACTACTGCTTACTGAGGTTGTTCAATGTACTGAAAAGTCTGTGCAAGCAAGTGTCAAGAATGGGCAGGTGACTTTCTGCCCATCATTCTTGGTGAGCTATGTGCCTATCTCTGGCCAGGCTCAGCTTTGTTATTAGCGCAAGATGGTGAGTACAGTGAAATAGGCATGCCTTTTGTTCTTATTGATTTATCATGGTGCTTTATTTACTATGTCTGCATTTTCATTAGCGTGGCAAGGGATGGTTTCAGAATTTACATACACCTCTATCTTCTATCATTTGCAAGTCATTAAGAATCGCCCCGCATCGTGACATTCAGTGCATGCAATTACTGGCATAAATGATAAGAATACCATTAGTTAATTGGTTTCACCAATTTAACAAAAAATTTTCAGCCGTTCCACTCTCCCCTCTGCTGTCTCATATATTTATTTATTTTAACGGAGGAGTGGAAGCAGAAGGTCACCTCAATGAGCGTAAGGTGAAGCGACAGTAGATTTCAACATTAGGCAACTACAGCTGAAAAATAATTTGGCGGCTTCTTCTTTGTTTTTAAAGGGTTTTCTTTCTGCATATTTATCCAATCCAGTCTTGAACCTCTTGATAAATAAAAGTACAGGTTGTGCATTATACACCTTTTCATGCTTTCACTCAATAACTGTCCCTCTTTTGTGTTCATATTTTTCTTGCATATTGATTGTACTTGCGCTGTGTAAGAGACTACCATATCTTTACAGAGGCTCATGAGAATGCAATGGATGGATTCAAGGCTGCAGTTCAGAGCACCAAAAAAGTCCTTCATGTGTAATTTCTCTCAAAGAAAATCTGCGGTAAAAAAATAGGTGTCAGAATTTAACTACATCAGCCTATCATACCTTACTGCTGAATCTTATATAATTCTGACAGATGAAGCTTGCCATCTCCTTTCTGTCTTATGTACATTTCTATTGGCCAATGAGGCAGCTCATTGTAATGATGAGCCCATAGGAATGGGTGGTGGGCAGCTAGCCCAAGCTCCAAAACTGTACATTAGTGTCTTTGCTTTGCCTAAGTGATACAAACAGTGGCTTAGATGGTGCAGGGTGCAGAAATTACGGCTTTTGTCATGTCCTCTATGGATGTCAGCTTTTGGTCCATGGAAAACTGAACAGGAGGAAGGGGTGTTACAATGTGGTTACACTTGTGCCAGGATTTCATTAACATTATAACAACCAACATGTGTTCCTTTATTTGGGAGCTAAAGTAGCTTCTGACTTATTTACTGTATTACATAGTTAGTTTAAATAAAAGACATCTGTCCATCAAGTTCAAACAAAAATGCTGCAATTTGTCCATTTTTATAAAGGCGCTTAAATGTTTCCAATAAAAATCATTTTTTAATACAGCACTACAAAATTAATGAAGGCAAATTTTAAAAGTGTACATGTAAATAGTAAAACAAATCAGCAAAACAGTCAAAGAGAAAAGGGGATGATGACATTAATGAACGTTTTTTTTGCAATTTACACATGACACTAATTTATGAATGAAGGCATTTTTTATTTACAAGAGAAACAAGGACAGCCTCCACACTTACAGCCGAGCCTTGCAATCACACTGGGAGAGTGTTTTTTTTTGGCCATTCATTTAAATCTAAGCCCTTGTACACACGGTCGGACATTCCGATGGACAATGTTCGATAGGACCGTGTTGTCGGATAATCCAACAGTGTGTGGGCTCCATTGGAGTGTTTCCGTCGGAGTATCCGACGGACCAAGTTTTCCAGCTGGGCTATAAAATTTTCCGACAACATAATCCGATCGGACTTTGTCCGATCATGTATAGAGAATTCCGATCGGACCAAGTGCCACGCATGCTCAGATCAAATTCCTACATCAAAGCTATTGGCTACTAGCCTGAACGTAGTCCCGTCCTAACGAAATAACGTCATCACGTTACGTACGATCGGATTTTCTGACAACTTTGTCCGACTGTGTGTATGCAACAGTTTCGGACAAAATCCGTCGTACAAAATCCGTCGGACAAAATCCGACGGATTTGGTTGTCGGAATGTCCGACCGTGTGTACAAGGGCTTATACTGAAGCTAGAACTTATCCTTGAAAAAAATATTTAAATTGAAAAAGCAAGTCTTTAAAATTGATCACAACATTTTTGATGATTGTTTACTTATATGATATGATTGTGATATCAAAGATTATATTGGATTTAATTAGTCACATTTTTCAGGAACAGTACTTACAATATTTTTTTTTGTTAATTTCAATATTTCTTTATTAGGTTTATCATAAAGAATAAATGATATCGAATTGCTGACACAATATCAGCAGGCATGTGAAATCATAACATAACTGTGTTAGTACCTATTATACAAAGATTTATAGCGCCGCTACATATCAACTTACAATCACATAACCTTTAGATCTTATGATGGCTTTCTACTGGTTCAGCAAACATTAGCTCATATACAGTGTGGTTGTGTATGGTCTTTATTACTTCTTGTATGGTAGGAGTCCCACGATCTTTCCAATGACGGGTTATTACCAGTCTTGCACTCAGTAGAATATGAGTGGCTACGGTTCTTGCTTCTACTGGGATTGACTCAATGGATAATGATAAAACCAGGAGATAGAGAGATTTTGATTTTTAATATGATACTCTGAGAGCCTTTTGCCATTGATCAGGGGTATAAGCAATCCCTATTTCTCTTTCCCAGGCAGACATTGCAGCAGTTTTAATAAACACATCTTTATTATTAAGCATCATATAGAACATGGATATACCTTTAGTTTTAGTGGTAGGACTAGAGTAAAATTGGGTTATGTTCCAGGGTAGGGATATAGCCATGGGTGTATGTGAGTGAAGGAAGTGGTTAATTTGCAGATAGGTATAGTACTCCCAGGTTGTGAGGTCAAACTCTATCTGAAGGGATCTAAAGGTTTTTGGGGAAGGCCCTATGATTATGTCCTCAACAGCTTTTATTCCTTTGGCAACCCATCTCCCTATGGTCAAGTTTAGTATGGCAACCGTTAAACTTTGTAGTGAAAGTGGCAATATAGAGTTTGTAGTGTTTTGAAAAGGGAAAGAAATAAGTGTGTTCCAAGCTTGTAGGGATGCAGACAATGTGGGAGATAATGCTTTGTACTGTATATTACTATAACAGCTTGTGAACAGAAGGTGGTATAGGCTATGGTCATGGGTTTGGGAGCTTTCTATTTCTGTCCATCTATTATTTTTAGATGAGGGAAACCATGCTCTAAGTTGAGCTAGTAATGTGGCTGTGTAGTAGTCTTTTAAGTTAACCATTCCCATGCCTTCTACTTTTCTAGTCTTAGTCGGTTTTGAGAAAGCACACCTTGCTTTCTTACCTTGCCATAGGTATTTGTTGATTACTGATTGGGCAGCGTTAAAAAAGGAGTTATGTACTGGAAGCGGGAGTGTTCTGAATAGGTAAATTAATTGCGGTAAGATAGTCATTTTAAAGGCCGCCAACCTACCAGACCATGAGAGTTCTACTTTAGCAAGAATTTGGAGCTTTGTCTTTAGTTTGTCTAGGAATGGAATATAATTAACCTTATATAGATCATCTGTTGTGGGAGTAAGGGTAATACCGAGGTATTTAATTCCTACGCTTTCCCCTGCATACGGAAACTCCGTTTTTTCTACAATACTTTTGTTTTTATAGTTACTGTTGACTGTGCATTTAACAGTTCAGGCTGTTACTATACTGCTCAGACTGTTATTCCCATTAACGAGTGGATAATGCCTGCATTATAAATTGATACATACCCACAATCGTTTTTGTTGATATGCCTAGATATGCCAACCAACCAATGGACTCTCTGTGTAATTGTTCAAAAGTGAACTTTTTGCCTCACCCCATTTAGTATCAAACAGTTGGTCATGTGCAAATATGTCAGATTCTGCAGCCTAATGTAAAGTTATACCTATTATGGTGACCTTCTTAAGTAATATGTCTGTAAATATTGGCATTTGAATCATACAGAGACAAATGTTGTACCTCTGATGGACAATTTCAGACAACATGGCCTGTAGCATTAAACACAGAAGTGCTTAGAGAGCTACAGGTTAGTATAAGACTTTAACTTTCACCTCTTTAAGGACATACCATAGCATACAGCTGGCCATGGATGAGCTATTTTGGGGGAATGTCTTAAATCCCCCATTCATGCACCCCATGTCATTGGAGGAATCCTCCCTGCTCAGCTATTGCATTCTGACAGCGGGGAGACTTCCCTTCCATCAGAATACACTGATCAGCGCTGCCAGCTATAGCCTATGATGCTGATCGAGTGGAGAAAATCTGACAGGCTGGTTATGTAGCAGTGGATTGGTAAATCGACTTTTGTACAATCAGCCTGCCCATGCATGGATCAAAATTCAACCGGTCCTTTCTGAACCAGCTGAATTTCGGTCCATGTATGGTCAGCTAAAAATATACAGTACATGTAAACCTAAATGTTGTTACAGAGCCCACCTTGTTTGTTGCAATGGCTATCCGTATATTTGTGCTTGTAGTACCATATGCCTGAAGCTGAAAAAACTTGTTAAAAACCCCAGGGAACCCCCATTGCACTTGGTCCCATTCAAGCCCATGCAGGGGTTGCTGTGATGCGCTGTTATATATTTCTCCCTCTTCCTGCCACTGCTGTCCAACAGGAGATGCAGTTGTGGCTGACAGTGCAGTGGAGAGGGCCATGAAAGGCAGTGTACACAGAGCCTGCACAATCCCTTCCCTCCTTTTTACTGCATTGAAATCTACTGATTACAGAGAAAAATACCTGCCTGCCTTCCAACCTGCAGCCTGCTATTTCTGATTGGAGAAGTATAAATGTAACTCTCAATGGCTTGTGCCCAATGCTTTGCAAAATAAAGGGAGATAGTACAAATACGGTGGAATTAAAGAAAAGATGGTTAGGGGGGCCCTTGTGAGAGATTACTTAAAGCAGAGTTTGCCCCTAATTTACAACAATAGCTGCAATTATATAAATTAATATTCCTGACTGCATACCTGTTAATTTTCCATTTTTTTTCCATCTTCTATTTTTTGTTGAGGGAAAAGGCTGCACTTCCATCCATTCTCGCTATGGCGAAGTACATTATTTCTCTTTTCCCATGGTATAGCAGTGTCATCAATTCCCAGAGTCAATGGGCATCCCTCACTGCTAGCACTGCATTATTTCACAAACGGAAATTACGCAATGCTAAGCAGACATAGACCCCCTTCTGCACTAAACCCCAGAAGTGAGTCCCAGCGAGCTTCAAATACCCACAATCGGGATGACTGCTTGCTTTATGAGGACTTCCAAGTAAGTCCTAAGATGTGCACAAAATCTATAATAAACAGCACATGCTGACTTTTAATGCACAAGCGGCAACAGTCACCTTATTTAAGGTAAAAAAAAGTCCCAAACTCCGCTTCCCAGGGGTACTTTATACTCCCCAGAGAGAATTAGAAACAATGCTAACTAATAATAGTGCAACCCAGGAAGTTTTCCGCTCTTAAGATAGCTGGCAGGATCACCAGGTATTTCTTTGCACTTATTGGACAGATATAACAAAAATTCTTTCAAAGGTATATTTACAGACCAAAAGGGAACAAAATAAAGAAGCTCATTGTTGGGGTTTGCGCACTCTTTATTCCAAAACATTCAGTATAAGAATAAGTGCAAAATGCAAATTTAAAAAAAGTTACTATTGCTGGAAGCAAACACATATGAAACATTTGTTGTTCGTCTTATAGAATTATATATAAACATATTTTTTTTGTCAAAGCTGGGAAGCATGTAAAGTGTATACATCTAGTTAAGTTTAAGCTAATACTTTTAACTGAATTGCATTTTTATTGAATTCAGTGTGTAACAAGTACTTATAAAGACAAAAATGACTTATCACATCTACCATCAATTTTGTACATCATTAATGCTTGCTATATTAAATTGAAATCAATATTAACAACATCTATTATAACCTCATCTCTTCTTAATTAATATGTTTTACTAATTGATATAGATCAGTGTTTCCTAAACCTCTTCCTAAGAATAACGAAAGCTTAATTTATGGATATAAATTATAGACATATTCCTTTTTTACCTCCCTTTGACTTAATAAAGAGAATATGTCAGTAATTTTATTTTTTAAACTAAAATCCTGCCTAAGAGAGGGCCATACAAGGTGACTATTGTATTTGTTTGCTAGTAAAAATGCCCCCTTGCACTTTTCTGAATCTAGTTTCCTTTTGAAACTGTAAGTCTGAATCATCTGACTTGTCTGCCCTTTTAGGATTTCCATGACTGGCCAATGAGAGAGTCTTACTGAAAAAGCTGATACCAGCTGTTGTGGCTTAGTCCTGATGGTAGGTAAAACTAATTTCAGAGAGGCACATACAGTATATGCAGGTTTTCTGGTTAACAGAGATTTTAGCAGGTGTCTTATGGTTTCTGCTCTTAGCCATTGTAAATGCTTAAAAATAAATGACCTGCCTAACGGGTTCACTTTTTTTAACTGCTTTCCACTGATTTTTGCTGATGGGAAAGGCTCAGGGTCTAATCACTGACCCACGGTAGAAGAGGCAGGGTGAGAGTGGATACTGTCCAGAAGGAAGAGTTAAGCCCCATACACACTATCAGATTTTCTGCTGATTTTTTCCTTCAGATTTACCAAAACCATATAATATAAGGTCAAACCTTAAGAGTTTCAATTTGTAATGCAATCAGGCAGGCCCTTGCACTACATGGTTTTGATGAATCCGAAGACAAAAACCAGCAGAAAATCTGATAATGTGTATGGGGCTTAAGGTAGCAGCTGATTCTGGACCATAGACAGAGCAAACAGCGTGGGATAGAATCATGGGTGGGTATATAGGGAGTCCAGACTGGCAGTGAGTGTGACAAGCAAAGTAACCTTGTCAGTGAACTCCTCATAAATAATAGAGGATAAGTATACATCAGCTCAGCCCTGAAGTCAAAAAAGCAGTATCACACTTAAAAAAAAATCTCAGCAGCTCTTAGTACAACTTAGATTTTGACTCAGAATAGGACTTCCTTATCTAATCTACATGCTGAATTGGACCATTATGGTACTCTCGGTGTATAAAATAAACTCAACTAAATCAGAAGCCCTTCCTATTAACATCCCTGCCACTGAGGTACATCACTAACAACCTGTTTCCCTTATTCCTGGACTAGAGCCCTTAAATACCTGGGGTCGTACATTACCCCATCCTATGCTACGCTATATAAAAGAGAACTTTTCCCCTCTTTTAACAATTCAGATCAACACTAAACCAATCGAAGAACCAATAATATATCCCTATTGGGCCACATTGATTCTGTCGAAATGTCCGCTCTCCCTAAAATTCAGTATTTATTTAAAATGCTACCTATTCATGTTACAACTCTAGACTTTAAACAATTTCAAGTAGGCCTTTTGAATTTTGTTTGGAATTATATGAGACATAGAATACCTCACACAGTTCTTATGGACTCCCGCACTGATGGAGACCTCCTGTTTCCAAATCTTATAAAGTATTACCAAGTATCCCAACTACACGCAGTTGCCTCATGGTCTACACAGTGTGCCTACAACAAATGGGTGGAAGTTGAAAAACGCTGGCTCCCATCCATCCCAATAATCTATTATGGAATGTGAATATGGAGGTGGACCCTAGTGGGTTTTTGGGGGCAATGGCTCAGCTTAGGACTATTTGGAGTGTATCACCAACATACCCTTAAATCTGAAGCAGCATTGGTGACTGCTTTCCTGTATAATCCCAAAGTTCCAGATAGCCTAACGTTCCACATGTCTTCCCCTTGGGCAGCGAGGACTTTATTTGATTTCGGCCACCTGGTTGACTCCAGGTCGCATAAATTGTCAGCATTTAATGAGCTTCAGGACAGATTTGAGCTACCCCACCAGGTGTTCTATGGGTACTTGCAGATCAGACATTATGCTCTGACCATCACTTCTACCTTATAATTCTCCCCCCTGTTCCTCTTTGAGAGAATGATCTTATAAGGCCCCTCACGAAAAGTCTTGATTTCAGATATTTATCAGATATTGAATACCTACCTCATTCAAGATCAAGGTAAACATTCTTACATGCTTCTTTGGCAGAGGGTATTAGGTGAGGAACTTTCTTTAGAAGCGTGGCAGGTGGTCTGCTCTCAGGCCAAGAGCTCTCTTTGTACTTTTTACAAAAAAAATGCTTACAAAATACTCTATTTATGGTACCTAACAGATGTTAGATGTAACAGATGTATTCCACGCTATTTACCCAACCAGTTCTTAGTGCTGTTGTCATTGCTGGTGGGATAAAGGTACTCTCTTTCACATATACTGGAGTTTTCCAGCAATCACCCCTTCTTGGAATTCAGTACAAAACTTGCTATCCTGCATTTTTGAGGTGCATATCCCACTTATCCCCAAATTTTCTTATTGGGCTTCTCTCCCCTGAAACTTGCTAAACCTTACAAAACATTGTTACACCGCATGCTTATGGCTGCTCTCTGCCTTAAAGCTCATAATTGGAAAAAAAAACACTTCTAGCATACAACTGCCATATTTTGTATGCTAGAATCAAATATGTAGACTCAATGGAGAAATTAACAGCTACAATACAGGATAAGTTAGAGGCCTATAATCACATTTGGGAATTATGGCATCTTAAAGAAAACCCTCCTTGGTGGCCTCCCCTAATCTTCACTCCCCCTCTTGTCGTTGGATCTCCAACAAGGATTTGGAACGTTGCGGTAGTCCTCTATCTTACCTGTTCTCTTCTCTTCCTCCTTTTCTTCTAGTCTACTCTGGGTATTTTTTCTCTTATTATTTTCTTTCTGTAATTTTGTTATACTTTGCATTAAAATGTTTACGTTATACTAAAGTCATAGCAGTGAACCTTCCTTTGACATTTCAATGCCTGCCTGCTGCACATTATAAGTTTTTAATGTGTGCCTTACATTGTCTGTATTAATGGCCTCTGTTGTTATATTGTCAATGCCATGCAGCATGTTCTTGGTGTGCTATGTTTGTAACTTGTTTAAAACATATATAGTGCCTGTTTTTTCTAACTTTTTTTAAAAAAAGAAAAAAAATCAATAAAAATTTTATTGAAAAAAAAGAAAATATATATATATATATATTCATTTCATCTGAAATTCTTAGCAGATCTCTTTTAATAAAAATGCTACCTGCGTTTTTGTATTGTGGATAAGACATTCCTTGGGATGTATGTTGTATACATTGGCATGTATGCGCATAGCATACAAATAGGCAAATCCATTCAGTTTTGGTGTTCATATTTTTTGCAAACATCCAAGCACCATTTACTGTCCATAGCCAACTTTAGTGAAGCCACAATATATTATTAAAAACACAAACTGGATTATTTAACAGGGCAAAGATTGGTGTACAAAATAAGAAAGCAGTCAATCAGCTAATCAGAATCCATCTTAACTCTGAGTACAGTTACCTGAGCCTGGCTTCTTCTGTTGTCATTTACTGCCCTTTGCAGATTATCCCCGCTCTCTGCACTGCCTTATTAAATAAGCCTGAATGTGTTAGAAAAATATTATCATTGAAATGCCTAAAAATCAACACAAACAGTTACAAATGCCTATCCACAGGGCATGGATAATAAGTTTTTATTGCCTCATAGTGTATGAAATTCTGCTTAATATCACATTCCCTGGAAAGAAATCTTGCCTGAGCTGTAACCGTTATGGGGTTTAATTGTCCCAATAAACAAGCTTTTAAAACAGTTCTAAAATGTTTTATAATAAGATGCTTTGGTCTTTTCTCCCTACAACTGCAGAAATAATTAGAAGTAAGTGCCGTTGTGTACAATGCCTTCTGGACTAGGCTGAAGGTGAAGGAGAGAGTAGCATGCTACCCTTGTCAGCTGCAAGGGTAATTACTGCTGGCTGAAATTACTCAACATTTGTTTATAAGCTCCCTAGAGCATGCTCTAAATAGATTGTCTGTTATAGTCCAATCATATTAAAACCCTGCTTCTTGCAAACAGCTACCTCCTGTTTCCTATAAGCTAGGCTGGGAAATCATGCTGCTCACTTACTGAATGCTGCACAATGCAGATTTATGCTTAATGTGACTGGTTTTATGAGCTGCTTTATAACAGATACCATGCTTACTGTATTTCAAGTTTACTCGCTATGTAATTGTTAAATAGCTATTAGGCAGGTTTAATCTTGCAGGAGGAAATCCCATACACAGGCAGTCAAGAAAGCATAAGTGTCAAGTGTTGCATGCAGAGATTTTTGTAAAGTGCACCTGTAACTGTAATGAACACGCTGCACGTAAGCAATACATATGAAAACCTTAACCGTTATTTCATTGAAAAGAAAAAAAGAAATAAATAAAACAACGTAGTGTATTGCTAGGATTAAAAAAAACAAAAATGTTTTTATTGCAGACTTTTACTGTTACTGGTCTTATGCAAGCAACACATGCATTCCAATTACTTCCTGCTTCCCGAGTGCTAACTGGGGGAATCTGACTATTATATTCATTGAAACAATCTCAAAGTTGTAATAATAAAAAATGGCTGTTGTGGTATCAAAAAGCATATGATTTTTTTAAGAAGTCTCAGGCTATCAAATGGCTGCAAACTGAATTAAAATTACATTAAATTACAAAACGGCTTGTGTAGAAACTATATAAGTTTTATAATTTTTTGAAAAAAAAAACAGCATGTGTTTTTTAAAGCCCAACTGTGGGCTATTTAAAAAAACAAAACAAAACAAAAAAACCAGCGGTAGATAAAAGAAAAGACACCATTGCTGCTATACTCTCCTAATCTCCAGCGTTGCCATCTGCAGTAGCACCTTTTCACTACTAGAGGTTCTTAGTCTTTCAGGTTGAATGATGGCAAATCCAGAAGACTGAGGACGTATTGTCAGTGGAGGACTTCATGGACCCTCTTTTTGAGATACCATCATTATGGTACATCTTACTCACAGTGTTAGAATAATGTGATCACACTCTCTGTATCATTGAGGACTGCCAACTGCTGAAGAAGAAGAGGCAAAGAGGAAAAACACCACTGTGGCCTGTTGAGAATGCTTCAATGTCCTGCCAGTCTTATTACATGAAGAGAAGTTCCATCTTCCCATCACTGGGTGCAAGCAGGAGGTATGGGGTATGCCCCTAGACTGTCCCTTCTCCACACAAATCTATCCCTAGTCTTAGCCTATCTCTCCCTCACAAGTGAGATTCTGTCCCTACCTTCTTTCCCACACTGTTGGGCTCCCCACAATGACATAGCAGGGGCTATATATCCCCTCCAGTCAAGATAGCTGCCCATATCATATGGAAACTCTATGTCCAGATAAAAGCTCCACCAAAATGATACCCAGAGCCTATGGCAGAGGACACTTTGGTTACATGCATGACTTAAGGGAAGTACTTCTCCTAAACATAATTACAATTAAGGAACTATGAATAGTTGGGTTGAAAGTGGTGGTTGAAAATAAAAACAATGCCAGAACTCTCACAAGAATGAAACAATGAGAGAATAACACACCTATTACATGTACAATCATTTTTAAATACATTAATAATTAGGTAACATGATATATTACTAACATCTGAAAGCGATTCACAATCAGATGATATTTTGAATGCACAGAGGAATATTTCAAGCTAAAAGATGCAAATCCTGAAACTATGACGGAGGGACCTTGTCAGCAGAGTACCCAATAGAAAAGCTGATTTAAATGTCAGCTTCTACCACAAATGTAAACACTTGTCTCAGTTGGTATTTTCCCTTTAGTATTATAATTCTTGGATGTTGGGTAGAGGTAGAGTCAGATGTAGCTATCACAGCAATTTAACACAAAGAAGTGCATTACAGTTGATATAAACCCCAACTGTATCATTAAAACATTGCCATACATTGTTCTTAATTTTTTGTTTTTGCCTTGCTTTATCCTTATTTTCATGTTGGTGCTGCAGATAAGGATGAACTTCAGGTCCAAGTTGAACATGAGTTTGACCAAAACATAAAAGTCATTCTATAGCCCCATACACACTATCAGATTTTCTGCTGAGTTTTTCCTTCAGATTTACCAAAACCATGTAGTGCAAGGGCCTGCCTGATTGCATACACATTGAAATTCCTAAGATTTTACCTCATATTATATGGTTTTGGTAAATCCGTAGGAAAAACTCAGCAGACAATCTGATAGTGTGTATGGGGTTTTAGTTTGAAAATGAAGTAATGCAGCCAATTGCCAACAATGTGCTTCCTGGCCTCTGAACTATAATCAGGTGGCTTAAACTGGCTTGCTGCTGCTGATTGCTGTAAGTTGCTATACCTACATTGAGTCAAACACAAACTCTTTGTGTGTTGGACAGCCTTGGAGCAGATAGAGACTGATGACCAGTTCTGTATAGGGAGAGTTAGTCTGCTAAAATTGGTATATTTAAATTGCACTGCAGACACACTTATGGGTTTTATTTATAAAACATTAATTGCCCAAATGTCAGAAGCAAATTCAATTTCACTGTATTTTCTCTAATATTACTATTTCTGTACCATCAGCTCCATCTAGTGAACAAAATGCAATATATTTTCTCACTGAGATATTCCAGAAAACTGTACTGCATTTTGCCCACTAGAAGGAGCAGATGATATAGGAATTAATCTATTAGAAAACATATGGTGAAATCTGTACGTTATATCGAAATAAGGGAAGTTATGGTTCCAAGAGAGAGGGGTAAACGTTTGGTGGGAGGAAGTGGTTAAACTAAGGTTAGAGAACAGGCTACTCTTAACAATAAATCAAAGTTATTAGAAGGGCAGACCAGCAAAAATCACCTATTTTGCTCCGCAGAAGGCTTAAACTGAAAAGGAGACAGCTAACTACTAGACATGTGCAGAGTAAAATATTTCGTTTCGGAATTTCGTTTTCGTCTGAAAACTTAATTTATTTAGTTACTCCCGAAATTCGTTTTTATTTATTTCGTTTTTCGTTCAAAAATTGCATTCGTCCGAAAATCCACATGAATTACGGTCGAATCTGTCTTGGAAGGCTTATGGTGTCTGTCGAATGTATAAAGAAGATTCGATGGAGCTAACTATATAGCATACTTTAGAACCCTATTAAAGTCTATGGGACTCCAATGTTCAAAATCTAAAGTGCTAATTTTAAATGCTAATTTGCAAGTTACTGTCCTAAAAAGTGTTTGGGGACCCGGGTCCTGCCCCAGGGGACATGTATCAATGCAAAAAAAAGTTTTAAAAACGGCCGTTTTTTCGGGAGCAGTGATTTTAATAATGATTAAAGTGAAACAATAAAAGTGTAATATTTCTTTAAATTTCGTAGGGGGGGGTTGTCTATAGTATGCCTGTGAAGGGGCGCATGTTTCCCGTGCTTAGAATTGTCCCTGCACAAAGTGTCATTTATGCAGGAAAAAAAGTCCTTTAAAATCACTCGCAGCTATAATGAATTGTCGGCTCCCGTAATACAGAGAACACTCATTGAAAGTCATTGATAAAAAAATAAATAAATAAATAAATAAAAAAAAAAGCGTGGGGGTCCCCCAAATTCAATTACCAGGCCCTTCAGGTCTGGTATGGATATTAAGGAGAACCCTGCCTCAAATTTAAGAAAAAATTTGACGTGGGGTTCCCCCTAAATATCCATAACCAGACCCTTCAGGTCTGGTATGGATATTAAGGGGAACCCCGCGTCAAATTAAAAAAAAAATTGACGTGGGGTTCCCCCTAAAAATCCATACCAGACCCTTTATCCGAGCACGCAACCTGGCAGGCCGCAGGAAAAGAGGGGGGGACGAGAGAGCGGCCCCCCCTCCCTCCTGAACCGTACCAGGCCACATGCCCTCAACATTGGGAGGATGCTTTGGGGGTCCGTGACCCCTCAAAGCACCTTGTCCCCATGTTGATGAGGACAAGGGCCTCATCCCCACAACCCTGGCCGGTGGTTGTGGAGGTCTGCGGGCGGGGGGCTTATCAGAATCTGGAAGCCCCCTTTAACAAGGGGACCCCCAGATCCCGGCCCCCCCCCTGTTTGAAATGGTAAGGGGGTACAAAAGTACCCCTACCATTTCACAAAGAAAGTGTAAAAAATGTTTAAATAAAACAAACACACTTTTTAAAAATTCCTTTATTAAAAATAAAAAAAAGATTCCAGCGGCGGTAATCCACTCTTGCTATCCAGCGACGGACGGTCAGCTCTCCATCGATGTCTAATGTCATCCAGCGCAGCGCAGCATCCTTCTTCTGTCTCCTCCACAGAGACACTGCAGGCATTCCGGCGGATGACATTTCTTATATACGGAGGGCGGGGCCACCCGTCACCTGACCCCGCCCCCCTCTGACGCAAGGGGAAACCCGGGGTTCCCCGTGACGTATGGGTGACCCCGCCCCCCTCTGATGTAACGGAAACCTGCCTGTGTTACATCAGAGGGGTGCGGGTCACCCATACGTCACGGGGAACCCCGGGTTTCCCCTTGCGTCAGAGGGGGGCGGGGTCAGGTGACGGGTGGCCCCGCCCTCCGTATATAAGAAATGTCACTCGCCGGAATGTCTGTAGTGTCTCCTCCACGGAGACAGAAGAAGGATGCTGCGCTGCGCTGGATGACATTAGACATCGATGGAGAGCTGACCGTCCGTCGCTGGATAGCAAGAGTGGATTACCGCCGCTGGAATCTTTTTTTTATTTTTAATAAAGGAATTTTTAAAAAGTGTGTTTGTTTTATTTAAACATTTTTTACTCTTTCTTTGTGAAATGGTAGGGGTACTTTTGTACCCCCTTACCATTTCAAACAGGGGGGGGGGCGGGATCTGGGGGTCCCCTTGTTAAAGGGGGCTTCCAGATTCTGATAAGCCCCCCGCCCGCAGACCTCCACAACCACCGGCCAGGGTTGTGGGGATGAGGCCCTTGTCCTCATCAACATGGGGACAAGGTGCTTTGAGGGGTCACGGACCCCCAAAGCATCCTCCCAATGTTGAGGGCATGTGGCCTGGTACGGTTCAGGAGGGAGGGGGGGCCGCTCTCTCGTCCCCCTCTCTTTTCCTGCGGCCTGCCAGGTTGCGTGCTCGGATAAAGGGTCTGGTATGGATTTTTAGGGGGAACCCCATGTCAAATTTTTTTTAAATTTGATGCGGGGTTCCCCTTAATATCCATACCAGACCTGAAGGGTCTGGTTATGGATATTTAGGGGGAACCCCACGTCAAATTTTTTCTTAAATTTGAGGCAGGGTTCCCCTTAATATCCATACCAGACCTGAAGGGCCTGGTAATTGAATTTGGGGGACCCCCACGCTTTTTTTTTTTATTTATTTTTTTTTTTTTTTATCAATGACTTTCAATGAGTGTTCTCTGTATTACGGGAGCCGACAATTCATAATAGCTGCGAGTGATTTTAAAGGACTTTTTTTCCTGCATAAATGACACTTTGTGCAGGGACAATTCTAAGCACGGGAAACATGCGCCCCTTCACAGGCATACTATAGACAACCCCCCCCCCCTACGAAATTTAAAGGAATATTACACTTTTATTGTTTCACTTTAATCATTATTAAAATCACTGCTCCCGAAAAAACGGCCGTTTTTAAAACTTTTTTTTGCATTGATACATGTCCCCTGGGGCAGGACCCGGGTCCCCAAACACTTTTTAGGACAGTAACTTGCAGAATCTTTTCTCTCTGTCAAATCTTTTTTCTCTGTCGAATATTTTCTCTATATAATCTTGGACTAATAGAGGTAAGGTTAAGCACATTCGACCACAGGTTCTATAGACAGATTGTTGTCAGAGTCATGTCGAATCTCCTATTCTATATCGAACTGTTGTAACAATGAAAACGAAAATAAAGCATTTATTTATGTCGGATCTTTCGTTTTTCGGATTTTGTGCTTTCGTTATCATTTGTCAAAACGAAAACGAAAATAGCTGAAATTCGGACGAAAATGCATTCGGACGAAAACGAATGCACATGTCTACTAACTACCAGTGCCCAAACGTCATTAAGGAAAAATCATTTAAATCTTTAATATAGTAACTGATGATATTGTGAGATTCTTTCAGGGTTTTGTAAACCAGTGACATTTATTGTAACTTCCAAAAAAAAGGAATGGATCTGCTTTTTAGCTTTTTACCATCCTATGCAGTAAGATGAAAAAACTTCTGACAGTGACCGGCCCCCTAAGCCCCCCATTTTACTCACCTGAGCCCTGCAATTCGCACGGCGGAGATGCTCTCTTCCTCTCTGCTTGGGGTTCTCAGCTCTTGATTGGATAGATTGATAGCAGTGCAGCCATTGGCTCCCACTGCTGTCAATCAAATCCAATGACACAGACACCAGGGGGCTGGGCCGAGTCCTACATTCTGCATCTATGGACGCAAATTCTGGACTCGGGAACGCACCCACTAAGAACCCCCCCAGGAGAGCACTTCTACTAGGAGGTTATATGATGGGGGGAGGAGCTGCCACTGGGGGACCCCAGAAGATGATTATCGGGGCCACTCTGTGCAAAGGTAATTGGAGGTAATTATGACATGTAATTATGACATGCCTATATAAACAAAAAAGATCTCTTCAGGCAGGGGAAAGGGATAGATTTTGTGTTCCTGGCCACCTTTATTTTCCAGCACTGCCTTAACCCTCTTGGGCATGGAGTTTACCAGAGTATTACAGGTTGCCACTAGAGTCCTCTTCCACTCCTCCATGATGACATCACAGAGCTGGTGGATGTTAGAGACCTTGTGCTCCTTCACCTTCCATTTGAGGATGCCCCACAGATGCTCAATAGGGTTTAGGTCTGGAGACATGTTGGAATACTGCCCCACGGCTCAGTCTCTGAAGGGAGGGGCTCATGCTCTGCTTCAGTATGTCACAGTACATGTTGACATTCATGATTCTTCAATGAACTGTAGCTCCTCAGTGTCGGCAGCACTCATGCAGCCCCAGACCATAACACTCCCACCACCATGCTTTATTGTAGGCAAGGCACACTTGTCTTTGTACTCCTCACCTGGTTGCCACCACACATGCTTAATATTATCTGAACCAAATAAGTTTCTCTTGGTCTCATCAGACCACAGGACAAAGTTCCAGTAATTCATGTCCTTAGTCTGTTTGTCTTCAGAAAACTGTTTCATTCTTTCTTGTGCATCATCTTTAGAAGAGGCTCCCTTCTAGGATGACAGCCATGCAGACCAATTTGATGCAGTGCGCAGAGTATGGTCTGAGCACTGACATTCTGACTCCCCACCCCTTCAACCTCTGCAGCAGGGCTGGCAGAACTCATACATCTATTTCCTAAAGATAACCTTTAGATATGACGCTAAGCATGTTATGGTCTGCAAGTGGCTTACTGGGGTTATGGCTGAAAATATCAGCCATGACCCTGGTACAATTTTTTTCAGCAAGCAGTCGGCTTTCTCATGAAACCAGTCCAATCGGTTCATGAGCCGCTGGGCTGATTTCCCAAGCAGCAGAAGGGGATGTCTTCCGACTCCAGATCTCTCTTTAAAGAGGACCTGTCATCTTTATTTCTATTACAAGGGATGTTTACAATCCTTGTAGTTGGAATAAAAGTGATTAAAACATTTAAATAAAATAAAGGGACAGTCTAAAAATAAAAAAATAAAAAGTAAATAAATATTAATAAAAAATTAAAGTGCCCCTATCCCTCTGTGCTCCTGAGCATATGCAAACACATACATAAGTCGCGCGTGCATATTTAAACGGTATTCGAATGACACATGTAAGGTACTGCCATAAACATTACAGCGAGAGCAATATTTATAGTACTAGAACTCCTCTATAAACTCTAAACAGGTAACCTGTAAAGGAGTTTAAAGCATTGCCTATGGAGATTTTTAAGTACCGTAGTTCCATTCCATGAGCATGCGCAATTTTAAAGTGTGATATGTTGGTATCTATTTACTCAGCGTAACATCATCTTTCTCATTATGCAAACAAATTGGGGTAACTATTGCATTCATGTGTATTTTTTTCAAAAAATTGTGATATGTTAGGTATCTATTTACTCAGCATATCATTATCTTTCACATTATACATGGGGCAACTATTACATTTCGTTTTTTTTTTTTTATTATTATTAATTAAAGTGTATTTTTTCCCCAAAAATTGTATTTGCAAAACTGCTGTGTAAACACTGTGTGACATGAAACAAATTGCAAAAATTGCCATTTTATTCCCTAGGATATCTGCTAAAAAAAGTGTATAATGTTTGGGGGTTATAAGTCATTTTCTAGAAAAAAAAATACTGATTTAAACTTGTAAATAAAAAGTGCAAGAAAAAGCCTGGTCGGCAAGTAGTTTAAAGATTCCCTCAGCCAAAATGACCACCAAAGTTTTTCAAAAGCTCAGTCTCCAATCAAAACACTTTCCTCTTTCCTCTTTTGAGGCACTGGATGTAATCATTAAGTGAAAAATTCACGTATAGTGCCACGTACACACGACCGGACTTTTCGAGGGACTAGGTCTGACGGTCTTTCCAACTGACTTTCGGCTGAGTTCTGACTGACTTTCCTAATGAACGGACTTGGCCACACGCAATCACACCAAAGTCTGACAGATTCAAACGTGATGGCGTATGACTGGACTAGAATAAGGAAGTTCATAGCCAGTAGCCAATAACTGCCCCAGCGTCCATTTTTGTCCATCGGACTAGCATACAGACGAACTGATTTCTCGGTCCGGCGGAGTTCCGGTGGGAAAATTTAAAACATGTTCTATTTCTAAAGTCCGCTGGATTTTTGGCAAGCAAAGGTCTGATAGAGCCCACACACGATCGAATTGTCCGACGGACTTGTTCCGTCAGACCTTTGCTGTCAAAAAGTCTAGTCGTGTGTACGTGGCATAGGAGTTCCCTAGCCATGCAATAATGGCACTGAGCCACCTACAGGCGGGAAGGCTAACTGCTACTGCCTACCTGTGTCTTGGAAAAGCTTTTACCATCTCTGTTTTTTTACTGGCTGGGGATTAGTGTGTTTGGTCTAAGTGATTGAAAATATTTCTGCTGTCCTTAAAGGAGTTGTCCCTGTGGAATTTAAATGACTGGAGGGGGGCAGTGTGTGTGCTGATAGGTGATTCAGAAAGAGACATGCTGTGTGTATACTTTTATTTCAATCTACACAGATGAGGGATGTGTTTTTTTTTATTACTAGCTGAGTGTTTGTGAATAAACATGGATTGTTGGGCCTGGAATCTCCCTCCTGTTTCATGATCCCTTAACACATGATAATTAGAAACATACTACAGAATTTGTATTTGTTGTACCTTATAAGTATGCTTTTCCCTGTCCTATTTAATATATTAAACAAACACATTAATTATCAGGGCTGCATAAATCTTTGAAAACAAATACAGAAAATTATTTTGGAGCTACTGTATAATCACAATTTTTGAGACAGGTAAAGTCTATTTTACAAAATGTGAAGTCTGCAAGTGAATCACTTGGATAAATCACAGTGTGAGAGAAGATTTAATAGTGTCATTGTCACTGGAATACCAGTTGTAGATTGCTAAGAAATTGATTTTCTTCCCCTTTACTAAAAATACACTAAAGGCAATACTGCAGATAATTCTCAAGGTAAAGGCTTGTGAATGATTTGCAGCCATGGAAGATATAATGTATTTATGTTCCTTGTCAGCCTTTTAATCAAATAACAAAATAAGGGCATAGTAGCCAAGGCATAATTTTATTTTACAACCTTTAGAATGAACTCCTACTAGTGTCTGTAGTTAGTGTGGGGGGAGCACTGCAAGAATGGACAGACAGCAACTTAACACCAAAAATATCAGATTGGTTTGATACTTTGAAGAAGGCATTTACGAAGCTCAAAATAAATAATTTGGTAAAAAATATACATTGAAGTTCTATTCTATTTGGTAGATGGTAGATAATTAATCAAAGCTGAACTGAATATTTTTATACTTATGTTATGTAAAAATCAATGAACTCTAACGATGGGTGTAGCATGTGTGGATGGTGGATGGTGCTGCATTAGGTAAAAACTATATGTTTCATTCTTCCTGGACACTACCGTCAGCACTGAACTTCTGGTGATGAAATTGACAGTTCCTAATCTGGTACAGTCAATGCTAGTGGCTCGCTTGCTCTACACCTTGCTCTTTCTTCATCCATTCTTTTCACAGAAAAGATGTTTCATAATTAGACGTAAGTGTAAGCCTCATACACACGATAGGACTTTGTACAAACTTTCCCTTGGATTTTTGTACAAAGGGCGTCGGCCCGGAACTTGTATTGCATACACACAGCAGGACTTTTTCAGCCAACTTTCACCAAATCATGTGGTTTTTCTGCTCTTTACCGCCACCTTTGGTCAACTTCTGTATTGTTGTCTGATCTTTTGCATTGGATCTGAGCATGCCTGTTTGTACTTTGTACAAAAGTCCTATGGTTTTCTGTACACACGATCAGACTTTGCTCCATTGGACTTTTGTTGCCAGAAAGTTTGTCCGTTCGCACAGCCAACAAAAGTCAGATGAAAACCAAAAAAGTTTGTCCGATGGAGCGTACACACGATCGTATGTTGCTCCAAAACAGCTAATTTGCATGTTTGTTGTCAAAAGGTCTGATCGTGTGTATGGGCCTTTAGTGTGACTGAGTACGTACACAAGCAGCAGGTTAAACAAAAAAACTTGACAGATCACTGCATCAAAACAAGAGATGTTGAGGCAGGGATATCTCCTGTTGAGGAATTGTATTTTTGCAGGGGGCGTCGTCCCCCACCCACCAGAATACATTGAATGCTGGTTTTCCAGTATGACTGTTTGATATACACTGGTCATTAGACTGGTTTCTGTTGGACAGAGAGTGGTACCAGGCTTTATTATACCGAGTGCTTGTATCCAACAACAGCATGGAGTGACCAGTTTGGTGTGTTGCATTTAATGCAGAGATGCAAGGAACAATTAGAAACATAACTCTGATTAGTAGTAACTTGTTATTGGTGCTGTATGAAGTTTACAGTCTTGAGAACAGCTGGCATGAAACATTCCAGAATGGAAATAGGCAGGAATGATGGATGGTATCCATAGTTGTCAAAGACAGGTTTGTTTTATGTTGGAGTGGGTAGATTTGCTGTAAGCAAACTCAGCTAACGGCAGCAGGGAGATCCAGTCATTTTGACAAAAGGAAGAAAAACAAAGGGCACCAAAGGCAACTTGAGCCTCATGAGTCCAGTGGAACCAGACTCCCTGCTTGGTTAACTGTGTAATGAGGGAGATGATGGCTGAGAACCCTGTAATGAACTTCCGATAAAAGTTTGCAAATCCCACGAACCATTGAATCCCCCTCTTGTCTGCAGGGACTGGCCATTCTAAGATAGCGGAAATCTTTTGGGGATCCATCTTAATGCCCCCGATTGAGATAATCAGTCCCAGAAATTGTATACATTGCTGTTCACATTCACATTTTTTGGGTTTGTTGTATGGGCCATGCTGCCGGGGCAGACCCAACATACACTTGACATGTTTGCGATGACTGTCAATAGAGGAAGAGAAGATTAGAATGTTATCTAGGTAGACAATGACAAACAGGTCTAGATAGTCTCGAAAAATATAATTGATAAAGTGTTGGAAGGTGGCAGGGGCATTGCATAGTCCGAATGGTATCACCAGGTATTCGAAATGTCTGAATCGGGTGTGAAAAGCTGTCTTCCATTCATCACCTTTCCAAGTTATAGGCCCCCCGAAGGTCAAGTTTGGTAAAGAGGACTGCAGAACCAAATCTCTGAAATTATTTGGGTACTAAAAGGGAGAGGATAGCGATTCTTAATGGTGATTTTATTAAGTTTGCGATAATCAATAAAAGGCTATAGAGCAGGGATATGCAATTAGCGGACCTCCAGCTGTTGCAGAACTACAAGTCCCATGAGGCATAGCAAGACTTTGACAGCCACAAGCATGACACCCAGAGGCAGAGGCATGATGGGACTTGTAGTTTTGAAACAGCTGGAGGTCTGCTAATTGCATATCCCTGCTATAGAGTGTGGTCCTTCTTTTCCACGAAGAATATGCCAGCTCCTGCCAGAGGTGTGGACGGGCGGACGAACCGTTTCTTTAGCTTGTCATCAATGTACTCTATGAGTATACCCAGCTCTAGTTCAGTTAGAGGGAAAATTCTTCCAAAAGGCACCTCGACCCCTGGAAGGAATTCAATAGGACAGTCATAGGCTCGGTGGGGAGGAAGAGTCTCTGCACCCTTTTTACTGAAGATGTCCAAGAAGTCGTGGTATGCCACTGGGACTGATTGGCAAACTTCAGAGTCCAGACCCAGCAAAGAGGAAGAGTTATTGGCAACTTCTTGAAGGCAGTGTTGATGGCAATAAGAAGAAAGCAAGGGGACTTCTCTGGTGGCCCAATTGATGTGAGGGTTGTGGGCCTGTAGCTAGTGCATGCCAAGAATGACTGGAAACAGTGGTGATGTGATGATATCCAGACATAACAGTTCTTGTGGAGATTGGCAATGGTGGCTGGTGGAGGGGTTGTCTCCTATGTGACAGGACCCGACTTGATGGCAGACCCATCGGCTAGATGTACTAAAAGTCTTTGAGCCTTGGGCAACAAAGAATTGAATGTTTAGCTGCGAAGGTAAAGTCCATGAAGCAGCTACATGCTCCGGGAGTTGCAACAGAATGGGGAGAGCAAGGTGAGAAGAAGGGTTGGTTACAGAAACAATGTGGTCAGTAGAAATTGAGAGCTACTTACGGAGCTTGGCCAGACAGGATCTCAAATAGTGCCCAGGTCCCCCACAATACATGTACAAGTTGTTCAGATGACGTCGTTAGCACTCCTCTCCCGTGAGTGAGGGACATTGAACGATCAACTGCATAGGTTGGGAGGTTCGGACGTGTCAGGAGCTGGAGCTGACTTCACCAGTGGAGCTGTGTTGGAGAACCTGGGAACTCTTGGCAACATCCAAGTAGGACGAGGTTGACCTGTGGCCTTTTCAGGCTTAGACTTGCTAAATGTAAACAAAGTTCATTCATCAGAGATGCTCCCTGCTCGGGCTCAGACATGTCTGTCTGATACAGTCATGTACCTAATAGATGAGCCCGATATGCAGAGGGAGGCCTCTCTTATGCCCCTGACTTGCGGGCCCTGATAGAGTGAACAGGAGGACAAGGAAGACACTCACAGGATACAGAGGAGAGTTCCAGGGACTGGAACACAGGAAGGTCAGGCAGGCCGGGTCATACACAGACAGACAGTACTGGAAAAGACGCTGGAGATAGGAGCAGAGTCACTGGATAAGCCGGGTCGGTAACAGGCAGGCATGGATGGACCAGAGGATAAGGCAGGTGCAAGGTCAGGGACAGGTCAAGGTCAGATGCAGGCAGATAGCAGATGTAGTCACAGGACAAGCTGGGTAATCACAGGAACAGATCAGATAAGCAAGTAACTGAGAGGGAACTCTGTAGATCAGAAAACAGAGCTTCAATGTAACAGCTGAATTTAAATAGCCTGCCTGGCGCTGGGAATAGCACGCGCTCCCGTGTGCGCACGTGCATGGGAGCGCATGCGCATAGGCACCTGCAATCGTGCACCAGCTTGTGTAGAACTACTGATTCCAGCAAGCCTTTCCTGACATTAATAAACAATGTACAGCAAAACATGCAGACAGGCAACAAATTTGTTCGAACACATGAACACCATCAAAGTCTATGGGACACGAACATGAATAATCAAAAGTGCTCATTTTAAAGGCTTATATGCAAGTTATTGTCATAAAAAGTGTTTAGGGTCCTGGGTCCTGCCCCAGGGGACATGTATCAATGTAATTTTTTTTTTAAAAAATAACCATTTTTCGGGAGCAGTGATTTTAATAATGCTGAAAGTGAAACAATATCTATATCTATATATAAACAACAAAATGTCTATAGTATGCCTGTAAAGTGGCGCATGTTTCCAGTCCTTGCACAAAATGCAATTTCTAAAGGAAAGAAGTCATTTAAAAGTACCCGTGGCTATAATGAATTGTCTGTCCCAGAAATACACATAAGGCCGCGTACACACGCGGGGACTGTTCGCTCAACTTTGTCCGCTGAACAGTGTTTCGGCGGACAGTCCGCTCGTGTGTGGGCTTTCAGCGGACAGTTTCAGCGGACAGTCTGACGAACAAAGTTTTTCGGAAATTCCGAAAAACTGTCCGCTGAAACTTGGTTTGAGCGGACAGTCCGCCCGTGTGTAGGCTTGTTCGTCAAACTAAGTCTCGCGCATGCTCAGAAAGAATTTACACGCCGAAGGTTGCATTGCAGTGTATAGGACGTCGTTTTCTAGTCCCGTCGTACGTGCCGTTCACGTCATCGCGCACGGTTTCAGCGGACTGTTCGTTCGTCGTGTGTGGGCAAGTCGGTCCATGCTAATTTTGAGCGGACTGTCCGCTGAAACTGTTTGACGGACAAAGTTGAGCGAACAGTCCCCGCGTGTGTACGCGGCCTCAAAGTCATTGAAGAAAAACGGCATGGGATTCCCCCACAGTCCATTACCATGCCCTTTGGGTCTGGTATGAATATTAAGGGGAAACCCAAACCAAAATTCCAAAATGTAAAAAAAAATTGCGTGGGGGTCCCCCCAAATTCCATACCAAGCCCATACAAGATTGTTGTAAACACGAGAAACATGCGCCACTTTACAGGCATACTATATACACCCCCAGGTATGAAGTTTTAAGGAATATTTCACTTTTATTGTTTCACTTTAAGAATTATTAAAATCACTGCTCCCGAAAAACTGCAGTTTTTAAAACTTTTGTTTTTGTATTTATACATATCCCCTGGGGCAGGACCCAGGTCCCCAACAATTTTTATGACAATACCATGCATATAAGCCTTAAAATTAGCAGTTTTGATTTCTCCCATAGACCCCCCATAGACTTTTAAACACCCCAAATTGTTTGCTATTCGGGGAACAGGCAAACACCCAATGTTCGAGTCGAACATCGGGCTCATCCCTATTAGCAACTGTACTATGGCTGCACTGTATTGTGTACTGTGTACACCACCAGAAGTGTAGTAGAAACTAGGGATGAGTCCGATGTTTGAGTTGAACATAAGTTTGACTCAAAAATTGGGTGTTTGCCTGTTCGCTGAACAGCAAACAATAGGCAGTGTTCGCGGCAAATTTGAAAGCTGCTGGACACCGTTAAAGTCTATGGGACACTAACATATAAAATCAAAAGTGCTAATTTTAAAGGCTTATATGCAAGTTATTGTCATAAAAAGTGTTCAGGGGCCTGGGTCTTGCCCCAGGGGACATGTATCAATGCATTTTTTTTTTAAACGGTCCTTTTTTCGGGAGCAGTGATTTTTTTTAATGCTTAAAGTGAAACAATAAAAATGAAATATTCCTTTAAATATTATGCCTGGGGGGTCTCTATAGTATGCCTGTAAAGTGGCACATTTTTCCCATGTTTAGAACAGTACCACAGCAAAATGATATTTCTAAAGGAAAATGTGTCATTTAAAACTGATCGCAGCTGTAATGAATTGCTGAGCCTGCAGAAATTTTTTTTTTAAATGGCGTAGGGGTCCCCCCAAAATCTATACCAGACCCTTCATATCTGGTATGGATTTTAAGGGGAACACTGTGCCAAAACTAAAAAAAATGGTGTAGGGGCCCCCCAAAATCCATACCAGACCCTTATCCAAGCACACAACCTGGCAGGCCATGGGAAAAGAGGAGGTATCAGAGAGTGCCCCCCCTCCTGAACGTACCAGGCTACATGCCCTCAACATGGGGAGGGTGCTTTAGGGTAGCCCCCAAAGCAACTTGTCCCTATGTTGATGGGGCTCAGCTGGGCTAAATCTGGACATTTTCACTTGGGGGATGTACTCACTTTTTGATATTAATGGCTGTGTGTTGAGTTATCTTGAGGGGACAGCAAATTTACACTGTAATACAAGCTGTACACTCACTACTTTACACTACTACTTTACATTGTAGCAAAGTGTTATTTCTGCAGTTTTGTCACATGAAAAGATATAATAAAATATTTACAAAAATGTGAGGGGTGTACTCACTTTTGTGAGATACTGTATATACATTGGGCCCAGAAGAAGGCATTACGAGTGGGAGTGCAGAATTTGGGGTGTGATCCCAATAAGACAATAGTCATTTGGGATGATCTTAGGGGAATGCGCTGGAGGGCTTTGAAGCCACTCTTGTTAGAGATGGCTGGTCATTGTCCTACTCCTCTTGGCATTATCATCCACTTAGGTGGTAATGACGTGTGGAGATTGTCTTTTTGTGTCCAGTTTGAGACAGATGGTGGAGTTTTGTCTGTTTATGGGGGATTTGAATTCTGAGTTAGAGTGTGGATGGTTGATGTGTGCAGTGGCTAAATAAATGTAAAGTTTGCTTGAGTGAATAGTTGATGACTTTGTCCCATTAATGCCAGCTCTTCGAGGGTAACATTTACCCAGTTCATGAGTATGGCTACTCCAGCTCATGGATGTCAGTAGAGGAGATGGAATGGACGGTGTCTATATTTTAGGAGGATAGTAAGGAACTAAAGTATTGTAACCTTCTTTTACATTAGAAAGTCTGTGGGCAGGGGTGGGTGTGTGAGAGTCAATGACTTACCGTATATCTTTGCATTTCAATACTTAAGATGATAGCTGTTTTGGAAGGTCTTTTATCTCATTCACCTTTGGTTCCTGTCACATTCAGGCTGGTGGAAAATAATGAAGATTAGTGATCGGCAATGATCAAAGGGGGGAAATGTATAGGGATAGTTTATGATCATGCTGAATCACTATATGTTTGCTGTGTTAATTAATTCATTAAGTATAGTCTGTATTCCTCTGTCAACACTGCAAAATTACTTAAACATGTGTTGCTAGCAGTTAGATAACAATATGTATTGAAAACTATTTAGATAACAATATGCATGTTGTAGGCAGTTTGTATGTCAAGTCATGGTTGTGTGTACTAACAGAGGATGGGAGACACCGATAACCAAATAAGCAGATGTGGAACTCTGGGTGTGTCAGACCACTGAAAGCATATAAAAGTACCTTATGCCATGTGGGATATTGCTAATATACACACGTTCTGTATAATGCTTTGTTCCCCATATATATATATATATATATATATATATATACACATATATATATATATACACACACACATATATATATATATATATATATATATATATATAATGTGCTAATAAATAATTTAATTTGGAGCCAGTCTTGCTTTCGGGTATTTCCCTTTACAATCTGAAGTCTTTTTGACCCCATATCCCATATTTAAGAGGTCCTGCCATGCTTTTTTTTTCGACTACAAAGGATGTTTACATTTCTTGTAATAGGAATACAAGTGACCCAAACATTTTTTTTTTTTTAAAAAAGACAGTGTCAAAATAAAAAATAAAAAATAAAATAAAAAAGAAAATAAAGCGCCCCGTCCTGACGAGCTCACGGGCAGAACCGAATGCATATGTTAGTAGCACCCGCATATGAAAACGGTGTTTAAACCACACATGTGAGGTATCGCCCTGATCGTTAGAGTGAGAGCAATAATTATGGTACCAGATCTTCTCTGTATCTTAAAACTGGTAACCTGTAGAAAATTTTAAACATCGCCTATTGAGATTTTTAAGGGTCAAAAGTTTGTCGCCATATTACAAGCAGGCCCAAGTTTGAAGCATGACATGCTGGGTATCAATCTACATTATCTTTCACAATATAAAAAAAAATGGGTTAACTTTACTGTTGCCTTATTTTTTTATTCAAAAAAGTGTGATCCTAAGACCGCTGTGCAAATACGATGTGACAGAAAGTATTGCAACGACCGCCATTTTAATCTCTAGGGTGTTGGAAAAAACTATAATATAAATATATATAATGTTTTGGGGTTCTAAGTAATTTTCAAGCAAAAAAAATTATTTTAACTTGTACAAGAGTCAAAAAGAGGTTCGGTCCTTAAGTGATTAACAACCAGCTATTTACTATGCCCTGTTAGGACAAAGCCTTGTCCAATCAGGGCTTAGAATGCACTGTGTAGTGTGCAAATTTCAGATGTTTGCCGAATTGGTGAACAGGCGATGTTCAGGCTGAACTTTTGCATGACCCAAAATGTTCGCTCAACTCTACTGTGGTGTAGTTTTACCAGTAATTAAATTTTGTAACTTAGAGCAACTCAACTCTCCTCTCAGCTGGCAGGAATTTCTTTAAAGTGGAACTAAATTTCCGATACTTACCTCTTCTTTAATAGTCCAACACCACTCACCTATTCTGGCATCTTCTACCAAGCTTCTTCTGGGTGCAGGGCTGTGGCTCTATTCATTGACTGGTGTCAGTTGACATCAATGACACCCAGGTGCTGTGCTAGAATGTAAAAAAAAATGTGTTTATGCAGCTCAGTGTACATTCTAAAGAAGATTATGAGCGGCCAGGTTTATTTCTTTTTTTGCAGAAGAGACATTGCATGTCTCTTCTACAATAACGACCCTACCTGCTTGCAATCTTTTAGCCTGAGACTTTAGTTTTTTTTTATTTACTCATATAAACAATGGCCACATTGCAAGTCCTGCAGTATTAGTTATGCAAACTGACATCTTTGCTTCATTGCACACAGTCTTCACACGGTGACAACAACGTGTGCAGGCTCCCTTAGAGTAATGGAATTGTTTGAGTGCTGTTGAGTGCTGCTCCATCGCCGATGCTGGGTAATCACTGGTGTGTGCTTAACACATTTCTCCCTCTCACACTGAACTGGTTTTCCTTCATCACATTTTTGCACTGCCATTTAAAATAAATCATTAAAACAAATATTAGCTTTCCACCAACACGTGCAATAGCTCTATTAGAAAGTTCTGGTTAATGAGAAGAGTCCTGTACTTGGTGGAAGTACTTATGTCAGGCTGTTGATAGAGAAAGAAACCCATACAGAGCTAATGAACACTATACATTAACTCTACAAATTTCCCATTTATATTGTTAATGTGGACGAAAGCCCAGACGCATTTTTACAGAAAGCTGTTGTCCTCATTTGTCGGATATTATTTCCCCTGTATCTTGCCATTACCAGAAATTATCAGCAGCTATTTTTTTTCTTTTTTTTTTCCTGCAAATGAGAAAAGTAATTAAACTTTGAAAGTTATTTGCAGAAAAGAAAGCAACAAAATAATCTTCTGCAGGGAAAAGTGTTTTTAAAATTAAACATGTTTCAATTACCCTGTACATTGCACTCATTTTAAAATGTTGAACTAATGAGTAGAGAGATGAGCAAAATCCTCTCCAAAATTGGTCTAATCAGATTCACATGTTCACTTGCCCACCTCCCTTCCAGTAATGTTGGCCTGTAATTTCAACTGTTCATATATTATTATAGCTAGAATCTCAGCTTATATACAAGATGGCAAAGGTATGAACTGGGGGCTGGGCATGTTTTTTGTTTTCTTGTTTAATTAGCAAATTTCTAAAATAAAAAAATAAATTAAGAGAGTGGGATGTACTTTCAAAGATACTTTTGATTCTTGTTAAATGGTTATATTGTTTGAGATATGGGTTCAACCAGCTTGGATCACTTATATGTATACATGACTGCAGAACTATATCCCTAAAGGCCACTTTACACTCACTGTGCACTGAAGCACACTTTGTTGAGGCAGCCGATTCATTTTAAATCAAAAACCAAAAGGAGCAAGGGTGGCAACAGCTAGGATCCATTTAATACTATCAGAAAATAAATGATGCATTGCCGTGGAATTGCTTGATCCAGTGTACACTATCAGCCTGTTAATTTAACAATGAAGGAACAGCAGAAGACTGATGAATCACCAACAATGTCGACTCTGCTCTCCACTCCTGGCAGCGTGTTCACTGTCAGCACATGCAGAGCTTGATTTTCTATTAGTGTAATGTTGTTTAGAGGATTGGTGCTGTACAGAGGTTTCAGAAGGCTGATATCAAGACAGAGCTAGTTATTTAAATTGGCTTCCATTAAAATGAATTAAAGGAGCAATGTGGGAAATAAAAAAAAATAGAAACATACATACAGTACTTATCTATATGTCTTCAGCATCAGTCTGATGTTGCAACTGTCCTCTTCTGGCTCTAAACCACCACTCTCTGCTCTGCCCTTCCAGAGTTCTCTAGAGTGGCCAGGCTGTAGAGTGAGCAGTGCACTGGGAGGCTGAGACAGCTGCCAGCCAGGTCTCTGGGTGGATCCCATTTTTAAAGTCAGGATCTTTCTAGAGCCTAGGACTGGCTCTGCGGCATCAGCCGAGAGTGGGTTTTAGCCCCTGGGTGACAGTAGTGCAGAAAAAGGTGCACTACCGTGATCCAAAAGAGGAGTATGACCAAAAAAGCTTTGGCCACACTTCTCTTTTAAATATTAATGTCATTATGAATTGATTATTTCGTGTCATAGCTTTCATTTTCCAACACAATATGAATGATCATAAACATTCCTTTATTCTCTTGGATTTTGGTACCAACAGAGCAAATGTAAGCAGTTTTTTGCTTTTTTTTTTTTATAGGATTCATTGATACCCACCCTAGTCCATACTCATTAATCATAGCAGGTGTCCTCAGTAGATTTTATAAATAAAGAAGTAATATGAAGAGATCCCTAATCCTGAACATAATTTGACGAAAGACAAAAAAACTGTTAATGGTTAGTCAGTTTGTTAAGTTTGGGAAGTTGTTGTCAACAGGAAGTTCAAATGAGGCACCTGACATTATTCAAATGATTTTGTATATGTAAAGGACATACTAGAGGAAATGATAGTCAGAGTCTGTAGACATGTTACAAGTTTAATTTAACAATGAAGACATGCTGCAGAAGACCATAATAGACTAGCGACATATTACATAAGGTTAGTAGAGATCACTGCTACTATACTGCTACAAAGCAATGCAATCACTACAACTACAGCCTGCTAGTATCTGAAGCTGCACACAAAATACCAAAAGGCAGCATGTGACCCTTGGGTTGCAGGCTTGACACCAGAGTCCTAAGGCCTTAAGCACTACATTGTAGTATGGAAACCGCTTGGTAGTTTGAAGGCCATAATAATAATAATACTAAAAAGGCCTCACTGTTCCATCTTAATTATTAATATTGTTTTTTCTACTAATAGTAGTAATTATATTCTAAAGGTACTTAGTAAACTGGTTAGTTAGAAATTGGTTTAGTTATTCAGTAACTGAGAGGAGTATTCATATTGTGAGGCCAGGTGAGAGTTTCATGCCTATTGCTATATCCCGAGGGCTATTTACAGATTTGGTTTTTACATCATCTCTTGGTCACCAACTGTTATAGTTCTGTATAAACTGGAACTGAGAAGACTGCATGAATGAACGGCTTTTCAGTTGTGCCTTGTTGAAAGGTGGCTTAGCAGTGCAGCGTCAGAAGTGCTTTTCTTTTGAGAGGATATGCACTTGTCTCCTTTAGGCTAGATGAGGCTAGAGCAGTGCCCCCTATTGCTGTTGTTGACAGAGATCTAAATGCCTATATACATTGCTGCTGTGTTTGTAGAGCTTTATAAACACGGAAATCAGTAAGAATAAACAAGGAAATTCCCAAGCAAAGGAGCAATATGTAAAGTCTACCATACTGTATAAATTGTGTCATAGTGGTAAATATGTACATTCATTATCACTGTGTGCCCACTGTGGCATAGTTGCAGTATTTTCAGAATTCCGTCTTATACTATATGTTCTCCAAGCAATACAGCCAGATCTGCCACATTACCTTTGTAATTGTTGCATTGCAATGTGTAATTAGTAAGTTATCAAAGAAATTGTTAAAAGATTAACGTAGGCAGAGACCCATTTTTATCTTTACTTTTTTCTTTGCCTGAAATAAGGAAGCTACACCAAAATGTACAAAAATGAAAAAAGAGACTCATAAAAAATATTATTAATTTATTTCTCCAGTCAGGGGGAGGTGAGTGTTAGGCTTCATGCACACGAGACGCCGGTGAAAACTCTGCTCAAAAAAAGCTGAAACGCGCGTTTAGAAACGCCCATTTTGGTGCGTTTGCATGCCGCGTTTAGCTGTGTTTAGCCGCGTTTAGCCACGTTTGCGTTTATAAAGATAACATCATGTAGACCCTTCCCAAGCTCTCAAAGCATGTTTTTTTTTAACTATTTCTGCCATATGGGATTTGTCCCATAATTTCACGTGATTCTGAATTACTTAAATTAATTGGTTTTGGGTTACATCGGAAGTCATTTTCAGAGATGTGTCTTCCAAGATGATCAACTTGCTAATCACAATCCAAGGTGTGGACAAGCCTAGCTTGGGGGAAGGGGGATGGCTTGTGGAAAAAAGTTTCAGTTTCATGAAGGATGAGTGTTCAACATGGAAACATGGTGGGGGGTTGGGGCTGACTAAGCAGGTTTTTCTATGTGAAAAAAAGACAATGCTATGGTTTGGCCAGACTAGGTGGAGTCACTGATTAGATTAGAAATTGGATGAGGGTTTGGGGCAAAGAAGTGGAGGCATCCCTCATTGTCCAAGCTACTGGAAACACTAGAGATTTTATGGGATTGTATCACAAAGTAAATACGTTCTATGAATTATATAAAGTAATTACAACTTTTTTTATTGTTTTCTATGGTTTTTCCATCATATTTCTGAGTTTTCAGGTCCAAAAAATTGGGCTCCTTTAAAAACGCTTATAAACACAAAAGTGGCTAAACGCGGGTGCCGTGTTTAGCCGCGTTTAGCCGGGTTTTGCATCTGAAACGTGGAAATTTTTGCATCTGAACCCATTTTTTTTGCTTCTGGAAAAATGAGGTTAAACGCAACTGCATAAAAACTGCAAAAAACTAGACTGTGTACATGGACACATAGGATAACATTGAATTGCCTCTGAACACGTGTTTAACAGCGTCTCGTGTGCATGAGGCCTTAGTTGTACTTGCTGATGTAGACCAACAAATGAAGCCAAACTCCACTTAACACTGTTATAAGCAAGTACAGACACAGACATTTTTCCTTTTGAGATAAAGGTTTTACATAAAAAAAGAAAGGCTAAACGTGGTACGAGCCCCTGTCGGTGGTAAATGGTCTCATCCCTGTAACTGCAAAAAGAGCCTGTTCTGTTAAATTATAAAAAACAGACTTACTGGCTGAATCACCAAATGAAAATAGAACAAAGAAAGCCTAAAAAAATGAAACAAATGCAGTTATTACATCCAAGAATTGGTAAGATGCAAAAAAAAAAATGTTTGTTTTGGGGTTTAATACTGTTTTAAGGTTTACTCTAAGCAGCATTAACAGTAACACATCAACAAAATAGATACATGGTTAAGCAGGACAGGGCCATCAGTTATTTTAAGAGATAGTAACATTAATGCAATGTTTAAAGCGCTAGTAAACCGCAGTTGATGAAAAAAAAAAATCCCCTGCAAGTCAATGTCATAAAGTGCAATAAAAATTAAGCCCTCCAGTGCTGCACTGTCACCAATGAGAGGGCTTCCATCTTCCCCCGGTCTTCCTTCTAGGTTTGTGTCCTCTGACCACATCAGTGGGCAGGGCGCAATGACATCACTCCCGCGCATGGGTGTATGAGTCACAGTTTACAGCACAGGCTTTGAAGGTCTGGCACTGTATGCCGGAACTTTAGAGCGCATGTACCAGTGACGTCACTGGCGGCATGCACTCTGAATATCTCCTAAACTGTGCAAGTTTAAGAGATATTCCCAGTATCTACAGGTAAGCCTTATTATAGGCTTACCTGTAGGTATAAGTATTAAAAACAATTTATTACCACTTTAATGTGTAAATGTAGCAGTAATGCCTTTGTATACTTTTTCTATTTTATTTATTATGTTTAGGATAAAATAATTATATATTGTTTTCACACAGGTATGTTATATTGTATTTAAAACCTATAACCAGGGGGTGAGCTCTAGGCACCTGCTCAAGTATTTCTGACCTAAAGAGACCTAAATAGCAAGATAACAGACATACGGATGAATGACTCGAAGAAGAACCCTCCAATCAATGAAACCCATATGGGTTGCGCAAACTGTTGGCACTATATAAATCCTGTATTTCGCTCCATAAGACGCACCTGCCCATAAGACGCACCTAGGTTTTAGAGGTTGAAAACTAGAAAAAAAAATATTCAGAACCAAATGGTGTACTAAAATATTTTCCAGTGCCCATGAAATGCAGAGTGACCATTACCATAGAAAGTATTGGCAGAGTATTGGCAGGGTATTGCAGAGTATTGCAGGGTATGGCAGAGTATTGGCAGGGTATTGCAGAGTATTGCAGAGTATTGGCAGGGTATGGCAGAGTATTGCAGAGTATTGGCAGGGTATGGAGGGATTGCTGTGACTGCAATTGTCACAGAGCAGCACTGTGGGCACTACAGATGCAGCCCACAGAGCTGCTGCCATCCGATCTCTCCCCTCTACTGTACAGATCTGTACACAGAGAGGAGAGAGGAACCTCATTTGACGGAGAGATCACATTGCAAACGGTGGGTGCACCAAGATGACCACCGCTCCAGAGCTAGGCCGAAGCCGCAGCCTTTCCTAAGGCAGAGGCCGCGGAGCACTCCGGAGCGTGGCGGGAGAGTGGTGCCAAGCATATATTCGCACCATAAGACGCAGGCACATTTTCCCCCATATTTATGGGGGGAAAAAGTGCGTCTTACAGTCCAAAAAATACGGTAATAATAATATATAAGCTACACAAATTCAAGTGGTATTCAATCCAAAAGCAACCTATTAATATATTATTTCCTTTGTTTTCACCTTGTGATCCAGCCAGTAGGTTTTCAACAGAAAAGGCTGGCCTACAAATGTAGCAGTTACAGCGAATAGACAAACCATTTAATGCTGACATGGGTGATTATAATGATTAGCTTTTAATTTTTTATTTATCTACTGTATCCCAAAAGAAAAATTGCTTGTGTAACTGTAGTGTGAGCTTTAGGTTTCCTATGCCCTGTACAGACGGTCAGACATTCCGACAACAAAATCCGGATTTTGGCCCAAATTTGTCTTGCATACACACGGTCACACAAAGTTGTCGGAAAATCTGATCGTTCAGAACGAGGTGATGTAAAACACGTACGTCGGAACTATAAAGAGGCCAGTAGCTAAAAGCATGCATGGCACTTTGTCCATCGGAATTGTCTACACATGATCGGAATTTAAATTATCAGATTTTGTTGTCGGAAAATTTTAAAGCCAGTTCTCAACTTTGTGTGTTGGAAAGTCTGTCTGTGTGTACAGGACATTAATGTATCTAAATATGCTAGTACATCTAAGCCCTTGTACACACGGTCGGAGATTCCGACAATCAAATCTGTCTGAGTAATTCAGATGGATTAATGCCGGAAGAGGTCCGGAAGTGATTTTACATACACACGGTTGGACTAAGTTGTCGGGAAAATCCGATTGTACATAACGTGATGACGTTATTTTGTTACGACGGGACTAGGTTCAGGCTAGTAGCCAATAGCTTTGGTCTAGGAATTTGATCTGAGCATGCCTGGCACTTTGTCCGTCGGAGTAGGCTACACATGATTGGAGTATGTCCGATAGGAGCATTTTGTCGGAAAATTTTACCGGCAAGTTGGAAAACTTGGTCCGTCGGATATTCCGACGGAAACAGTCCGATGCAGACCACACACAGTCAGAATATCTGACAAAACAGTCTGATAGGACACATTCCGTCGGAATCTCCGACCGTGTGTACAAAGGCTCACACTCCTCTAGACTGACAATTCTGTTGCCCAAAGGTGCCTCTGTCCTCATTCATCCAGAAGGAAAAACTGAGGGAAAAAGGAAAAAACTAAAAAAGAAAATGAATACAGCCAGCATATCTAAGAGTTGGTTTAATATCATTTTAAGTTGCACCCTGTACTAAATCTTTATTTAAAAAAAATAGAGAAGATTTTATACAAACTCCAGAAAATTCATTAAAACTGTAATATTTTAGCAAATAAAACTGAACTAAAACATATTTTATTTAAATATAAATATATGTTGGTCCTTTTAGCATAAATTCATGACAGCGTTTATAGAATGTCGATACTTCTCATTTCACTGCCTATGAAAAAAAATCATCCAGTATATACAACATCTATAACATATGTATATGTATAATATACTACATCATCCAGAAATCATCATTCTACTGGGCATGTTTGCATATTTTCCTTAGGCAGTAAAGATTTCCATATTTTTTTATACTGAGGTTGCCATTTTAGTAAATTCAGATTTTACATTGATATGTGTGCATGTGTGCATACTAGCTATGAAAATAGCCCAAACACACGATTACCTAATTTTTTGTCACTGAAGACATAAAAAAAGGGTATATTTATATCAGTTTGTACATATTTGTTGTTTTTAATGCAGTGCTTCCCTTAATATAATTTTGCATGCGTTTTTATTTTTTACACATTAGATCTTCCATATTTTTGTTACTGTAAACAAATATACTATTTTGTAGATTAACCACAAGAGGGTGCACACATTTGTTCTTTTTAAATCGCTCTACTTTCTTTAGAACAAATATGGAACCACTAGGAATAATAGGTTATTAGCCAGGAAGTGTGAGCCTGTCTGATATACTTGCATTTTGAGAAAGAGCACTAAAGCACAGCCAGTGGTGTTGATTTATCAAAGGAGTAGAGCATTTTTAATTTGAAAGGGAATGTAGTGTATGCAGTGAAAAGAGTGAACATTCACAATAGTTTTGAGCTGCTGAACACTCAATATCCCCCTGGTTATTCAAAACAGCAAAAACAATACATAGTGCAGTGCTATACCATTCAATAAACATTTCACAAAAAATACTTAAAAAAAAAACACAGCGTGCAATCAAAAATACACTGAATCAATGTAGAGTACTATAGTGCCCCCATCAATGTGTGCTTAAACATGAGCCTGAAAAGTATTACACCTATGATCCACAGATCATTGGGTGAAATGTCAGGCTGAATGAATTATGTGGCTGTCCTGGTAGGCCATGTTGAAAATCTAAAAGCGGGTACAGGAAGAGGAACCCCTGCCTGCTGTCACACTGGAGGGGAGACAGTGAGGGAATGAGGGGCAGAAGAAGAACATGTTACAAACTAGGAATGAGCCCGATGTTTGAGACAAAGGTAAGTTTGACTCAAAGTTGCATAGTTAGTAAGGTTGAATAAAGGCACTAGTCCATCCAGTTCTACCTACATGTGTGTCTACAATTGTCCCTATCCCTGTACATCACACACTCACATTGGTCCCTACCCTTCATCCCCACAACCCTTGCCCATCAGGGTTTACTTCCTCTTTGTCTCCCTGCAAAGGTAAAGCATAATGGGCTACTATGCATTGCATAGTAGCCCATTATGTGTCACTTACCTGACACAGGAGCCAACGATGTCACCGCTGTCCCCTGTAGTCCGGAGCATCCATCTTCTTCCGGGTATCACTGCTCCGGCCACTCACAGCACCGGAGCAGTGATGATGTCACTCCCGCGCATGTGCACGGCAGCCGCCACTAATGCCATATGGCTGTTAGAAGCGGCATGCTGCTAACAGTGATAGTGCACCTGCGCCGTAGACAGCTGTCACTGTCTTTTAGTAAATATCTCCTAAACTGTGTAGGTTTAGGAGATATTTCTTGGACCTACAGGTAAGCCTTAATCTAGGCTTACCTGTAGGTCAAAGTGGTATGTAAGGGTTTACAACCACTTTAAGGAGCCCACAATCCAAGGTCCCCATTCATATCCTAGGGCCAATTTTGGACAGAAGACAATTAACCTACCTGCATGTCTTTGGAGTGTGGGAAGAAACTGGAGTACCCAGAGGAAACCCACGCAGGCACAGGGAGAACATGCAAACTGTAGGCAGGTAGTGACATGGTTGGGATACAAACCAGCGACCCTTTTTACTGCTAGGTGAGAGTGCTAACCAATACACCACTGTGCTGCCCAAACTCAAACATCAGTGGTCACCCATTTGCTGAATATAGAACATTATGGGACATTTGTGGCAAATCCAAGTTCCACGGAATGCCCCACAATGCACAGCGAAATCGCAGTGCATTGGCGTCCTATGATTGGCCAAAGCATGCACCTAACCTGCATGCTTTGGCCAAATCACAGCACGCTCTGCTGAGAAAGCCATAATTGGCCAATCATGGCTCAGGGGGCTGAGTCCACGCCCAACACTATGTAAGGCTGCTTACATAGCAGCCGTACATAGTGTAATGAATGAATGAATGAATGCAAGTGAAATACATTTTTTAAAAAAACAGCGGGGTTCCCCCTGTGCCAAAATAAAAAAAATGGCTCGAGGGTCCCCCTAAAATACATATCAGGCCCTTCAGGTCTGGAATGGATATTAAGGGGAACCCTGCACCAAAAAAATGGCATGGGGTCCCCCCAAAGTCCATAACAGACCCTTATCCAAGCACGCAACCTGGCAGGCCGCAGGAAAATGGGGGTGAGAGATCGCCACCCCTCCTGAACCGTAACAGGCCAGATGCTCTCAACATGTTGAAGGAGACCAGGGCTTCATCCCCACAACCCTTGCCCAGTGGTTGTGGGGGTCTGCGGACAGGGGGCTTGTCAGAATCGGGAAGCCCCTTTAACAAGGGGCCCCCAGATCCTGCCCCCATGTGAATTCACTGAAAAAGTGTCAAAAAAGTAAAAATTACAGGAGACGGTTTTGGACAATTCATTTATAAAAAAGTGTCCCGCGATGTAAATCTATCTTCAATTACAGCATCCGACAGCCCCGGAAAAGAAAGAAAAAAGAAAAGGGAAAAACTCTGCCTCTGTGGAATCGTCCCACGACTGACGTGTTTTTGCTTTGACAGCTGTTATATGGGCAAGGGCGGGGCCACCCGGTGATGTAAACAGGTGACTCTGCCCCCTCGGACATCACGTGACATCAGAAAGGGGCGCGGTCCCCCAGTTATGTGGTTTTATAAGAGATGTCATCATGAAAAGGCTGCAGTCAGTGGCACTCCCATGGTGGCGTTTTTCCGCTTTTTTTCCCCTCGGGTCCATCGGACACTGTGAATGAAGATGGATGGACATCGTGGGACACATTTTTTTTTTTAAATAAAGGAATTATTAAAACTGTCTCCTGTCTTTTTTCCTTTTTTGATACTTATTTGGGTACAAGATATCCATTCATATAGGGGGTGCCGGGATCTGGGGGCCCTCTTGTTAAAAGGGGCTTCCAGATTCTGATAAGCCCCCTGCCCTATAGATCCCTAAAACCACCAGGCAAGCGTTGTGGGGGTGAGGACCTTGTTCCCATCAACATGGGGACAAGGTGTTTTGGGGGAGACCCCAAAGCACCCTCCCCATGTTGAGGGCATGTGGCCTGGTACACTTCAGGAGGGTGAGCTCCCTCTTTTCCTGCAGCCTGCCAGGTGGAATGCTCAAATAAGGGTGTGGTATAGATTTGGGGGGGACCCTTGTGGCATTTTTTTTTATTTTGGTACAGAGTTCCCCTTAAAATCCATACCAGACCTGAAGGGCCTGGTAAAGATTATAGGGGGGGCCCCAATGCCATTTTTTTGTTTTGCCGCGGGGTTCCCCTTAAATCCATATCAGACCTGGAAGGTCCTTTTTTTAATGACTTTTATGTATATTGCTGGGATCCGGCAATACATTATATTTTTTCCTTTAGAAATGTCATTTTAATGCGGTACAGTTATGAACATGGGGAAGATGCGCTACTTTAAAGGCAGACTAAGGAGACTTCACAGGCACAATATTTGAAGGCATATTTCATTTTTATTGTTTCACTTTAAGCATTATTGAAGTCACTGCTCCTGAAAAAACTGCAGTATTTAAATCTTTTTTTTGCATTAATACATGTCCCATGGGGCAGTACCCAAGTCCACAAACACTTTTTGTGCCAATAATGTGCATATAAGCCTTTAAAATTACCACTTTTGTTTTTTTAAGTTCGAGTCCCATAGACTTTAATGGTGTTTGCACAATATTTTTGGCTACTGGCTTGTTCTGGTGCGAACCGAACCGGGAGGTGTTGGGCTTATCTCTACTACAAACATGGTAATATGGCTGCAGAATTTAACATGTTCTAAAAGGTCAACTTATTCCTTAATTATCCAAATATATGCAACATTTTACATTTATATATAGGGGGTTTTTTTTCTTCATTTTCCTTGGTGAAAATTTACTTTCTGGTGTGAAAATGTACTTTAAAAGTGAACATGCACGAATCATCTAGTAAATCAGGGCCAGTATGTAGTAATGCAAAGCAGGAATCAGAGACTGCGTATGTAATGAGAAAACATACTGTACACAATCTATGCAAATAATAAAGCTTTTAATATTGTATATTTACCATTAACTCTTTTACATGTGTTAAAAAAAAAGAAAAAGATTGAAATTACTACACACTCTCTTTGATTACACAAATAATAAGGCTTGTCTGAAATACCACATCTTACCATATTCATATGTAAAAGTATTGTGTTATGGAACTTTTAAGGAGGGCACTAAAAATAAGTATATATATATATATATATGTTCAATAAAACTTCAAATTTTGTTTTTGTACATCAATATAAAAGCATCCATTAAATCATACTCTCATAAGACCATTATGATGTCAACAGCATTTAATCACAACATAATCGCCAATGTGTCTATCCTCAAACCATTCATGATGTGACTTGTACATTCTGTATATTTCTTTGCCTGAATGTACCAACAAATTTATAGTGGAATTGCAGTAGCCTTGACACGTTTCTCTGACCTTCAGTCTACGTCATCAGAAGGTATAGGAAAGTATCAAAGATGATACAATAGTGATATTGGAATACAAAAATGTTTCTACATACTACACAAATTGCATGTAATTCTATAATTGATCACTTACATATACAGCATGTGTCTATTGTGCCATGTCCTAACATTCCATGGGAAACTGCAGGAAACATAAAAGCTGTGCAAAGCAAGATGCCACCAGGTACAAATCAGATCAAAAAGGTCTATCAATAATCAAAAACACGTTTCAACAAATATTGTTTCATGTGGCCAGCAAGTTTTCATTACCTTGAATTGTAATCCAAGTATGCTGATATTTATACTGCCAGTTAAGGCTACAGTTATCCAGTCAGATATTAGCCCCTTAGGAGAGGGTTATATATTTAAAAAAAATTAAGAATTATATGTGAAACCCTTCATATTAAGCTATAACCTTACTTTCAAGGAGGTAAATTGCTTTATGTACAGCATCAAACAAACAGAAAAAAAATCATGTGGCAAATCTTATTGCAGAATTCCATTACTGTCAATTAATGCAACAGTTAACCAGGGGGTATTCACTCCTTTTGGGGAAAAGCATATAAAAAAATGTAGGAAGCCATCCACCATAAAAGAGAAGTAGAAACTGGAGGAATATACGTAAAATAACTCATATTAGGCTATAACCTAACTTATAATTAGGTAAATAACCTTCATCCACAGTATCGAATAAAGGGAACCAATACATAATATAAAAAAAAATCCCAAATATAGTTAGGCATACTGTCTACATTGTGGGAATAATACATTATGACCAAATACTAGGGCAGTTACTGTCTGGTCTTAGCATATGCTTTTTTGATTCATTATTTTTAATAACTTCTTACTATAACCACATTGATATAATTTATCTCTGAGAGAATTACTTTTCTATGAAATCAAAAATTATTTAGAACAGTTTCTGAAGACCCTAAAATAATAATTTATGGTATATTACGTATTAACAGAACAAGATAGACACTGGTTGCATGTATTATTGTATTGTCAGAAGTGGGTTTTCTATACAAAGCCAAGATCCGTGAGCCACATTAACTAACCAGGCTCTCAGGATCCATACATTATATTTTAATTTGTATCTATCATGAGGTTGTATCTATTCCTCCCAAGTACAGATAAAAGTACATCCAATGTTAAACAATGTGCCATACAATGTCTGTATGAGAAATACATAGTCAATATACTTGTTAGGAAAATACCTGTAATGAGTGGAGACCAATGGCTGATGACACAAGACAAGCTCAGTTCTCAGTTCTGCAAGAGATTGGAAAGTTTGAATAGCTAGACTTTTGATCAGTGTTGGGGTCACAAGGAAAGTCCATTGCAGGAGGAGAGATTTGTAGTCGGGGGTCACAAGCCAAAGTAGTTTCCAACAGCAATAGACGTAGTTCCAGTAGTAAGTAGGATCAGACCACAATAATCTGGCAACAGACAGAGCAGAGACAAGGCTTATATAGAAAGTTCATGGGGGAAGCAAGGAGTTCAAGGTTCAACAGCAATCAAGACATGAAGCAGGGTTGTTCTAATGGATCAGGTAGGATTATTCAATGGATCAGGTAGGATTGTCCAATAGATCAGGTAGGGAACTGTCCAGCATTTTTAAAGGTTAGTCAATGTCACTGCAATAATAGTAGGCGAGATGTCTCTCTTTTGACAATGTAACTCTCAATGTTCTGAGATAAAGGCAAGATTTTGGCCCTGCCAGTCAATAGTGGAGTTGTGGATTGATAGCAATGGTTTTCTGAAAATAACAGGAAATTAAGGAGAAGAAATCAGGTTGAAAGATAGATCTGCTTAACTGCAGATGAGCCGTCTCATGAGAGATTAATCCGGAGGTGAGTAGAGAGCCATCCACAGTCTCCATATGTACTGGGGATGGTTTAGGTATTTGGGTGATGTAATTTTCTTCAGCAAACTTCAAATCCATAAAGTTACCACCACCCCCAGAATCCAGCATTGCTGAGGTGGAAAATAAGTGGTCTTTCTCTTTAAGAGTAACTCTGATGCCGCGTACACATGATCGGACTATCCGGTGGACTATCCAGAGGATGCTGGGACTGTGACATCATAAGGGGGCGGGTCACCATGTAACATCACTTGGTAACCCCACTCCTTGTCCCTACATAAGTCGCCGCACAACACGTCCCTGTCATTGTGACCATAGAGAGCGTTGTGTCAACATTGCAAGAAAGACAAGAATAAGAGAAGAAGGCAGCAGCGACAGCGACAGAAGACTGGGCCAACGCTAGTAAAAGAGCTAGCAGAAGATAGCGGAGGCCTGGCAGAAAAAGTAAAGAGGGGGAAAAGACCCCCAAAGTGCAGGACAAGACCCCGAAGTCGGAAGAAGACCCTGGACAGCGGCAACGACGAAGAAGAAATCCAGCTCCTCCACTAGTAAAAGAGCTAGCAGAGGAGTCCGGCGAGAAGACCCCCCAAGACGGAAGAAGACCACTGGAGCTGTCCAATAAATTAATTAAAACATTTGTGTTGTCTTTTTTATTTACGCTTTTTTTCACCAGGTGAATGGGTAGGGGTACATTGTAGATACCGCCCCCCCCTTATTAAAGGTGGCTCCCGGATTCCTATAAGACCCAGACAAGATAAGACCCTGATAAGACCCCGACAAGACCCCGACAACCAACGGCCAGGGTTGTCGGGAAGAGGCCCTTGTCCTCATCAACATGGGGACAAGGTGCTTTGGGGTGGGGGCAGCAGGGCCCCCCTTCCCCAAAGCACCCCCCCATGTCGAGGGCACGTGGCCTGGTATGGCTCAGGGGGGCACTCGCTCGTCCCCACCCCCTTTCCTGACCAGCCGGGCTGCATGATTGGATAAGGGTCTGATATGGAATTTGAGGGGACCACCACGCCGTTTTTCAGCGTAGGGCTTCCCCTTTAAGTCCATACCAGGTTACGGGGCTAGCAACATGTCAACCTTGCCGATGGATGCGGCAACATTGACTTCCTTCGTTAGTCCCATCTACCTGGAGCCCCGTTCAAAATTAACGGACTTTACTCTGTGTGTGGGCAAGTCTGTTCATTTCAAAAGTCCAGCGGACTAGCACACAGACAGGCGGATTGTAGTCCGGTGGACAATTTTGAGTCAAAACTTCTTTCTAAGTCTGCCGGACTTTTGGGAAAAAAAGCCCACACACAGGTGTATTGTCCGGCAGTCCGTCGGATAGTCCGATCGTGTGTATGGGGCATGACACAAAAATGTGGGTGATAACAGACAATCTCATTTTCTCCTTGTGTTACGAAAGACAAGGGTTGTGCAATGGTTCCCACATGCTCCCTAGATGTGGACAATTCTCTTTGACCGGCTGCTGCAATGGTTTGTCTTGCTCGTCTTGATTTATTTGGACACCTGAGGGCATAGTCATCTGACCGCAAAAGAGGCAGAGATTTAGTTCACATCTGCATCTCTTGTCAGGTAAGCTGAGAGCTCCAATCTGCATAGGTTTGGATTCAGGTTCATAACTGGCAAATGATTTAGCTGTTGGTTGATGATCAAACAAGGAACTAAAGTCAACAGATCTTTGTTTCTAAATTGTCTGTCCATAAATCGTCTATCGATCTTAATGCTTAATGCTTAATTTAATAAAGTCATCAAGACCATTGGGAGTATCTATTCTGGAAAGTTCATCTTTTCTATTCTTAGAAAGTCCTTTTCTAAAGAGAAATTGCTTTGCACTGTCGTTCCAGGTGGTATCAGTTACCATGGATGAAATTTAGCAGCATATTCAGCAACAGTTCGTCTTCCTTTGCGCAAGTTCAGTAAAACAGTTTCAGCAGTTGCGCTGCGATTTGGATCATCAAAAATGAAATTCATGGTTGTCCCAAACCCCTCAAAATCTCATAGAATCTCATGGTCTTTCTCCAAGTATGGGGCCATGGCCTCCTCAATGAACAGAGATATAATAAAGCTTGTCTTGGAGTGTGGGGTTGCAAATCGATAAGGTAGCAGCCAAAAGTGCAGTCAGCATTGATTCAGGAAGCCTCTATAGAGTTTAGGATCCCCATTGAATTTATCAGGCAAGGGGAAGTGGTTTAAATCACTGTTAGTAGCTGTCTATTGGCGTTGCTGCGCAAGTTGTGTTCACAATTCAATTATTTCTGCTTGTAACTCTTGCACTCATGCTTGTGAGCCTTGAAAAACCTCAGTTAGCAAAACAACATGGTCACTCAGGGAGGTGTGGTGGTCTCCATGCTGAGGCCAGATTATTCTGTTAGGAGAATACCTATAATGAGTGGAGACCAATGGCCGACAACGTCAGACAAGCTCAGTTCTCAGGTCTGCAAGAGATTGGAAAGTCTGACTAGCTAGACCTTTGAGTCTAGCTCAAGGTCAATGCAGAAGAAGAATTTTGTAGATGGGGTCACAATCCAAGGTTGATTCAGGAGGAGAATTTCGTAGTCAGGGTCACAAGCCAAAGTCGAAGCAGGAGAAGAGTTTTGTAGTCGGAGTCACAGGCCAAAGTAGTTTCCAACAGCAATAGTAGTAGCTCCAGTAGTAAACAGGATCAGACCACAATAACCTGGCAACAGGAAGAGCAGAGGCAAGGCTTATATAGGAAGTTCATTGGACGAGCAAGGAGTTCAAGGTTCAACAGCAATCAAGACACAAAGCAGGGTTGTTCCAATGGATCAGGTAGGATTGTCCAATAGATCAGGTAGGGAGCTGTCCAGCATCGCAGATAGCTCAGTGTGAAGAATCAACACCAGACACAGAAGAGGTCCCAGGTCCTGACAATACCCTCGTATCAACCCATATCATCCTCTGTAGTCCAAAAGTTCCTGGACAAATTCATAGGGATAAACCAGAAGGCACATTAACAAATACTTAAGACCATGCATAACCAGTTTCCTGTTCTTTGTTAAAGACACCATAGAACTGCTAAACATCCTCCAAGTTATGGTTATTCCACATAGATCATATTTATATTCAAGCATTCCACATGCCCTTGAACTTGAAACTATAGGTACAATCCTTCAAGAGATGGTCTGATCAAGTTGGCTGAATAACAGATTTGCGTTGGAGCTTCCTCAGCATATACTGTACATATGTGTAACATTCTCATTTCAGAGCTCCCATCGCCTCCAGGTGCAGGGAGTTGCAATGGGGGCATGTTGTGTCCCATTATATGTCAATTTGTATCTGGGGTAGTGAGAGTGTGACGTGTTTACAGATAAATCCCTGTTGATGTACCTGAGCCCCATCCTTGAATGGCACAGGTACATTGACAATGTATTCGCCATATGGACCAGAACATTGGATGAGCTCAATGCCTTTTTATTTGTACCATTTTAACTATTGCACCTGCCAGCATTATCACCATCTGCCCCATTATCATTACATTTTAGTGCACATTTATGCATTAGGAATCGCTGGTTTTGGTTTAAACCTACTATCACATCCTAGTGTGTTTATCCTTTGACTTACACAGTAGTTCTTATTGTTCCCTGCAGTCCCTTCATCCCATAAATTCATTTTACTTTCCTTGTAAGTTTTAGCAGTCAATCATTTTTATTGTTATTTTTATTTCCATTTAACTTTAAATGTTATTTTAAATATTTTGAATATTTATACATAACAATACTTACAGTAAACCATGATGAATCTATTTGATTTATATGTCAATGTTATGTGTGGATCAATACCCATTCCCATACTACACTTATGTTTTTATTATTTCTTTATGTTTTTGTTATTTTACATGCAATTTTGTTGTATGCATTTACCTACTCCACCCCACTATTATTATTTTTTATTTTATGCCCTGTGTCAGAAGTGGGGTATTGCAGGGTATGGGCCCATTATTGACATCTGTCTGTGTAGTGTAGTGTGCTGGTTGCCCCATTTTTACACCTGGAACCTGTAGTGACATGGTGCGTACACTCTTCCTGCACTGACAGGTCTAATTTCTGACTAGTGTGAGCTTATTCATCCTCTTGCACCTGTCAGGGCAGGATAGCTCAGAGCTGCCCCTTCTTTAATAGGAGATGCATTGTTACAATAGCGAAAGCCGCTCCAGATCTTCTACTTCTCTCACTTCTGTGTAGTCCTGAGCAGCTGGCTACATAGCTTTGGCTTTGGTTCACACAGACCAGTGTTCAAATCCAGTGTAATCCTTGATTTGATTTCACTATTGATTTTTTTTCCTTTTGGCAGTCCTGGGTGACCTCTATCCTGACACACACACCCTCCTCTCACCCCCCCCCCCCCCCAGCTTCCTTTCATTTGTTTCCAATTCTGGCACCTCTGGGTGTGCTCCCTGCTGACAGCTGTGGTAATCAATGTTTGAGAGGGCATGTGCCAGCTCCCTGGAACCTGCCTCTTCCTGATTATATATGCAGATGGATTGCCCATTTTTAGACAGGCTGAAGAAGAAGACACGTTGCTTTGAAACACATTCCAGATCCAGCTCCAGCATTCTCCAACAAAATAAGGTGGCTTAAAGTCTTGGGTTCTGTGTTACATCCATGGCTTTGGCTTTCCAGCGACAGCTTTGTGAGTGCTTTTTTACATTTTCTATTAATGTTACATTTTACATACTACACTATGGTTGTGCTTCTCTCCCCCTCCCCTCTTGTTGTGTCTCCTACAGCCACAAAGCACATCCATGCTGGAAGGAAGCAGCACTTCCGGAGTTAGATTAGCAGTGTGTTTTATACCACTCTGGGCATCATTTAACCACTTAACCAGTTCTCGACCGGTGCACGCCGATGTACGTCGGCAGAATGGCACGGGCAGGCATATTGGCGTACAGGTACATCCAATCTTCAATGCTGCCCTGACATCGCGAGCTCGTCGGAGGCAGCGCGCTCTCGTGCTGGTCGGGACCCCCGTGAGTCTGGTCGCGGGTCCCGCGGACTCGATCGCCGCGGGCATACCCGCTATCGTCTCACGGGACCGCTGAATGGAGGAAATGCCGTGTAAACAGCATTTTCCCTAGCAACTAGTGACGCTGATCTCTGCTCCATGTGATTGGAGCAGAAGTCAGTGTTCACTAAATGAAAGCCCAGCCCCCACACAGTTAGTAACACACCCCTAGGAACACTTAACCCCTACACTGCCACCCACTGGCTAACCCCTTCACTGCCGGTGTCATTTACACAGGAATCACTGCATTTATATAGTAGTGATTGCTGTAAAACTGACAATGGTCCCAAAAATGTGTCAAAAATGTCCGACGTGTCCACCACAATGTCGCAGTCACAATAAAAATTGCTGATCGCTCCATTACTATTTTAAAAAAATAATAAAACACTATTAATAAAAATGCCATAAAACTATCCCTATTTTGTAAACAACTTGTGTTTGTATAACTTTTGTGCAAACCAATCAATAATCGCTTATTGCGATTTTTTTTACCAAAAATATGTAGAAGAATACGTATTGGCCTAAACTGAGGGAAAAAAAATGTTTTTTTTATATATTTTTGGGGGATATTTATTATGACAAAAAGTAAAAAATTATGCGTTTTTTCAAAATTGTCGCTCTATTTTTGTTTATAGTGCAAAAAATAAAAACCGCAGAAGTGATCAATTACCACCAAAAGAAAGCTCTATTTGTGGGAAAAAAAGGACGTCAATTTTGTTTGGGAGCCACGTCGCACGACCGCGCAATTGTCAGTTAAAGCGACGCAGTGCCAAATCGCAAAAAGTGGTCTGGTCTTTGACCAACAAAATGGTCCGGTCTGTAAGTGGTTAAGTCCTGGATCATTTGGCTGGCCAAAGACCAAAGCGTTTTTTGTGATTTGGCACTGCGTCGCTTTAACTGACAATTGCGCAGTTGTGCGATGTGGCTCCCAAACAAAATTGACGTCCTTTTTTTCCACAAATAGAGATTTCTTTTGTTGGTATTTGATCACCTTTGCGTTTTTTATTTTTTGCGCTATAAACAAAAAAATAGCGACAATTTTGAAAAAAACGCATTTTTTTTTACTTTTTGCTGTAATAAATATCCCCGAAAATTATATAAAATAAAAAAAAATTTCCTCAGTTTGGGCCAATTCGTATTCTTCTACATATTTTTTGAATAAAAAATCACAATAAGCATTTATTGATTCATTTGCGCAAACGTTATAGCATTTACAAAATAGGAGATAGTTTTATGGCATTTTTATTAATAATTTTTTGTTATTAGTAATGGTAGTAATGGTGGTGTAATGGTGGTGATCAGCCATTTTTATCGTGACTGCGACATCATGGTGGACAGATCGGACACTTTTGGAGCGATTTTGGGACCATTCCCATTTATACAGCGATCAGTGCAATTAAAAATGCATTGATTAATGGGTAAATGTGACTGGCAGTGAAGGGGTTAAACACTAGGTGGTGCTGTAGGGGTTAAGTGTGTCCTAGGGGGTGATTCTAACTTTGTGGGGAAGGGCCTGTGTGTGACAGGGAGCGGTAATCAGTCACATTAGCATTTCCCCGTTCTTCCTCTCTGTGAGACGATTGCGGGTATCTCCACAGACATTGAGTCCGCAGACCCCGTGATCGCGCTCTCGAAGCTCAGGGCCCGACCCGCTTTTTAAAGGGCAAAGTACAGGTACGTGATTCTGCCTGTATGTGCCCTTCTGCCGCAGTATATCTGTGGGAAGCGGCTAGCTTATATAAACTTTATCTGTCAACTTGTTTCATATTGTATTGTATCACACAGTTTTAGATTTTTTCACACTGTTTTACATTGCTTCATACTGTGAATTTACATCTAGTTCATAAGGACAGTGATTTATAACCAGAATACTATAATATATATTTTGGTTTAACAAAAAGAAGAAAAGAAATTGTTTGGGACTTTAAATGAGGTAATAGGGGCCGTTCACATCCCCTCCTCCATCCCGATTCAGTATTTAAAAAAGAAAAGAGCAACAGGCGGGACTTTGTATGAGGCATACGGGAGCAGAAGCATAAAATTTGGTAAAAAACAGGTTTTTAATAAGTACAAGTAATCATATATTTACATGTTATTGCACAATCATAAATTTGTATTTTCTATTTCATCAATGTATACACATTCCAACAAGGACTTAATAGTAAACATGTGAAGAGCTGAGTATTCAATAAGCACAGATTATATATAAATACATGACACATTAACGCGTCATTTAGAGAAAAACCATAAAATTAAAAGAACAAAAATCAAAATGGAACGTTCATGCTTTGTTGACAATTGTATACACAAAACGGCAGTTGAAATCTCTATGCGTTTCGTGACCTTATAGCCACTCGTCAGGAGCAACACCGTAATGGTAGCCTATGAATGAAACAAAATAAACAACAATTTTTAGGAGAAAAAAAAAAAAAATATATATATATATATATATATATATATATATATATATATATATATATATATATATATATATATATATATATATTAAATAAAATGAACAAATGTACAGACATGGAGAACCCCCCACAGATGCACATTCGACCCACAGACTTACATATATATCTGCGCAGAGGCGGCACAGTACACCGAGAGTCAGGCCGACCCAAAAATGCCACGGACCGGGGCTGAGGGAGCACGCCCAGGGCGACAACCAAAACGCATAAACCACCCCCCTAGCAGGTTGGGGTAAGGGATGTGACAAAAGTTGAGTATTGTGAGTGGGGTGGCCCTCATGGGGGGACCTATAAAGAATAAACAAATACATTTAGTGTGTGTTTAAATATGTGTGAGAAATTTGTAGAAGTGTGAACGGAGAGGGAAGGAGTGGGAAATGGAGTGGAAAGGGAAGGAAGTGTTGTGAAAAAAAAATAATAATAAAAAAAATAAAAATAAAATAAATAAATAATTACCTCGTGCTATATGAATAAGGGCAAAGAAGCCATAGATCATGTTATTGCAAATGGGGAGTGAGGGAGGGAAATCCGAAGGGTGAGATCCTGCACAGGGGGAAGCCCATGGGATGGCGTCGTCATAGACCCACTCCCAACGTCATGCGTCCGAAGTCCAAGGGGGCCGGGAAGGCGTCACACAGCTGCCGGCCGTACAGACCAAGCTAGACAGCCGCGCGCTCCAAACCCAGCCCCCAAATGGTCAGAGATGGTTAACCCGGCAGCCAGAACAAGCACGCCAAAGGGCGTCACTTATCCGGCGCCGGAAGCATGACGTTGACGAGCAGTGGAGGAAACCCCACCCGCCCCACGTCAGAACAGGGCGGGGGGAGATCCCCAGTGCACGTCGCAACCCCGGGTCATGACAGGGATGAGCACAGCCACAACACCGACAGCGCCCGACACCGCCAATGCGCACATACAATGAAGTCAGCGGACTAACAAAAATAATAATAAAAATAAAATAAAATGTAGGTTCCAATTGATAGTTTCTACACACTGACAGTCAAAGTTCATACCAAAAAGAATCAAAAATAAAAAAATATAAAAAGAAATAAATTAAATCAAATGTTAGTGCTACCGCATGCCTCCATCCCTGATTATTTAGTTTAACAAAAAGAAGAAAAGAAATTGTTTGGGACTTTAAATGAGGTAATAGGGGCCGTTCACATCCCCTCCTCCATCCCGATTCAGTATTTAAAAAAGAAAAGAGCAACAGGCGGGACTTTGTATGAGGCATACGGGAGCAGAAGCATAAAATTTGGTAAAAAACAGGTTTTTAATAAGTACAAGTAATCATATATTTACATGTTATTGCACAATCATAAATTAGTATTTTCTATTTCATCAATGTATACACATTCCAACAAGGACTTAATAGTAAACATGTGAAGAGCTGAGTATTCAATAAGCACAGATTATATATAAATACATGACACATTAACGCGTCATTTAGAGAAAAACCATAAAATTAAAAGAACAAAAATCAAAATGGAACGTTCATGCTTTGTTGACAATTGTATACACAAAACGGCAGTTGAAAGCTCTACGCGTTTCGTGACCTTATAGCCACTCGTCAGGAGCAACACCGTAATGGTAGCCTATGAATGAAACAAAATAAACAACCATTTTTAGGAGAAAAAAAAAAATATATATATATATTTTAAATAAAATGAACAAATGTACAGACATGGAGAACCCCCCACAGATGCACATTCGACCCACAGACTTACATATATATCTGCGCAGAGGCGGCACAGTACACCGAGCGTCAGGCTGACCCAAAAATGCCACGGACCGGGGCTGAGGGAGCACGCCCAGGGCGACAACCAAAACGCATAAACCACCCTCCTAGCAGGTTGGGGTAAGGGATGTGACAAAAGTTGAGTATTGTGAGTGGGGTGGCCCTCATGGGGGGACCTATAAAGAATAAACAAATACATTTAGTGTGTGTTTAAATATGTGTGAGAAATTTGTAGAAGTGTGAACGGAGAGGGAAGGAGTGGGAAATGGAGTGGAAAGGGAAGGAAGTGTTGTGAAAAAAATAAAAAATAAAATAAATAAATAAATAAAATAAATAAATAATTACCTCGTGCTATATGAATAAGGGCAAAGAAGCCATAGATCATGTTGTTGCAAATGGGATCGGCCTTACTCTCGGTGTACTGTGCCGCCTCTGCGCTCCTGACGAGTGGCTATAAGGTCACGAAAAGCGTAGAGCTTTCAACTGCCGTTTTGTGTATACAATTGTCAACAAAGCATGAACGTTCCATTTTGATTTTTGTTCTTTTAATTTTATGTTTTTATGTCCTTGTTGGAATGTGTATACATTGATGAAATAGAAAATACTAATTTATGATTGTGCAATAACATGTAAATATATGATTACTTGTACTTATTAAAAACCTGTTTTTTACCAAATTTTATGCTTCTTCTCCCGTATGCCTCATACAAAGTCCCGCCTGTTGCTCTTTTCTTTTTTAAATATATTTTGGTTATTCTTTGCATTTGACCACTAGGGGCCATTTCAGTTCAAGGTTGGTGCGCTGTGATTATTCTGGGTGTTTACACCTTTGATTTGTTTTACTTGCTAAGAAAGAAATTGCACTTTGGCCCTAACAAGCATAAGAATCCAAGCTTCACATGGGTCATTATGCACTATCCTTATCAACATCAGGACATCAGTGGTTTTTAGACAAGTGATTGTGAGTGCTTATTAAAGGGTATTGCACTGAGGGGTACATTTTCTGCTGCTATTGGGGCAGCCCGAAAGGCTACTCAGTCCAAATGCGGAGACTCGCTATTCAACTTCTCCTACTCTGGATAATTATTTTGCTTGGTGGTGAAAAAGCAAGGGAATTCGATTTGATACTATTGGAACGCACCCAGAAAAAAATATTATGCCAGAACCAGTGGATTTTTGAATTGGAAGATAAAAATAGCTGCCTGCTAGCATATCTATCTAGCCCTGTACTGTTCCTAGAATAAAAATTGGTGTAGTGGTTGAGCAAATTACAGAAATTGTGGAAGCTTTTATAGCCTTTTACGCCACTCTCTACACCTCTAGAGCACACTACACAATTGTGGAATTAGACAACTATTTGTATGATATCCGGCTCCCTAGGTTGTCCACAGAACAGGTTTTTGTTACTGGAAGCGCTTTCGATGTCAGAGGAAATCAGTGTAGCCATAAAATTCTTCGCACATAATAAAATGCCAGGCTTGGATGGCTTCTCTATAGAATGGTATCTACAATACAGAGAGATTTTGCTCCCACACTTAATGTGGGGTTTATAATCATGCCCTAAAAGAGACACAGTTGCCACCTTCCAAGTCTGAGGCTTTAATGGTACTTATACCAAAACCTCATAAAGACCATCTTTATTGTGAATCTTACCGCCCTATTTCCTTAATCCTTAATTATAGCTAAGGTTCTCATTCATAGATTGAGTGAAGTCATAACTTCCATTATACGGTCTCACCAAACTGGATTTATTTCAGGCCGCTCCACTTCAATCAATTTACGCAGACTTTTTACTAATTTAAAGGACAAACATGATAATGTGGGCTCCAGGGTGGTACTGGTGTTAGACATTCACAAAGCCTTCAATTCAGTAGAATGGCCTTATCTACAGGGAATTTTGGTAAAGTTTTGGTGACAGATTTATTTTATGGATCCAACTACTGTATTATAGGCCCAGGGCTATATTGAGAGTGAATAGCTATGTGCTGAACTCCTTCCCTATAGTGAGAGACACTAGACAGGGATGCCCTCTGTCACCTCTGCTGTTTGCTGTGGCGATAGAACCCCTAGCTAACTTAATAAGTACAAGCTCTGATATTCAAGGTATGGTGATTAATGGGCTTGAAGAAAAAGTGACCCATTATGTGGATGACATGCTTATTTATCTGGCTGACTCTCAATCCTCCTTATCCATGGGATTACAGATTATCCAAAAGCTTGGTCATGTCTGAGGTTTTTTTTTGTGAACTGGGAAAAATCTCTTCTTTTCCCCTTGGATCCTGATAATCTGATATCTCTAACATCTTCTTGCCCATTAAACATTGTCTCTACCTTACGGTATCTAGGCATAGTTGTACAGCAACCGATATCCTTATATCTGAAAAACAACCTAGACCAGTGATGGCGAACCTTGGCACCCCAGATGTTTTGGAACTACATTTCCCATGATGCTCATGCACTCTGCAGTGTAGTTGAGCATCATGGGAAATGTAGTTTCAAAACATCTGGGGTGCCAAGGTTCGCCATCACTGACCTAGACCCTCTCTTTAGCCGCCTTAAAAACTGTTTGAAAGTGTGGTCTACTCTCCTTCTAAATTTATTGGGTAGGATAAATATATTCAAAATGTTTTTTCTGTCACGCTTTCTTTACATACTGAGCAACTCCCCAGTATATGTTCCTAAACACAGATTTAGTGAGTTTGCCGCTATCCTTACATCTTTCATTTGGGAGGGTAGGGCAGTCAGACTTGCTAAAGATACACTTCAACTACCTGTTTTAGAGGGAGGCCTTGCAGCTCCCAATTTACAAACACATTATATCGCTTCCCAGCTGGCACGTGCTCATTGGTGGTTTTATCCCGAACATAACAATGCAGCCACTGCTTTGGAGGTGGCAATCCTTACGCCTTATGAATGTCTTCGGCATCTTATTCATCGCCAGTCCATTCTGGGTAGAGACAGTACTAATATTTTATCTATGACCCTATGGTTTTTTTAAGGTTTCTAATCTGCTGCAAACCCATTCTATTCTACCAATACTCCCTTATGGAACAATCCATGTCTACGATAATTTTTTCAATGGACAGATGGGGCGTACTGGTATAGGAGAGGAGTGAAATTGGTATCCCATCTGTTTACAACAGATACCTTTGGATCCTTTTCTGAATTCCATACTGACTTTAACCTCCCTCTACTGCATACTTTAGATAGCTTTAATTACGTCACACAGCTGCTGCTCAATTTGGCCTCCATAACATCTCTATACAATCTTCCCCATCTGGAGCATCTTTTACATGATCCGAATCATTCTAAACTCGTATCTACCTATTACTCCTCTTTAGTAAATTCCACCACCAATAGACTCAATCTCACTGAATCTAAATGGCGTACAGACATACCAGAAATTACAGAAGAGATATGACTCCCTCTACAAGTTATTTCCTCTAGGGATAGGGTTATTCAAACTATATTTCTCTACAGGGCCTATACAGTATGTCTCCTTTTTCACTTACATAGACTACCATCTGCGGTGTGCTCTAGATGCTCCTCAGCAGATAGCACATTTTATCATGTGGTGTGGGAATGCCCACCTACCAGAACATTCTGGTCAGAAGTAACTGCTTACATCAGCTCAATTTCCCTGATACCTAACATTTGTAATCCCTTACGGTGCCTTCTCAGATATATTGATGATGAATCCCTCTTTAAAAACACCCAACTATTTCTCAGTTTAGTTTTATATTATGCTACAAAATCTATTATTATACAATGCAAGTCCTCAGTTCCTCCTACTATAACTGTTTGGCTTACTCTTATTAATCAAGAGCTCCCATTGTACAAGCTGACATTTGAAGCCAGAGGTGGTCCTTGCACATTTCATAAAGTATGGGATGTATGGATAAATTCTGATTGCGCTATACCAACCAATACATAGTGTGGAGCTTAGGGATAGGAGTAATGTCAGTTTTTTTCTCTCTCTCATTTTACTCGATTGTTGTATTCACATCTATTACAGTGGTGTGAAAAAGTGTTTGCCCCCTTCCTCATTTCCTGTTCCTTTGCATGTTTGTCACACTTAAGTGTTTCGGAACATCAAACCAATTTAAACAATAGTCAAGGACAACACAAGTAAACACAAAATGCAATTTGTAAATTAAGGTGTTTATTATTAAAGGTGAAAAAAAATCCAAACCATCATGGCCCTGTGTGAAAAAGTGATTGCCCCCTAAACCTAATAACTGGTTGGGCCACCCTTAGCAGCAACAACTTCAACCAAGCGTTTGCGATAACGTGCAATGAGGCTTTTACAGCGTCCTGGAGGAATTTTGGCCCACTCATCTTTGCAGAATTGTCCTAATTCAGTTACATTAGAGGGTTTTCGAGCATGAACGGCCTTTTTAAGGTCATACCACAACATCTCAATAGGATTCAGGTCAGGACTTTGGCTAGGCCACTCCAAAGTCTTCATTTTGTTTTTCTTCAGCCATTCGGTGGTGGACTTGCTGGTGTGTTTAGGATCATTTTCCTGCTGCAGAACCCAAGTTCGTTTCAGCTTGAGTACACGAACAGATGGTCGGACATTCTCCTTCAGGATCTCTTGGTAGACAGCAGAATTCATAGTTCCTTTTATCACGGCAAGTCTTCCAGGTCCTGAAGCAGCAAAACAGCCCCAGACCCTCACACTACCACCACCATATTTTATTGTTGGTATAATGTTCTTTTTATGAAATGCAGTGTTCCTTCTACGCCAGATATACTTGGACACACACCTTCCAAAGAGTTCCACTTTTGTCTCATCGGTCCACAGAATGTTGTCCCAAAAGTCTTGGGGATCATCAAGATGTGTTGTGGAGAAATTGAGACGAGCTTTGATGTTCTTTTTGCTCAGCAGTGGTTTTCTCCTTGGAACTCTGCCATGCAGGCCATTTTTGCCCAGTCTTTTCCTGATGGTGGAGGCATGAACGCTGACCTTAACTGAGGCAAGTGAGGCCTGCAGTTCCTTGGACGTTGTTGTGGGGTCTTTTGTGACCTCTTGGATGAGTCGTCGCTGCGCTCTTGGGGTAATTTTGGGCGGCCGGCCACTCCTGGGAAGGTTCACCACTGTTCCATGTCTTCGCCATTTGTGGATAATGGCTCTCACTGTGGTTCGCTGGATTCCCAAAGCTTTGGAAATGGCTTTATAACCCTTTCCAGACTGATAGATCTCAATTACTTTCTTTCTCAATTGTTCCTAAATTTCTTTGGGTCTCGGCATGATGTGTAGCTTTTAAGGATCTTCTGGTGGACCTTACTGTGTCAAGCAGCTCCTATTTAAGTGATGCCTTGATTGTGAACAGGTGTGGCAATAATCAGGCCTGGGTGTGGCTAGAGAAATTGAACTCAGGTGTGGACAACCACAGTTATAGTATGTTTTAACAAGGGGGGCAATCACTTTTTCACACAGGGCCATGATGGTTTGGATTTTTTTTCACCTTTAATAATAAACACCTTCATTTACAAATTGCATTTTGTGTTTACTTGTGTTGTCCTTGACTATTGTTTAAATTGGTTTGATGTTCCGAAACACTTAAGTGTGACAAACATGCAAAGGAACAGGAAATGAGGAAGGGGGCAAACACTTTTTCACACCACTGTATATGACATCTGTCTTAAACCTGTAGAAAACTTTATGTGATTTGTTTGATCCCTCAATTCATGTTCCATGAGTAATGAACACACAGTTTTCAACCTTTTATGTTGTGATACTTGGGCATTGTTAGATCAATCCATTTTTGTTCTGTATTGACTTTTACATTACCTTTGCATAAATGCTGTTTTTCATCATTGCTTGTGCACAATAAAATGACCCTTTAAAAAAAAGGGTATTGCACCAGAGCCTGTGTGCTCTCTGTCTTCGTTGTTTGTTTACAGATTCCAGATCCCGCTGATTTTGAGCGCAGCAGGGCTATGGCAACCCAGAGATTAACTTTGTTAAAACTGTAGTAGGTGCAGGTAATCTTAGGGGTTAGCGCAATTCTAGAATTTTCGGAATACATTTATATATCCTAATATGAAGAGTTTCACATACAGTAGTATTCTCCATCTCTACGTATTATTATAGTGGTTGGCTTCCTAATATTCTTTGAAATATATCATCTTCTCCCAAGAGGCTAATATCTACCTGGATAACTGTAGCATTAACTGGCAGTATAAATATCAGCATATTTGGATTACAAACCAAGGTAATGAAAACCTGCTATAAAATTGACCACATAAAACCACAAGTTTAAAAAGTGTGTGTTTAATTATTGTTAGACCTGTTTGATCCGATTTGTACCTGGTGGCATCTGGCTTTGCACAGCTTTTATGTTTCCTGCAGTCTCCCAATGGGATGTTCATTAGTTAGGACTTGATACTGTAGATATGTATATATGTGATCAATTATAGAATTCTAATTTGTGTAGTATATGGAAAAATAACTTTGTATTCCAACATGACTATTATAACATATTTAGATACTTTTCCATACCTTCTGGTAACGCAGAGTGAAGTCTGAGAAATGCCTCAAGGCTACCCTCAGTCTATTATAAATTTTCAGTGTATCCTGGCAAAGATATGCTACAGAATGTAAAGGATACTTAGTGAATGGTCTAAGGGGAGATGCATGAGTACATACGTTGTGACTTAACTTCTATTGTGTTGACATCATAATGCTCATATAAAAGCATGATTTAATGGATGATTTTATATTTACAGAATGTTGGAAAAAATGTGTTTATTGATTATATAATTTGTTTAATATCTAATACCAAAGCAAAAGTCCTGCAGCACAATATTTTTGTTTTTAATTCTTTTTTTAAATAATCTTTTTAATTAGAAGTTATTCTTCATTCCACAAACCACTGGCATGCTTTATTTTAACTGTTGCTCTTGTGACACATGGGAAAACATGTGTATGACATCTGTATAGTGCCATTCTTAACAGTTTTTTTTTTAAATTTGTGTCTGATTGTTAGTAACAATGTATGCTCATGTGTAATTATAAAAGGTTTCATACCGCTGACAAAAACTGTAGATAAATGGACTGGGACCATGTGATAATACAACTGATTAAGAATTCATAGAATTTTAATTGGTTTCAATTGAACTTGATAAACATTTGGTCTCTTTGTTAATCTTATCACATAATATTTAAAAAACATAATTTTTTTCACTTCCCTCACAATGTGGCATAAATATTCACCTGCAAATGCCGTCACACTACCTCTGCTCTTCTTCAAATGCTGGTGTATAGCATGAGGGTCATTCCACTATGCATCAATTATTTTAGCAGTGCTTATTAACCAACCATTCAAAACAGGGAAGCATGTAAATACACACTTGTAATACATGGAGAACAGCATTTTGTGCAAAAGATGTGTATTTCTACCTATCCAATGCAAAGATTTACTCAGCTCTGATTGATAGCAGGCCAGGATGGTGAATTTTCTATACCGCTGTGAGTAATACGGCTTGGTCACCTCCCTGTCTTCAGCCTGTGATTGATCAGTAAATGAGCAGCAGCAGGGCTGTGAGTGAGGTTTACTCTGTCCTCGTGCTACAAAACTCATTGGCTTATAGTGGTATGGTGAGTGCCTATGTACAGAGATTGACACCATGTAAAACTGTGTACACTAGTGGCTTTACAGGGCCTTGTACAGAAAAACATAAATAGTACAGAAGCTACATTGCTCAATTAGGGAACATAGAACATAATGCGATTTCAATAGTGCACAGTCAGTCACAAGGCCAAATATTCCATAACTTGTGAAAAACATGTAATGATAGTGAGTTCAGAGCTAGTAGTTTCTCATAAGTTTTGTTCAGGTTGACAATGCTAATCACTTCCGATAAACTGTAGTATTTTTAGTAAACACATAAAAACGTCAGTAGTTTTTTATTGAGTTTTTAGTACAAAGATAGTAAAAAAAAATAGTCCAGTTGCAAGAAAAACAGATATTCCACCTAGTATTTAAATTGGTCTGCATAGCTGTCATCCCAGAAGAAAACCCCTTCTAAAGATGATGCACAAGAAAGCCCGCAATCAAACGTATCTGTTTCAGATGGTGTCAAGCATGTGTGGCAGCAACCAGGTGAGGAGTAGGGATGAGCTTCGAGTTCGAGTCGAATTCATGTTTGACTCGAACATTGCCTGTTCGCCTGTTCAGCGAACAGTGAACAATTTGGGCTGTTCGTGGCAAATTCAAAAAGCCGGAACACCCTGTACAAGTCTATGGGAGAAATCTAAAGTGCTAATTTTAAAGGCTAATATGCAAGTTACTGTCCTAAAAAGTGTTTGGGGACCTGGGTCCTGCCCCAGGGGACATGGATCAATGCAAAAAAAAGTTGTAAAAACTGCAATTTTTTCAGGAGCAGTGATTTTAATAATGATTAAAGTGAAACAATAAAAGTGTAATATTCCTTTAAATTTCGTTCCTGGGGGTGTCTATAGTATGCCTGTGAAGGGGCGCATGTTTCCCGTGCTTAGAACTGTCCCTGCACAAAGTGTCATTTGTGCAGGAAAAACAGTATTTTAAAATCACTTGCGGCTATATTGTCGGCTCCCGTAATACAGAGAACACTCAATGAGTGTTCTCTGTATTAGCCGACAATTCATACATTGATGAAAAAAAAAGCGTGGGAGTTCCCCTAAATTCAATTACCAGGCCCTTCAGGTCTGGTTTGGATATTAAGGGGAACCCTGTGTCAAATAAAAAAAAAAAAAATTGACGTGGGGGTCCCCCTAAATATCCATACCAGACCCTTCAGGTCTGGTATGGATATTAAGGGGAACCCCGCATCAAATAAAAAAAAAATCTGACGTGGGGTCCCCCTGCTCTCATCTAGCGACGGGGATCTCTCAGTCCAGCGCTGTCAATACATCTGTCTTCTGTCTCCACTGCGGAGACACTGCGGGGATCACAGCGCTGATGTTTCTTATATTAGGAGGGCGAGGCTACCCGTAACCTGACCCCACCCCCTCTGACGCTGGTGAGGAAAGCTATGGGGTTCCCCAGTGACGTATGGGTGACCCCGCCCCCCTCTGATGTAACGCAGGTTTCCGTTACATCAGAGGGGGCGGGGTCACCCATACGTCATTAGGGAATCCCTGGCTCCCCTCACCAGCATCAGAGGGGGCGGAGTCAGGGGACGGGTGGCCCCACCCTCCTAATATAAGAAACGTCAGCGCTGGGATCCCTGCAGTGTCTCCGCAGTGGAGACAGAAGAAGGATGTATGGACAGCACTGGACTGAGAGATCCCCCATCGCTGGATGAGATCAGCCATCGCTGGACCCTGGAGAGATGATCATCCATCGCTGGATAGCAAGAGTGGATTAGCACCGCTGGAATCTTTTTTTTTATTTATTTTTTTTTTTTATAAAGGAATTTTTCAAAAGTGTCTTTGTCTTATTTAACCATTACCTTTTCAAACAGGGGGGTGGTATTTGGGGGTCCCCTTGTTAAAGGGGGCTTCCAGATTCTGATAAGCCCCCCGCCCGCAGACCCCCACAACCACCGTTCAGGGTTGTGGGGGTGAGGCCCTTCCCCACATCAACATGGGGACATGGTGCTTTGAGGGGTCACAGACCCCCAAAGCATCCTCCCAATGTTGAGGGCATATGGCCTGGTATGGTTCAGGAGCGGGGGGGTGCTCTCTCACCCCCCTCTTTTCCTGTGGCCTGCCAGGCTGCGTGCTCGGACAAAGGGTCTGGTATGGATTTTTAGGGGGACCCCCACGTCAATTTTTTTTTAAATTTGACACGGGGTTCCCCTTAATATCCATACCAGACCTGAAGGGTCTGGTAATTGAATTTAGGGGAACCCCCATGCTTTTTTTTTTTTCTTCAATGAATGAATTGTCGGCTAATACAGAGAACACTCATTGAGTGTTCTCTGTGTTACGGGAGCCGACAATATAGCCGCAAGTGATTTTAAAAGACTTTTTTTCCTGCACAAATTACACTTTGTGCAGGGACAGTTCTAAGCACTGGAAACATGCGCCCCTTCACAGGCATACTATAGACACCCCCCAGGTACAAAATTTAAAGGACTATTACACTTTTATTGTTTCACTTTAATCATTACTAAAATCACTGCTCCTGAAAAAACTGCAGTTTTTACAACTTTTTTTGCATTGATCCATGTCCCCTGGGGCAGGACCCAGGTCCCCAAACACTTTTTAGGACAGTAACTGGCATATTAGCCTTTAAAATTAGCACTTTAGATTGTGAACGTGTGAGTCCCATGGACTTTAATAGGGTTCTAAAGTTCACACGAAGTTTAGGTCTGTTCGCAGGTTCTGGTGTGAACCGAACAGGGGGGTGTTCGGCTCATCCTTAGTGAGGAGTACAAAGACAAGTGTGTCTTGCCTACAGTCAAGCATGGTGGTGGGAGTGTCATGGTCTGGGGCTGCGTGAGTGCTGCCGACACTGGGGAGCTAAAGTTCATTGAGGGAACCATGAATGCCAACAAATACTGTGACACACTGAACCAGAGCATGATCTCCTCCCTTTGGAGACTGGGCCGCAGGGCAGTATTCCAACTTGATAAGGACCCAAAACACACCTCTAAGATGACCACTACCTTGCTAAAGAAGCTGAGGGTAAAGGTGATGGACTGGCCAAGCATGTCTCCAAAACTAAATTATGACTCATAGTTCATACTGCCCATGCTGTGTAGGATCCAATACTCCATATCTTGCCTTTTGTAAGTATCGTTTGGGATATTGTATGGTACATGATTATACAAATTTGTAGCTTTGTTTGCACGTTTTTTTGGTGTATATGTGATTGATATTATTGCTCCTTATTTGTTTTCATAGGTCCTGCATTCCCCCTTTGCCCCGATATACTGTTTTATATCAGGGATTGGAGACATCGGTAGTGGAGCTATTTTACACATCTATCAAAGAGTCTTTTTGATTTGTGGGCTTTTTCTGCGGCGAATTACTAGGAGACCTGTTGAAAGCTGTCTGGCTGGGGTGAGAGATAACTTTTTCCGGGACCAGGGGGTGGAGATGTGAGTAGTTCACCTTGGATACTTTATATGCATATGTATTGTTTAATTATTTTCAATGTATTGATTTCTTGATACTTTGTGTTTTCAGAGAGTGGCTTCCCTGAAGAAGATAGTTTATGCATTATTCGAAACGCATTGGAAAAGCCACTCTTTGTCGCTTCATACCTGTATAAATTGCATATTATATTGTGCAAACAATTTTGTATAATTATTACTGTATTTTTTACTCACGTTGTATTAATAAATATGTTTGTATATAAAAAAAAAAATGTGTAATTGCCTTTAAAATCCCACCTTTTGAGGTACTCCAATATTTTGTACATTGAGGGATGATGGCGATAACATGCCGCTCCATATGAGTCTATGTAATTTCCAGTTCTGTGATCAATGTGCAATAATAGTATGATCCTCCTCCTATGATCTCCTAGATGTATTCAAATCATATGCCAAAATTGGCTGCTCACTTCTTATATAACCTCACTATTGGACTGAGGTTCAAACAAGCTTTTTGATTATTCCTGCTGATTTTATAGACTCCCAATTAATAATGGTGAATGGATTATTGACTTCAGGTACCCTCTGAAGGAAATATCAAACCACTTACATAAAGAGATAAATATAACTGGACACCCCACCAGCCATTCAATCTCCAGTGCATGATGAACGTGAGATCTTGTTCCCAACTACCATCAAAGCATGCATTACCACATGTTCAAAAGTGGCCGCTCACCATCTCTGATGACCCCACTACTAGACTGAGGCTAAAGTGGTGTATAAGGGTATCCTATGGTCCATGGGACATCAATCCTCCAACCCAATCGATTTATTTGTTGAGCTGCACCATTATTACTTATTTTTATTAGAATACAAATACCACACAATTATAACATCATTTGCATAAGGTAAATTAAATTGATCTGTCAAAATTTTTTTTTTTTACTGAATTAAGAACAAAACGTTTGCGAAAAAAATTATGACGCAATAATTGAAATACCATATCTGTTATGCACTGGTGAATAGAGCATATATTTGAGAGTAATACCGTTTTTGAAAAGGTGAAAAATATCAGTATTTCTGGATTATAGTGAAAGCATTCAGCAGATATTAAAACACAAAGAAATATATTCAGACCAGAAGTCTGATTATTTAAAAACCTATGATGTAGCATCTTGCAATTCACGTCAGGAATATGACCTTGTGTTCACACTCACTCATGCTCTTCCAGTTGCTTTTGTTTGAATATATATTTCTTCCTTTTTTCCTTTTTTATTTAATTGGATGCTTGTGTCCTTGCAAAAGAAGTATGCATTCACTTTTGCATTCTCCAATGAGACAGTTTTTTAAAAGGGGTAAATGAAAATAAATGCTTATTGTATTTATTGTGTTTATTTATATTTGCCACATTGTTACAGAAAAGAAAAGGAATGAGGCATATTGGTCAGCTGCTTTGTTTGTATTTTCTTAGTGGCACTGTTTTGTATTTTCATTGTCAAGATTAAAAAAAAAAAAAGACTCAAATATCTGAATTTCATTTGGAATTAAACTTTCCTAATTTGCGTTTTACTATTTATACTTGCCATTGGGTGTACAGTAGATTAACATTGCTCCTCGAACGAGAGTAAACCTGTCACTAGCCTGTCAATTCAAATTATAAAAATGAAGCAAAACAACATAAGCAATTTCATGTTTGCAGGGGGTTATTGAATACGTTAACATGTCCTGCAATGTGAAAGATAGAAGTAAGGTAAGTATATAGTCCAAAATTCTCTCTACATTTTCTATGACTATCATACAACAATTTTTAAAGGGAAGTTCTAATATGGGAGCTTTGCATTTTTACTAAAAGGTTAGCTGTTGCTGTTATTCAGCCTGGAAGACATGTGACATCTAGTGGTGGAAAGGAATTCCTGGGAACAGGTTCAGATGTAAGGTAAGTATTGCAGCTTTTATAAACTGACCATTATTTTTACTACAAAAACTGTAAATGAAGGGGTAGAACCTCACCCTGTTTTTTTTTTTTTTTTTTTTCTACTGTATTTCTCCCACAAGATGTATATATAGATATATAGATATATACAGTGCTGTCAGAAAGTATTTGCCCCCTTCCTGTTTTTTTTGCAAATTTCTCACACTTAAATAATTCAGATCATTAATGATCTGATGATGATCTGAGTCATTTAAGTGTTAGAAAGTGGGGCAAATGCTTTTTCACAGCACTATATATATATATATATATATATATATATATATATATATATATATACCCTGGCTCTCAAATAAGCCCTAGTTAAAGTCCTTGTAGGTCTTCTTTTCAGGGCAGGGATTATTTTCGGGGAAGCAGGGTAGGTCCTATTTGGGGAGTAGGGTTTATATTGCAGCCATCACTGACAATCACACTAGGTCTTATTTTCGGGGGAAACAGGGGATATATATATATATATATATATATATATATATATATATATATATATATATATATATATATATATATATATATATATATATGTGTATTTCCAACATTTGCATACAGTATATTTCTGTTGTCTGAACATATAAGTTCAGACAACTTATCAGTTGTGAGTCTGAAGGTGCATTCCAGGTTTTTTGCTGCATGTGTGGCAGTTGGGAAGTTCTTCCACATTTCTTCAGGTGCCGATGCTCCCCCACACTAAAAAGCATTAACACACAAAAAAAGAAAAACTATGGTCAGCACCCCACATTAGATAAAATAGTTAGGAAGGGTTAGATTTCTCAACTTGAAAAAAAAAAAAAAAAAAAAATTTCTCCAGCCACTTATTTACAATTGCTAGAGTAGCTCTCAAAATTGATAGGAAGTAGCAGACAAAACTAATTCTATAGGGAGTCAGGAGAGCCCTTTATACTGTAATAATTGAATCATTGAATCGAGAGCTTTTAGCTACAAATAAAACAAAATATTTTACTTCTACCCAGGGCCAGATTAAGAACGTCATGGGCCTGGTGCTGAGGATTTTGGTGGGGCCTTTTATAAACAATAAATAAATAAAAATGCAAACATGTTTTTGTTATAACAAATTAAATTAAAGAGAGAGAGGGAGGATGAGAGAGAGAGAGAGAGAGAGAGAGGGGGGATGAAAGAGGTGTGAGGGGTAAGGGAGGGAGGATGAGAGAGAAAGGGGGGGATGGTAGAGAGAGGACGCACATGAGCATGTGTGGGAATGACATCAGGGCAGCCTGGCCAAGGCAAGTGACGGAAGGCACAGAACCTAGAAGGAAGACTGGATGAAGATGGAAGTGCCCGGGCCCCGCCGGATTGATCACAGCACAGCACTGGAGGGCTCAGTCTGACAATTTAAGTGTACCCTAATGTGCTAATAGAGAAATATTTGGGCTCAGATGGCGCAAAAAATCAGTCACTGTATAGTCTCTATTTGAGTATGAGTATTTTAAAATGTCAACAATAGCATTTGTAATAATACAGGGGGAGCACCGTCGGCAGCAACAGTCTTGAGAGGAGAAGCAGGGCATGTGCTAAAATGCTGTGCATACTTGTACATTATGGCATAACCTAGCCTCTAAAAATTAGTAATGTTAGAAAAGTTTACTACCGCTTTAATATCACAGGAGCCTCTCATGGGGCCCCCTACTGACCCTGTGGCCCTTGGGCAGTGCCTAAGTGCATAGTTGTCAACATTTCAAAAATATTTTCAGGGACTTTTTTTTTACAAGTGCTATATTTAGAGTAGCTGGCATCCCTTATGTTCCTCTATACATCACAATAGTAATTACAAAATTAAATAAGTACTAATAATTGGGCAGAACAAATATGAGGACTGTGAGATTTCCTTTAGTTGAACTAACAAATGTGTGCCCATTCTAGAGCTGGTAACATTGAGGATATTCAGTATAATTTTAAAGAACAGTTTTTGTGGGTAAGAGGCATAGGGGAGGAGTATGGATGGTATAAAAGTGGGAAATATGCGCAGGTGAGGGAGAGGAATGTGCAGGGTCTAACAGTGGGCACTATGTACATGAGATGAGTACAGAGGGTATGGCAGAAGGCACTATGTACAGCAGAGGAGTGTGAAGGGTATAAGAGTGGGCAGTATGCACAGCAGAGGAGTGTAGAGGGTATGACATTGGGCACTATGTATAAGAGAAGAGTGTGGAGGGTATGACAGTGAGCAATATGTACAGGAGTGTGGAGGGTATGACAGTGGGCACTAGGTACAGGAGAGAAGTGTGGAGAGTAGGACAGTAAGTAGTAATTTCAGGAGAGGAGTGTGGAGGGAGGGTATGACAGTGGGCACTATGAATAGGAGAAGAGTATGGAGGGTATGACAGTGAGTAGTATGTACAGGAGAGGAGTGTGGAGGGTATGACGGTGGGCACTATGTACAGGAGAGAAGTGTATGACAGCAGGCACTATGTACAAGAGAGGAGGAGTGTGAAGGGTATGACAGTGGGCAGAATGCACAGCAGAGGAGTGTGGAGGGTATGACAGTGAGCAGTATGTACAGGAGAGAAGTGTGGAGAGTATGACAGTGGTCACTATGTATAGGAGAGGAGGATGAAGTAATCTGGGAAGGAAAAATGTAAAGGTTTGTGGAAGGATGTTTAGAGACTGCGTAGTGGTTAAGCGGGCCATACATGGATTGAAAATACACCAATTAAGCAGAGACCAGCCATAGTCGATCTATGTATGGGCTAGCTGGTTTTACACAAGTCAACCTAATAACCGACTTGAGTACCACCAGCCTGTCAGGTTTTCCCCAAAACATTTATTGCTGCCAGCTATAGTTAGCAGCACTGATCATTGTATTGACTGGCAGAACACAATAACACTGCGGGAGTGATTGCCCCATTCACAGGTCAGCAGGTGAGAGGGTGTGTGGGTACAGGCTGGGGAGAGATACTAGTCAGTCCCTGGGTAGACACTGGTTAGTATCAGAGCCAGATACGCACAGGTTACATACGCCACGATCGTTAGAGCGAGAGCAATAATTCTAGCACTAGACCTCTGTAACTCTAAACGTGTAACCTGTAAAAAAATTTAAAGCATCGCTTAGTACACAACAAAAAATCGTGCTAACTTTAGTGTTTTTTTTATGAATGAAACAGTTTCTTTCCAAAAAAAAAGTTTGAAAAATTGATGCGCAAATATCATGTAACATAAAAAGTTGCAAAGACCACCATTTTATTCCATAGGGTGTCTGCTAAAACAATATATAATGCTTGAGGTTTCTGAGTCATTTTCTAGCATAAAAACAATGATGATTTTTACATGTAGGAGAGAAGTCTCAGAATGGGCCTGGGTGGCAAGGGGTTATTTATCATAAGTAATATACAAATAATTATTGTAAGCTCTGTGAGGTCATCCTCTCCGTCTGCTGCAGAGTGTTCCAGCTTGTATTTATACTGGCCGCTCTGTATGTAGCTTCTGACAGGCTGCGCAAGGAGCCCCGTATCTCCGGAACCATAGATGATAACAGCCCCATATTTTAACCAGTGCTGGAGTGGGTATTTAGCTACCTATCCCCCAAATGTGGGGTCTCTGTGACTCCTGATCGCCAAGTTACAATCCTCAAAGTCGATCTTCTTTTTTTTTTTTTCTTACTTTTTTTATTTCTTTTTTTGGACAAATGGGCCTATCTTGAGAAAGGGGCCTGGAGCTGCAGCTCCAATAGCCCCTATGTTAATCCGGCCCTGCGTCTACCTATTAAAGTTGCAAGGTACCATATTAATGGTCTGAAAGCTATTATTTTTTGAAAATATGTCTGTCTCCATGCAGATGTTATCTTGGTTTAAGACTACAAAAACATATGTCCCTTGTACAAGTTAACATTGGGTGGTCAGATGAGTAAAGGAGATATGTGGAAAAGACACCTATCTTTACTAGTGGTGATGGAGCCCAAGTGAAGATATCAAGCAATAGAAGAATGTAATCTCATTGGTTTAAATCCAAAAGGGATGGTTTCTATATTTCTTCAACTGATCATAATAACATGTTTCTTGGCACTAAGCTAGCCACTGCTTCAGATAAGGTTTGTAAAACATCTATAGATAAAAGAAAGTGATACAATCACTGAAATGTTAATAATGTAAAGGAAAAAATACCTACATTTAACATTATTGCTTTCAAGAAAGAAATGCATAAGTAATTAAAATCTAATAATCTCTTTTAATATGAATTACTATTACCACAAAAAGTTTTTATTTACCTATATTTTATCTGATTTTAATGTAAGCTATTGTATGCAATGCATAATGTAATTTAGCAATATTTAACAAGATCATTGTTTTATTTAATTTGATTGATTCCTTGTAAGAACAATATAAATGTTACTTTTATTATCTCATTTGCTTCATTACTCTTTCCCTTGTCTTATCACTTTCTTTACCCAACGTTGTATCACACAATATATTATTATTATGATTATTATTATTATTATTATGATTATTATTATTGTTATTACTATTAATATTCAGAATATGTATAGTGTCATCAACTTGTGTACCACTTTACAAAATAAAGAATGATAAGACAGTTACAATACAATTTGATACAAGAGAATTAGTAGGGCCATGCCTGGGGAGCTTATAATTAAAACGCAAGGCACATATGGTACAAAAGATAACAACTGCGAGGGATGAGATGATGGAGAAAGTAGAAATACATAAGAAATAACCAACTTTGTGCCACAAAGCGCATTTATGGTGTGTTCAATAAAATCAAACAGACAATTAATAAACACTTTTTGATATAAGCCACTGAGGTTCCATCTACCAACTCCTCATGTGCCAATGTATCTTTTGTTCTTTTTTTTTTTTTTTACAGCATTTTATGTACTACAAAATGACAGGTTAACTTAATACAATGATGGAGAATGTGTCAAGTGCAATCACTAAGCAATCAGTTTTGGACAACAATTAAAGATGTAAAAAATTTACAAAAAAGCTCTCATGAATAAAAGAAAAACATCATAAGCTTGTACTTAGTCTGATAACAACTATTTTTTTTTTCTGTATTTAAAGAGCTCCCAGCTAGCAAGTTTCTAATGACATAAAATAATTATAACACTACTTCAACAAAGAGGATGGAAATTAAAAGAAAGGAGGAAAAAAAATGGATGGACTAGATGCAATACGAACATGCTGAAAAATAGCCATAGTAACCAGTCACATAAATAGTCATGAAATGAAAAGTTTCAGATTTGTATTGAAGTAAAAAAAACTACTTAGAGAAAGGCCAACAGGCCAGACTAAATAATCCTCGACTTAACGTCCAATTCTGAATCACATATTAGCTGCGGAGATTTTAATGTAAATATGCCATTACACTGTCATTACAGTGATCACACCGCATGGCTCACAGGTCACATCCCAGCCACTGTTAATTTTGCAGGCAAAAGCTTTTTTTCTCTTGAAATGTTAATAACTTTCTATTAGTTAATGTAGCGTGACTAAAATTCAGATTAGATATAATTCATTTTAATATCTGTGACTGGCTATCCTGATCATTTAGCAATAGTTTCCAGCTCAATACAAGATGCTAAATTGGACTCATTTGCATAGCCCCCGTTAAAGCCAACCGTTCTCCAAGTCTAGGCATCTTCAAATTAATTTAAGAGATTTTTTTTTTTTTTGCTTGCTGGCTTTTGCATTCTGTATAAAATCTTTTGCTTACAACTAATTGAAGATTCCATAAGCCCACAACGCTTCATTTTTTTTCTCGCCCTACTAGAACAAATGACTAGCTAATGCCATGAGTGGTTGTTAATCGGTGCAGGATAAAATAACTGTATACTGCTTCAGAATACAAATAAGGCTTAAATTGGTAACTCTATGTCAACCAGTCAGAACTATTAAAAATGTCTAAAAAGCATTAAATGCAGGATATACCCAATTAAGCCACTGAAAGTCAAAAGTTACTTCTTCTTAAATGGCCCTTGGGCAATGGATGCATATTTAATTGATATAAGAAAGCCTAAAAAACATTGTGTTAGTACAATATCACAGAAAAAGAACAGTAGTTTAGAATGTACAATGCAAAAAAGACAACAAAGAATTCCAACGATGTTGTGGTATATTTCTGCTCTTCAGTACAGCTTTGATATGCATTAGGATAAAAGGCTATAACGTTAAAATGTACAGAGCATGAGTACTTTTATTTATGTTTATGTTTCTTTATAAATTGAGACTTGGAAAAAAGATGTATTTAAAGTATATTCTGTAAATGTTTTTTTTATAATGTTAAGAGACAATTTTAACCAATATGCAATATTCAGTAAGAGATTGCATTTGATGGAGATGCTTAACTTTTATTTATTGATGTTGATATTAAGGTTCTTGGTGTTATGGTTACAGGTTAGATTTATGTTTTTCTTTAAAGTGTATCTCTAGATAAAACCGTATTCTTTTAGTTTTACAACAAGTGGGGAAGGGATAGAATTCCTATTAAGTCTTTATTGCTGTCTCTGTCCCATTGGGGTGATTCACCCCTTTACTTATACTGGTTACCATTGTCACTCAGAAGAAAAAAACATCAATCGGCAATCCAAAATTCCATTGTCCGCAGAAGACGAGATAAGGAGAATTCTTCAAAATGGACATACACTATATTGTCAAACGTATTGGGACATCTGCCTTTACACGCACATAAACTGTAATGGCATCCCAGTCTTAGTCTATAGGGTTCAATATTGAGTTGGCCCACCCTTTGCAGCTATAACAGCTTCAACTCTTCTGGAAAAGCCGTCCACAAGGTTTTGGAGTGTGTCTATGGGAATGTTTGACCATTCTTCCAGAAGCGCATTTGTGAGATCAGGCATTGAAGTTGGATAAGAAAGCCTGTCTCTCAGTCTCCACTCTATTTCTTCCCAAAGATGTTCTATTTGGTTGAGGTCAGGACTTTGTGCAGGCCATTCAAGTTCCTTCACCCCGACCTTGCTCATCCATATCCTTCATTAATGCCCAGAAGAGTCAAAGCTGTTATAGCTGCAATGGGTGGGCCAACTCAGTATTGAACACTACAAACTAAGACTGGGATGCCATTCGAGTTCATGTGCTTGTAAAGGCAGACATCACAATGCTTTGGACAATGTAGTGTATGTTTAGGGGAGATCTATCTAATGGGAATTCCCCTCACTTTTTGAAATTTACCTTAACTTCCTATTGCATCTCAGCAACTGGAAATTAACATAAAATATCCATTAGTACACAAACAGCAAAAAAAATTACTACTGTTTTCAAAATAAACTAAAAAAAAGCTTTGGCTTTACATGCACATTATATGTTGATGGTTATGTTTTTGGGTTGAGATAAGAAAAAAACATGTTTTAGTTAGGTTTTGTGTTTAGTTTTGAGATTAGCAGTTATAAGGGTATAAGGTACTGTAACAGAAGAATTGGGGCAATTAAATTTTACATTCAAAGTGTCCAGCAGAAAAAAAAAAAACTTTTTCAGTTTTGTATAAAGTGGAAAAAAAATAGAACCCCTGTCAGGTTTTATCTTCCAGTGGATAGATTTACCCTCAGTCCCTGTCCTGCTGATACCAGATAAGAAGTCAGAAGACTGCTCCCAAAATTTTACCAGACAGGAATCCTTTTTAAAAACAACCAGGTAAGGCTATAGCTCCAGTTAGGTTTGTATTACTTTTTTCTAACCCTATTTCACATGTCCCTGCACTTCCTGTCTGGTGAAACCATTCTTTGTGGGAGAAGAAGCAAGTGTAAATCTTTTGAACTATCTCTGATAGTAGTAAAAACCAAAGCTGAAATGCTTCTCTACTCTATCCAAAAGAAAAAAGTTGTTTGGCCTTATATATACTCAAAGCATATGCTTATTGATATGCCAAAATCTTATACTAACTTCATCATTGACAGAGTCCTGCTCTCCTCTATAGGGAAATTGGGTAAAACAGACCATCTGTCATCTTATCTGATCCAATCCTCCAGATGGATGGAAAATAGGCTCACCATCCATCTGGATTTGGCGGACAGGATCAGATCACATAGCAGCAGGTGTCAGCAGACATGTCACCACTGACATCCACCGCTCCATAAAGGTGAATGGAGGGTCCGATCAGGTCTGCCTGAACAACTCACAGGCAGACCTGATCGCGTGTGAAAGGGCCCTAACTTTGCAAAGAATACCCAGCTGCATGCAAGGAAAAGCAGACATGCTTGGATGAAGAAAGTGAGCAGAGCTTCAGCTCATTCTTTTGATTTGGGGTAAATTCCCTTGATTTTGGGTATAACTTATAATTATACTAATATACACTGGTTTCACCAAGTGGCATGTCCTTTTCATCATGCTCAACACTTTAGGTGTTATTTGTGTAGTGGTGGCTTCTGAAGCGCACGCGCTATGCGTTTTTCAAAGTTAAAGTTATGCCTGAACTGGAGTTTGGTTTGGGTACAATTGTCTAAATTTAGACTTCAGCATCAGTCTGACTCTACTGTGAGATGTTCAGCCTGGCCACAGGGGGCATTGTCTCTTCTGGCAGGCATGGAACTATGGTCTGGTTAGGTGCTTAAGTTACTCTCTCTCGGAGCCCGCCCAGTGGGAGTGGCGCTCTCGCTGTTCTTTCTGGGAGAGGGTATTTAAGATGCGGATGTCACGTGGTTCGGGGTTCCAGTCAAAAATGATGTACTGAATTCATGGTCCTGGTCCTCCTGACCAGCCCCCAGGAAGGCTATGGCCTAGGGTGCGGATCCACCTGGTTTTGATGTCTTGGGGATGGCTAGCCAGAGGCAAGGAAACTAAAGGAGGATTCTGAGGTGGTTGGGTGCCATCTCTGGTTTGGGAGAGACCCAGTGACTTCAAGCATTCCAGGGGAGGACTCTTCAGAAGAAGACCACGTATACGGGTTGGTTTCTTAGTAAGAGCCTGGAAGGGCTGAAGTACCCAAGAGAATCCGGTCTCATGGATATTGCCAAGCTGGCTGAAAGATCCAGGTATCCTACGAATGTTTTTCAAGTTTAGTTTCTCTACGTGTTCTACAACAACGTCTGTGGCAGAGACATATCTTGTAAGTTCTACAATGTCTGTGGCAGAGACTTGTTCCTGAATAACCACCTTGTTCGCTGCTAGGCCTTGTGAGAGAGGGACCGTCCAACTTGAGTGAACATCCAGTTGCGAAAGGCTATTCTCTGGATGCAGTCAAAGTAAGCAAGTTCTTCAACATTTTGACTTTGACACTAAAAGCACCTGAACTTCCTTTTCAACCCTCTGATCCCAATTCAAGAGACTGTTCCTTGTCTACGTTTTGCAAATAAAATCCATTCAAGTGGATCTGTTGTCAGTCTCTCGAGTTACTGGGCCATTTACCACGGGACACCCCTAGATGTGAAAGGAGGAGAACAGAAGGTAACGGTAAGCCCAAATCTAACCAGCAGCTCCTTTGGGGGTAGTGCTATATAGGATAATTTGTTTATGAGCTGATGTTGATGGTAGTCACTGGATGTGTTTGAATTGTGGAAAATAAACTACCTATTATGCCTGTTTGATTGCATGAGATATATTCAAGGGCTTGTTACTACACAGACCTAAATATAAAAGTGAAAGTAAACATGTAAACGATTACCCTTTTCTGTAACTGGTAATTCTGGCATCCCTCCAGTAGTGGCCCAATAGGGATGAGCTTCGAGTTCGAGTCGAACTCATGTTCGACTCGAACATTGCCTGTTCGCCTGTTAGGCGAACAGTGAACAATTTGGGGTGTTTGTGGCAAATTTCGAAAAGCCGGGAACACCCTGTACAAGTCTATGGGAGAAATCTAAAGTGCTAATTTTAAAGGCTAATATGCAAGTTACTGTCCTAAAAAGTGTTTGGGGACCTGGGTCCTGCCCCAGGGGACATGGATCAATGCAAAAAAAAGTTTTAAAAATGGCAGTTTTTTCGGGAGCAGTGATTTTAATAATGATTAAAGTGAAACAATAAAAGTGTAATATTTCTTTAAATTTCGTATCTGGGGGGTGTCTATAGTATGCCTGTGAAGGGGCGCATGTTTCCCGTGCTTAGAACTGTCCCTGCACAAAGTGTCATTTCTGCAGGAAAAAAAGTATTTTAAAATCACTACAATGAATTGTCAGCTCCCGTAATACAGAAAACACTCTTTGAAAGTCATTGATAAAAAAAAAAGCATGGGGTTCCCCCAAATTCAATTACCAGGCCCTTCAGGTCTGGTGTGGATATTAAGGGGAACCCCGCATCAAATTAAAAAAAATTGACGTGGGGTTCCCCCTAATTATCCATAACCTCAACCTTGGGAGGATGCTTTGGGGGCCATGTTGATGGGGACAAGGGCCTCATCCCCACAACCCTGGCCGGTGGTTGTGGGGGTCTGCGGGCGGGGGGCTTATCAGAATCTGGAAGCCCCCTTTAACAAGGGGACCCCCAGATCCCGCCCCCCCTGTTTGAAATGGTAAGGGGGTACAAAAGTACCCCTACCATTTCACAAAGAAAGTGTAAAAAATAGTTAAATAAGACAAACACACTTTTGAAAAATTCCTTTATTAAAAATAAAAAAAAATTAAAATACCATTCAAAGATGTATATAGGATAACAATGGCGTGGGAGTAAATCCACAAGGTAAGCTCTGTCTGGGAGCTGAAAGTGGAGCAGGAAATGGGCCAATTCAAAGGTGGAGGTAACTTCAATCATTAAAAATTAGGGATGAGCCGAACACCCCCCGGTTCGGTTCGCACCAGAACTTGCGAACGACCCCCGCGTTCGGTACGAACGTTAGAACCCCATTGAAGTCTATGGGACTCGAACGTTCGAAATGGAAAGTGCTAATTTTAACGGCTAATATGGAAGGTAGTGTCCTAAAAAGGGTTTGGGGACCTGCCTCCTGCCTCAGGGGACATGGGTCACTGCAAAAAAAAGTTTTAAAAACGGCCGTTTTGGCGGGAGCACTGATTTTAATGACGATTAAAGTGAAAAAAAAAAGTGAAATATTCCTTTAAATATGGTGCCTGGGGGGTGTCTGTAGTATGCCTGTGAAGTGCCACGTGTTTCCCGTGTTTAGAACAGTCCCTGCACCAAATGACATTAAAAGGAAATAACACCATTTAAAACTGCTTGCGGTTTTAATGTTATATCTGGTTCCTGCAATATGGTTGAAAATCATTGAGAAAAATGGCATGGGTAGCCCTCCCTGCCCATTACCAGCCCCTTTAGGTCTTGTACGCATATTAAGGGGAACCCCGTACCCATATTAAAAAAAGGAAATGCGTGTGGCCTCCAGGCCCTATATACTCAGAACAGCAGTATACAGGCGGTGCAAACAAGACAGGGACTGTGTAGGTTTGTTGTGTTAAGTTGAATCTGTTTGTAATTTTCAACTGGTACATTTTTAAAGTGTAGCTCCATTCAAAAAAACTATTTTAAAGCTTTTTGGAAAACATAGGGAAGGGTTATCACCCCTGTATAATTTGTTTTGTCGTCCATCTTATTTCATCTCACTTGCTGCTGTCTCCTTACGTTTGCAAGTAGGAGATGTTTGTAAGTTGGATGTTTGAAAGGAGGGGCCTGCCCTATATTATAGCGGTATGTACTGGGTACAGAGCACGCAGACAGCACGCAGACAGCACACACTATCTCCTAACACTACTGACTGCAAGCTCTATTATTAACCACTTGACCACTGGGCACTTAAACACCCTTAATAACCAGACCAATTTTCAGCTTTCGGTGCCCTCACATTTTGAATGACAATTACTCAGTCATGCAACACTGGACCTATAGGAAATGTTTGTCCTTTTTTTCACACAAATAGAGCTTTCTTTTGGTGGTATTTAATCACCTCTCAGTTTTTTATTTTTTGTGCTATAAAAGAAAAAAGACCGAAAATTCAGCGAAAAAATGAATTTTTCTTTGTTTCTGTTATAAAATTTAGCAGATTAGTCATTTTTTCTTCATAAATTTTGGCCAAAATTCATACTACTACATATCTTTGGTAAAAATAAGTACAAATTGGTGGATATTATTTGGTCTTTGTGAAAGTTATAGAGTCCACAAGCTATGGTGCCAATATCTGAAAATTGATCACACCTGAAGTACTGACGGCCTATTTCCTTTTTTTTTTTTTTTCCACAAAATTGTCATATTATCAGGTTATTTCACACACACAGCATATGCATACCACAAATTACACCCCAAAACACATTCTGCTATTACTCCCGAGTACGGCGATACCACATGTGTGAGACTTTTACACAGCGTGGCCACATACAGAGGCCCAACATGCAGGGAGCGCCATCAGGCGTTCTGGAGCACCCAGGCCAATTCTGACATTTCTCTCCTACATGTAAAAATCATCATTTATTTGCTAGAAAATTACAGAGAACCCCAAAACATTATATATTTTTTTTTTTTAGCAAAGACCCTGGAGAATACAATGGTGGTCATTGCAAATTTTTATCTCACACGGTATTTGCACAGCAATTTTTCAAACGCGTTTTTTGGGGGGAAAAAACAGTTTTGTGCTTAAAAAACAAACAAAAAAAACAGTAAAGTTAGCCCAATGTTTGCATAAAGTGAAAGATGAAGTTATGCTGAGTAAATAGATATCAAACATGTCACTCTTCAAAATTGCACATGCCCGTGGAATGGCGCCAAACGTCGCTACTTAAAAAATCCCCATAGGCGACGCTTTCATTTTTTTGTTACTGATTACATGTTTTGAGTTGCAGAGGAGGTCTAGGACTAGAATTATTGCTCTCGCTCTAACGTTCTCGGCGATACCTCACATGTGTGGTTTGAACACCGTTTTCATATGTGGGCGGGGCTTACGCATGCGTTAGCTTCTGCATGCGAGCACATGGGGACATGGGCGCTTTAATTTTTTTTTTTTTTTTTTTATTGTTCATTTTACTTTATTTATTTTAGTTTGACATTTTTTTCCCCAAAAATATATTTTTGATCACTTTTATTCCTATTACAAGGAATGTAAACATCCCTTGTAATAGGAATATGGGGTGACAGGTCCTCTTTACAGTGAAATCTGGGGGTCAATATGACCCCACATCTCACCTCTAGGCTGGGAAGCCTGAAATAAAAAATAAAAAAAAGATTCTGGCTTTGATCGTACTGGCGAGTTGGTAGAAGCACCGGAGGGCGGTGAGGGGTGGGGGGCATCTATGGCTGGGTATTTCAGGGTATCACCGAGTATGGCTGGGTATCTCCGAGTATGGCTGGGTATGGCAATTTATGGCAGGGTATTGCAGAGTATTGGTGGGGTATTGGCGGGGTACTACAGAGTAATAGCAGGGTACTGCAGAGTATTGGGGGGTACTCAAGAGTAATGGCAGGGTACTGCAGAGTAATGGGGGTTACTGCAGAGTAATGGGGGTACTGCAGAGTAATGGCAGGGTACTGCAGAGTAATGGCAGGGTACTGCACTGCAGAGTAATGGTGGGGTACTGCAGAGTAATGGCGGGTACTGCAGAGTAATGGCAGGGTACTGCACTGCAGAGTAATGGCGGGGTACTGCAGAGTAATGGCGGGGTACTGCAGAGTAATGGCAGGTACTGCAGAGTAATGGCAGGGTACTGCACTGCAGAGTAATGGCGGGGTACTGCAGAGTAATGGTGGGGTACTGCAGAGTAATGGCGGGTACTGCAGAGTAATGGCAGGGTACTGCACTGCAGAGTAATGGCGGGGTACTGCAGAGTAATGGCGGGTACTGCAGAGTAATGGCAGGGTACTGCACTGCAGAGTAATGGCGGGGTACTGCAGAGTAATGGCGGGGTACTGCAGAGTAATGGCAGGGTACTGCAGAGTATGCACTGGTATTGCAGAGTATTGGCAGGGAATTGAGGGTTAAATTTGGTGAGCATCGATGTGGGCACTGCAGATGCAGCCCACATCGCTGCTGACACCGATCTCTTTCCCCTCCGCTGTACCGATCGGTACAGAGAGGGGAGGGAGGAACCGGCGTCATAACATGACGCCGGTTTGTTTACAAGTGATCACTCCGTCATTTGACGGAGCGATCACGTGGTAAACGGCCGCTATGAGCGGCCGTTTACCGTGATCCGTGATGCGCCGGGTCCTATGGACCCGGCGGTCACGGATGCTCTCGAGTGCGCGCCCCAGGGGGCGCGCGAGAGCAGAATTCTGGGAGGCCGTTAATTAACGGCCTCTCAGAGTTAAACAACCACCCTGAAGCCGTTAATCGGCAATGGGCAGTTGTTAAGTGGTTAAAGCTAGATCACTAGCTATATAGGTGAGGTGAATATAGTGGTGTATACTGCGGTCAGGGCACAGACAACAACCACTACACAGCAGCAAGATAGGAAATCAGCCAAAAAACGATTGGTGTGTAACTGTGTTGAAGGTACACAGTACACCCACTGCTTCAGATGCTAACACACTACACGAGGCCGCCTCAAAGGCGGCCTTATATAGTGTGGGGCGTGCACTACACAGCCTGAGCTATAATTGGCCACAGGCAGGATGCCTGTGGCCAATCATGGCTCTCCTTGCTGCTGGCGCTGCGATTGGCCAAGCATGCGGGGTCACAGTGCATGCTTGGCCAATCATGAGGCAGCAATGCACTGCGCCATCGCAGTGCATTGTGGTCCGCGCGCGCGCCACTCAAATTTTGACGCGAACAGTCAAAACGTTCGGAATTCGCCGAACGCCCGAACAGCCAATGTTCGAGTCGAACGTACGTTCGACTCGAACACGAAGCTCATCCCTATTAAAAATCCATGTTTATTGAAAAACGATTAAGATCCTGTACAAGACATGCACAAACACAGCTCTAGGAGCAACAACAAACATGTTTCACACCACTGTGCTTAATCATCAATCATAAACGCACGGTAGTCTCTGTGGGCTGTAACACAAGGATTCCTTCCTTTTGGGACCCTCTCTTTGCCTTGGGCCTTGGTCTGCTCCCCTTTCAGCTCCCAGACAGAGCTTACTTTGTGGATTTACTCCAACGCCATTGTTCTCCTACTGTATAGGATTCAGAATTTATCCCCCCGCCCCCCCCCCCCCCCTCCTGGTTGTATTAATCTTCTCTGTGCCCTGTATTTGCAGCAAACTGGTGTCACCACCATGAACATGATAAAGATGTTGAGCTATATTGGGCCTTGGTCTGCTCCCCTTTCAGCTCCCGGACAGAGCTTACTTTGTGGATTTACTCCAACGCCATTGTTCTCCTACTGTATATACATCTATCTTTGGATGGTGTATTTTGTGCTTTTACCTACTTTGTTCTGGTTGATATACATGGTCTCTCCACTGACACACAAAATTCCTCTACTGAGGAAGTGGGTGCTGTTCCATGAAACACATTTAGATTTCAGCCTAAATATGTACCTCTCTAAATGTGTTTGTAATATTGTATATATTCAATTAATGTATTCAACATATGTACATAATGTCTATGCTTTGACACAGGTATTATCTATATTGTCTATATTATATATGGTTTTAACTTTAATATGGAATAAAAAAAAATTGTTTTTTTTAGGAAAACTGTCATCAATCTTATTTGGCAAAACTCCTAAAAGTCCAATGGGCATTAACTCTTTTAGGTGTGTTATACCATTTAGCATCAATAGTGGAGCATCAGATGAACTTTTACATATGAACTATATGGATTTATGGAACAGGAAAACTTTGGATCGCAAGCACACCCACACAGGAAGTAAAGTAGAAAGTCTTTATAGAAAATAGAATTATAATAAAAGCAATAGATGGGTACAGGCAGTGGAAATGCAAGTAGGTTGGCGCGTTTCACACTATGGAAGTCCTTTGTCAAAACCACAAGATTGCAAAAGCCACAGTCTCTTTTATAACACATAAATCACATGACAGCGCACCTGAAAACTATCAGATTGAACTCAGCAATTGCAAACACAAACCAATAAAATCTCCTGTTTAAGAAAAAATATATGTAAAAACAAAAGACAGAGACACAGAAAATATTCTATTCAATAGAGCAACCTTAAATAAAAAGGGAAAAATAATATTTCCCTTTAATCTAAAAAAGTTACACACTACTCAATATGATAAAGCAGACGTTCTTTAACTAGAAAGAATGAGCAACCATGTAACAGAAAATTTACAAAAAGTGAAAAAGTGAAAAAAAATATATAGTAATAACAATAAAATAAACATGTCAATAATTAGAAATATTCCCAAATTACAGTATCAATCATAGAAGTGAGTAAGATCCCACTCGAAATTCAACCCCTGGGGAATTCTGGTATTTAGAGAAAAGATCCAGAATACCTCCTGTTTACACAGGATTCAGAATTTATCCACCCCCCCCCCCCCCCCCCTCTGGTTATATTCATCTTCTCTGTGCCCTGTATTTGCAGCAAACTGGTGTCACCACCATGAACATGATAAAGATGTTGAGCTATATTGGTGCCTTGCTTCCTGTCAGTGTTCCCAACATGGTCATTTAAACGATCTCTCAGTTTTCTTGTAGTACAACCTACATATTGGACTCTACAGGCCTTGCATGTGATCAAATAGATCACATACCTTGTGCTGCAATTGATAGAACTCTTAATGTTAAACATTCTGTTATGGACTGAAATGTATCTCCTTTTGCAACACAAGGATAGCACGGACAACTATTAGAGCCACATTTGTAGACCCTCTTGAAATCCAACCAGTTCCTGTTTGTAGAACCTGATCTGAACTCACTGGGTGATAAAGAATTGCTTAAAGATGGGGCCCGGTGAGACACTGCTTTCAAACCCCCTGACAAAACCTTGGCAAAAATATTATGCTCAAAAAGGATAGACATATGACGTGTCAAGATGTTTCTAATTTTTCTAAATCCAAGACTAAAGGGGATTGAAAACACTGGAATATTTATATCTCCTCGTCTAGAAATGTTATCACACAGAAGTTTCTCTCTCTCTGTACCCTCTGCAATATTAATCTCTGCAATATTAATAACCCTGTGAAGCGTGTTCTCACCATAACCCCTCCTCAAAAATCTGCCATTCATACTCTCTACTACATAATCTCCGCAATCTGAGAAACTATATGGATTTATATATGACCTGAATAAATATTTATTATATAATTTGTTATGCACTTGAATTGTTTACTGTACACAGTGTACTTTATAAAATATCAGCTATTATTATTTATCATTTAAGATGTGTTATAGTGCACCAGCACTCTGTTTAAAGAAATAGCACTGTATTTTTTTTTTAAATCAAAGCAATAACATTCCATTGATCATGGCATTTGATATATTTTTTTATTGCTGTATACAGTTATTTTTTGATAAGAAAGTGCACCATTTTTCATTTAAAAAATAGTCTCATGGTCTGTACCAGAGGATCTTCCGGGACCTATGTCAAAGTACAGGCAAACCTGGTCACTAGATCTTATGTAAATAAAACCTAGTTATCCTGCCAGTGAGGTCATTATTGGGGTAATTTTTGCAATAAGGTTAAAATGCTTTGTTCCTTTCTGTTAGATGTGCTACTGTTTCAAAATGTCATATTGACTGCCAATGGAGACTACAATGGTGGTTTAATGCACATAAATAAGAATGGTCCTTTGTTTTCAACGTTGGTAAACCTTCTCTAAGAAATGCCAAGCAGCTTTTGCAGGAGTCAATGCATCCACACAAGATCTGGCTGCAGAGGACGAGCAGCACTAAGATCCAATAATGACTTATAAAAAGCTGAAAAAGTATTCTATTAAAAAAAAATCAGTTGTTCATATAACACTGCACTTTAGCAAACTAAATATTAAGCAGTGTCTCCCACAATCCTCCAACCAACCACTAGGTCCGCTCAAAGCAGAGTTCCGCTTAAAAAAATAAAAGTCAGCAGCTACAAATACTGCGGCTGCTGACTTTTAATAATAGGATACTTAACTGTCCCGGGGTCCAGCGATGCGGGGGATCGAAGCCGCGCTCATCTCCCCCTCCGCTCGGCGGTGCTGGCCCTTCAGGTCTGGTATGAATATTAAGGGGAGCCCCGTGCCAAAATAAAAAAAATGGTGTGGGATCCCCCCAAAAATCCATACCAGACCCTTATCTGAGCACGTAACCTGGCAGGCTGCAGGAAAAAAGGGGGGACGAGAGAGCGCCCCCCTTCCTGAACCGTACCAGGCTACATGCCCTCAACATTGAAAGGGTGCTTTGTGTTAGCGCCCCCCCAAAGCACCTTGTCCCCATGTTGATGGGGAGAAGGTCCTCATCCCCACAACCCTTGCCCGGTGGTTGTGGGGGCCTTACATAACCGAGTGACCCCGCTCCCTCTGACGCTACGGGAAAGCCAAAGGGATATCCCCGTGCATCAGAGGGGGCAGGTTCACCGGCGATGTTTTTGTGTTGCCTTGCCCTCAGTTATAAAAGAACTGTCACCTGAAAGGCCTGTCATTACAGCAGGTGCCTCCCATAGAGGCAGATCGTATGCGGCTTGCCACTTTTTTTCGGTCCGTCGGAGCGTGAGAAGAAGAAGAAGACTCTGTGGAACAGTTTTATTTTAAAACATTTTTAATAAAGGACTTGTCCCAAGGCGTGTAGTGTCTTTTTTTTTTTTACCATTTTCACACATTTTTTGTGAAATTGTAGTGGCACATTTGTACCCGTTATCATTTCACACGGGGAGGCTGGGATCTGGGGGTCCCCTTGTTAAAAGGGGCTTCCAAATTCTGATAAGCCCCCACAACCACTGGGTAAGGCACTACCCCAAAGCACCCTCCCAATTTTGAGGGCATTTAGCCTGGTATGGTTCAGGGGGGGGGCGCTCTCTCGTCCCCCCTCTTTTCCTGTGGCCTGCCAGATTGCTTGCTCAGATAAGGGCCTGGTATGCATTTGTTTTTTTAATTTTGGCAGGGGGTTCCCCTTAAAATCCATACCAGACCGGAAGGGTCTGGTATGGATTTTGAAGGGGACCCCCCATGCCATTTTTTTTTTACATTTTGGTTTGGGGTTCCCCTGTGGTGGAATCCCATGCCTTTTTTATCAATGAACCTTTATATGTATTGCCAGACCGATAATTCATTATAGCCGCGTAGTTTTAAATGACTTTTTTTCCTTTAGAAATGTAATTTTGCTGTCAGACTGGTCTAAACACGGGAAACATGCACCATTTTACAGGCATACTGTAGACACCCCCCAGGTACGAAATTTAAAAGAATATTACACTTTTATTGTTTCACTTTAAGCATTATTAAAATCATGGCTCCTGAGAAAATGGCCAATTTTTTTACTTTTTTTGCATTGACACATGTCCCCTGGGGCAGGACCCAGGTGCCCAAACACTTTTTTATGATAATACCAGGCATATAAGCCTTTAAAGTTAGCACTTTTGATTTCCCCCATAGACTTTTAAAGGGTGTTCCGTGGCTTTCGAATTTGCCACGAACACCCCAAACTGTTCGCTATTTAACAAACAGGCGAACACCTGATGTTCAAGTCGAAGTTACGTTCGACTGGAACATTGGGACCATCCATATACGTGACATACTTCTGACCACTGCACTCTGTACATTATATACCCCTAACCCTTATATTCCATGTTCTATATTGTAATTAAAAACTGCTGACCAAAACGTTCATTGTTCCAACAGTTGCTGGTTGCTGGGCAGTCCCTAACTTTCTATATAAAGTTCTTCTTTAAGGTAGGCTTGGACAAAAGTTAGTTATTCTTTTTCTGTCTATATTTTGTGTGCAGAAAAGAGTATGCAGTGCAAAGAAATTCAGTTTTTTTACGATTGTGCTGGTTCAGGTTTTCTTGAACTATATCCCTTTAAGTCTCTCCCATTATTATCACAGTGAGGCCATATACACCATTTAGCACAGCATGCTACGGGCACTGCATTATTCTTGCGCTTTGAGTGCCCATGGGGTGCCTCAGGTCTTTCATAATCTCAGGAGGGCCATTACTTGGGGGGAGATCTGTGTGCAGGATCGTCAGGAGGGGGTATGCGTATCTCTGCACTGTACATCACAGATTCTTCTAGTAACATTGACAGCCATCAGAACAAAAGCAGTAGGATGGTCTTGGGGAATGGAGGCTGGAAAGCCTGCCAAACAAGTAGGTGCAATCTCCATATCTCCATAGATCTATTTAATTTATCTCTGGTATGGTGTGTAGAGCTGTAAAGTCTGTGTTGTGCAGTGTGCAACCGTGCATATGTGCTTACTTGCGTTACCTATTTCACTGTCTTTGTAAAATTATAATGTATTGGCTGTTTGTTATATATCATTTTTTTAGTTTGGAAAGCAGGCCCCTTCACTTTTTTCACTGCAACCCTAGATCAGTCAGCCTAGATCCAGCCCTGATAGAAAAGGGTAAATATCTCTGATCTGCCATTATTGACTCAAAACAGGTATATCCCATGTTTGTATACACATATTTTACATTTTGGGTTGAGGCCAACTTTAACATTTAAACTTTTAATAATGACTATTAGAACATGGCTATGAATGCTAGACTGTGTAGGAATTGAAAGAACATTACCATATGTTTCTGGTAATGCCAAAAGACAATTTTAATCCTACACCTATTTTAAAGGTTTTATATTTTGCCTAAGTGTGTGGTAAGCAGGTCCCTCTTTGCCTGCTGGTTTGAAAATGAGTTGTGGATTTGACCCAGCCTTTTATCCCTGCTTACGTATAAGCTTGTTAGTTGAATGAAAGCTCAAATACATCCCAGGGGACTACCAACTACCACTAGACAAATCAATATGTACAGGAAAGTCCTAATAAAAACAAAAGCAGGACTGTAATTGCAGTTCTCTCGATAATTCTGATACACCCAACATAGGAACATGTCACAAGGATAAATATCCCTGATGCAATATCCATAGAACTCATCTAATTGGATACATTGTCCCCTTGCCACATTCTGACTCCCTTAGATGTTATATAAACCCTCTATTATTGATTTGTGAACTTGTAAACTTGAAGGTAGAGTCAATAAGATACCATAAACAGACAATACAGTGCTAAAGATAACTTAAAAAAGAGAACTGCTGGATTATTAAAAAAAACAAAAAAAACAAGCATATATGCTTACCTAATGCCCACAGCATAGGTCTAATGTTGCAACCTGTCCCCTGCCAGCTCTAATCCCAAGAACTGATTGATCACATGATCACTGATTGCTCAGTTCTTGGTCTTCACAGAGCAGACAGGTAGTCACCGGCTCTCTGCCTTGCTCCTCCAGTGCTCACTGGAGTGCTGGAGTGCTGGGCAAGATAGTGGATGATAGCGGCTGGTTCAGGCTCTCAGTGGAGCACTGAAAGACTGAGCCAGCCAGGTTCCTTAAGGCCCTACATTACTGTAAAAATCCCTCCAGGGTCTAGATTGGGTCTGTGATGTCAGCCATCAGCGGACTTTATCTCGCTGTCAACTCATTCTGGGTCACAGGAGAGGATAAGTAAGTGTACTCCTGTAACCCACATAAGAAGTATGGCCTAAATAGTGCTTACCTCAAGGACTTAATTCACAAAGCTATTCACTCTGGTTGTAGAATGTCACAAGTGGGGCTAAAATAAAGAAAAGACAAACATATAACACAACAGCAATTAAGACTAACAGTTGGCAGAGACTTTACTGGATGAAGTAAAGCTAGGACAGGATGCAGACATCAGACAGCAGGCAGGCATAGTCTTTGAATGTAGTAAAGGTCAGTATCTTGGTTAGGGGTCAGGTTTGGAGGCTAGTAGCTACAGCAATAGAAAAATCTACCCAGTAAACAGTACACAAGTACATTTAATTTACCTGGCAGGTGATGCAAGCTCAAGCATGGACTTTAAGCACTTCACCAGAGCTACTGATAGTAGAGATGAGTTTCACAGCATGCTAGTGCAAGGTCACAGCACTCTGGATCACTCCACCAGAGGTGAACAAGCCTTAAGGGTCTTGTAATAGATTTAGTAGGCTGGGATCAAGCAGGAGCCTAGTCAAAGAAAAAGCCAAAGGTCGGTAACAAATCAAATTGTTGCAGGTTAGGGTTGAACAGAGGCGCAGACAACTAACAAGCCAAAGGTCAGTAAGAAATGGTAGCAAAGATGCTGCCTGTAACAAGAACATAAGGGAAAATAAGAAAAAGAAAAGAGCACAATAATCTGACAATAATCTGACAATCAGGAGGGTTCTTCAGAAACAAGATATAAAGTAAGGTTGTCCAATGGGGCAAGGCGATCTCCAGCATTAAAGTGGCAAAAAAGGAGCTACCGTCAGATGCAACAGAGGGTCTTGGGTTAAGATTGAACAATAGACACTGGCCCTGAAGAGAGCTGGAAGACAAATTTGGACAGTATGGGTATGTATCCATGGTGTTTACATCTGCCTGACAGGTCAGGAGATTTTCTCCCTAACAGTTAACACTTAGCAATTATCCTCTCAACCCTAGGCCTATCTCCATAAATGCCCCCTTAACGCTTAAGTCTCCCCTAAATATAACTTCTAAAATGCTAAACACCAAAAGCATAACAATAAAGTGTGTTTAAACCTGAAAATAAAATGTGGTACAGTGCCTTCAAAAAGTATGCAAACCCCTTGAAATTTTCCACATTTTGTCATGTTACAACCAAAACGTAAATGTATTTATTAGGATTTTATGTGATAGACCAGCACAAAGTGGCACATAATTGTAAAGTGGAAGGAATATTATAAATGGTTTTTCAATTGTTTTATATAAATATGTGAAAATATTTGCATTTGTATTCAGTCCCCTGAGTTAATATTTTGTAGAACCACCTTTCGCTGCAATTGCAGCTGCAAGTCTTTTTGGGGATGTCTCTACCAGCTTTGCACATCTAGAGAGTGACAATTTTTTCCCCATTCTTCTTTGAAAATTAGCTCAAGCTTAGATGCATAGAGAGCATCTGTGAACAGCAATTCAAGTCTTGCCACAGATTCTCAATTGTATTTAGGTCTGGGCCATCCTAACACATGAATATGCTTTGATCTAAACCATTCCATTGTAGCTCTGGCTGTATGTTTAGGGGCATTGTCCTGCTGAAAGGTGAACCTCTGCTTCAGTCTCAAGTCTTTTGCAGACTCTAACGGGTTTTCTTTTTAGATTGCCTTGTATTTGACTCCCTACATCTTCCGATCAACTCTGACCAACTTCCCTGTCCCTGCTGTATTCAGGGTGATGTTCAGTGTTATGCCCCGCACACTTTCCGACAACAAAACTGTGGACTTTTGTTCGAAGGGTGTTGGCTCCAACTTGTCGTGCATACACACGGTCACACAAATGTTGGGCAACAATTACGAATGTAGTGACGTACAAGACATACATTATATCTCCATTACGAATGCTAGTTTTACAAGACCGAGCACTTCCAGCTCATACTTGATTCCACATTGTTGGCAGAAAAATTTGAGAAACTGCTAGCCGTTTTGTTGGCAGAAAGTCCGACAACGAATGTCAGATGGAGCATACACACAGTTCTCGCCAGAAAATGCGATTGTGTGTACACGCCATTAGTTTTCCGCCACACATAGCGTTTCGCTGTTAGGCCAAAAAGTTAAATTTTGGTCTCAGCTGACTAGAGCACCTTCTTACACATGTTTGCTGTGTCCCCAACATGGCTTCTTGCACACTGCAAACAGGACTTCTTATGGCTTTCTTTCAATAATGGCTTTCTTCTTGCTACTCTTCCATGAAGCCCAGATTTGTGGCATGCACGACTGAGGCTGGGTTCCCACCATTGCCACATCTGTCTCACAGCAGGGGTCCAGTATGTCTTGGTTCACCAGTTCAGGTCAGATTTCAGCCCGAATTTTGGGCTGAATTCAGACCTGAAATGGACCAAAAGATGCGCACGTTTTTGTGCAACATGCACCAGACCTGCTGCAGAGATATGTGAACTGTCTCCATAGAGAGACAGTCAAAATCTCCTGCTATTGAAAATTGGATGCAGGAATCCCACATCCAAATTGCAATGGTGTGAACCCAGCCTAATAGTTGTCCTGTGGACAGATCCTCCCACCTGAGCTGTGGATCTCTGCAGCTCCTCCAGAGTTACCTTGGGCCTCTTGGCTGCTTTGCTGATGATGCTCTCCTTGCCCGGCCTGTCAGTTTATATAGACGGCCATGTCTTGGTAGGTTTGCAGTTGTGCTATATCCTTTCCATTTTCATATGATGAATTGAACAGTACTCCATGTGATGTTCAATGGTTGGGATATGTTTTTATAGCCTAACCCTGTTTTAAACCTCTCCACAACTTTATCCCTGACCTGTCTGGTGTGTTTCTTAGCCTCCATGTTTCTGTTTGTTCACCAAGGTTCTCTTACAAACATTTGAGGGCTTCACAGAACAGCTGTATTTATGCTGAGATTAAATTACACACGGGTGGACTCTGAATACAAATGGTTCCACTGAATTTTAGTTAGGGGCATGAGAGTACAGGGGGTCTGAATACAAATGTACTTTATTAGATATTTATTTGTAAAAAAAATTGAAAACCATTTATTATTTTCCTTCCACTTTACAATTATGTGCCAATTTGTGCTGGTCTATCCCAATAAAACACATTTACGTTTTTGGTTGTAACATGACAAAAATGTGAAAAATGTCAAGGGGTGTGAATACTTTTTCAAGGCACTGTTGCAGGTTACCAGCCTTTGTTAATTTCCATTACATAGAGGTTATTTGGATAAGTTATTTACAAAAAAAATAATAGCATTGGCTTTGCTTCCATTGCATCTTGCAAGATTAACCGGTATATATACTTTCTAAAAATGTTCTTTGCTTTAAAAATGAAAACAAATGAAGCTGAATGAAAAGGGCCTGTAAAATATTATTATTTTTTTCTCTCGGGTTTAGATGCTTTAACCTAACCCCTAAACTAAGCCTTAACACTAAGTAGCCTCTATTCTGCTACAGGTTTACCTTTCCTAACCCAGAAACCTCTACATCAACAGTATGAAGACCATATGCAAACGCATGCACCACAACAATTTGACATGACACGTTTGTTTTTTGTTTTTTTTAAAAAGCCAAACATTTATTACCACTTTAATAGAGTGGGCACATGTCATCATTATATTACTATTTTGAAAAAAAATACCACTTTCTTTACATAAAAAATGCTGTCTCCATTATGTGACCTTAAACCTTTTTGTGAAAATAGATCAACCTGGCTGTCATGTAGTGATTGTAGCTATATAAATGTATTTTTATTAATGTGCAGCCTTAAATCCTCTGAAGTGAGTCTAAACCCCAATACTATTATCTGATACAATCCTATAAAGGACCTCAGATTTGGCAAAAAAAAAAAGCACATTTGCATGGCAGTGGTCTAAGTATATGAAAATACATTTTAATTTCACTAACTAAGCTTAACACTGCATCTACCTTCTAACCTCTATTCTACCTACCCTGTAGAAGAAAAATTATAATTCTTACCTCTTCTCAGGGCGCTATGATCTGGTCACATGATCTCTACAGCTGCAGGGGAGAATAGAGAGAGTCAACAATGGATGGAATGCCTGGGCAGGGAAACCACCCTTAGACTTATTATGGAGCATCCATTGTTGACTGTCCCTCTTGCCCTCTGAAGCTGGGCGCTGGGCACTGGGACATGAACAGACCAGGGGGCTCTGAGAATAAGTACGTGTATGCATCTTCTTTGTACAGGGTATTTAGAAAAGGAGTTGGGGGGGGGGGGGTAATTTTAAGCTTAGTTAGATCTAGCCTGGGCTTCCAATTGAATTGCTTCACAAACCCAACAAATAGAACAATTACTGTTGTCGTACATGTTATGTGCGCTCCTAGAGAGCAGAAGACAGTTATGTGAATCCCAGCATCCCTCCATTTCTAGGGTGTGCTTTTCTTTTCTGACGGTACTCCAGATCAGCACCACCTTGTGGTTGAAGCAGAGATTAATATCTCCAGAGAACCAGTTCTTGCACAGAAGTACAGAGGAGGAGGAGAAGTCAGACAGGAATGTATCAGGTTTGAGTTTTTCTCCTTCTCCGTTACTGGCAGAGCCATTTAATTTATAAAAACAGTAAGCATTGTTTTGCAGAGAGGGTTTTCATGTGTGTAAAATGCTAGTGGGATTTTGTTAAGTAATAAATCTTCTTTTATTGTGCAAAAAGATTTTCTCACTAAACACAAACAGCATGATTATCATAAGTTAGACAATTGCATATTTTTTAAAGATTGAATTCAAGATTTGAAAATTTTCCTTCTATGTTGATTCCAGCTCTCTAAATATGTCAGCATATTTTAAAGAGTCATAGCAGAAGTGCTAAATGAGCAAGTAAGCCTTTCAAAGAAATATCAACTTAGAGTATACCACAATTTAAAATGATTTGTGATGTTAGAAATTAAACTGGCATATGCAATCAAATATTAAATACAGATTTTAAATTTCACTCTGTGAAGCTAAAAAGATCAAAGAAAATTCTTAACTGTTCTTTGAATTTAGTATTATACTTCCTAGCAGGTCATTTACTCCCATAATTTAGTTTGACTTATTTTGGTTTTTTATCCATTACAAGTATGTGGCAAATTGATGGTCCCTCTCTGTCTGTACTTTGTAGTTTTAAATTTGAACATGTCTATGGAAGGGGATGCCTCAAAAGAGATGAGCTGCTGAAATGGTAATAGCTTTCAAATCTTTTCACTTCTTTAGATCTTGGGTTGGATGTGTTTGTATTGCATTTAAAATCAGTCCATTTTTGCATTGCTGTGGATATTTTTCTCTTTTTAAATGATTAATTAGCCTGCAGTGTAACTGTCTCACATGGGTCACTTTGTTCTGAAAGTTAACAAGTTATCCATTGATCTTAATTTTGGTATCAGTATATTCTAGGCACAGGCAGTTCAGATCTGACTACTAATAACTTTTTTCTCTGATGATAATAGCTACGGAAATGTTAAAGAGTACCTGTCATTTTGCAAATTATTTTGGAAAAAGTGAGAGAAAGAGAAAAATAGGGTTTCCCTTTTTTTTTTATCGTTAGTAAGGTTTGTGTGTATTTTTTAAGGTTTGTAATATACCTTGCTTCCAAAGTAATACACCCCTACACATCATAGGGGTCTGTTTGAAATATACACAAATGTTTTATATTAGTTATGGGAGCAATGGGCAGCATTTTAGGTATTGTAGAGCTACGTGTGACCCCAAGATTCTTCAAAACAACACAGTAAAATTGTTATTTTACTTAGAAAATTAAAAAAAAAGATGGGCAAAATACTGCATGCTAGCTTGAGACTCATATAAATTGTATTTCGACAATGTCACTAACTACAGTGCCTTGCGAAAGTATTCGGCCCCCTTGAACTTTTTAACCTTTTGCCACATTTCAGGCTTCAAACATAAAGATATAAAATTTTTATTTTTTGTGAAGAATCGCCAACAAGTGGGACACAAATGTGAAGTGGAACGAAATCTATTGGATTTTTGAAACTTTTTTAACGAATAAAAAACTGAAAAGTGGGGCGTGCAAAATTATTCTGCCCCCTTGCGTTAATACTTTGTAGAGCCACCTTTTGCTGCGATTACAGCTGCAAGTCGCTTGGGGTATGTCTCTATCAGTTTTGCACATCGAGAGACTGAAATTCTTGCCCATTCTTCCTTGCAAAACAGCTCAAGCTCAGTGAGGTTGGATGGAGAGTGTTTGTGAACAGCAGTTTTCAGCTCTTTCCACAGATTCTCGATTGGATTAAGGTCTGGACTTTGACTTGGCCATTCTAACACCTGGATACATTTATTTGTGAACCATCCCTTTGTAGATTTTGCTGTATGTTTGGGATCATTGTCTTGTTGGAAGATAAATCTCCGTCCCAGTTTCGGGTCTTTTGCAGACTCCAACAGGTTTTCATCCAGAATGGTCCTGTATTTGGGTGCATCCATCTTCCCCTCAATTTTAACCATCTTCCCTGTCCCTGCTGAAGAAAAGCAGGCCCAAACCATGATGCTGCCACCACCATGTTTGACAGTGGGTATGGTGTGTTGAGGGTGATGAGCTGTGTTGCTTTTACGCCAAACATATCGTTTTGCATTGTGAGCAAAAAGTTCGATTTTGGTTTCATCTGACCAGAACACCTTCTTCCACATGTTTGGTGTGTCTCCCAGGTGGCTTGTGGCAAACTTTAGATGAGACTTTTTATGGATATCTTTGAGAAATGGCTTTCTTCTTGCCACTCTTCCATAAAGGCCAGATTTGTGCAGTGTACGACTGATTGTTGTCCTATGGACAGACTCTCCCACCTCAGCTTTAGTTCTCTGCAGTTCATCCAGAGTGATCATGGGCCTCTTGGCTGCATCTCTGATCAGTCTTCTCCTTGTCTGAGCTGAAAGTTTAGAGGGACGGCCAGGTCTTGGTAGATTTGCAGTGGTCTGATACTCCTTCCATTTCAAAATGATCGCTTGCACAGTGCTCCTTGTGATGTTTAAAGCTTGGGAAATCTTTTTGTATCCAAATCCAGCTTTAAACTTCTCCACAACAGTATTACGGACCTGCCTGGTGTGTTCCTTGGTCTTCATGAAGCTCTCTGCGCTTTCAACAGAACCCTGAGACTATCACAGAGCAGGTGCATTTATACAGAGACTTGATTACACACAGGTGGATTCTATTTATCACCATCAGTCATTTAGGACAACATTGGATCATTCAGAGATCCTCGCTGAACTTCTGGAGTGAGTTTGCTGCACTGAAAGTAAAGGGGCCGAATAATTTTGCACGCACCACTTTTCAGTTTTTTATTTGCTAAAAAAGTTTAAATTATCCAATAGATTTCGTTCCACTTCACAATTGTGTCCCACTTGTTGGTGATTCTTCACAAAAAATTAAAATTTTATATCTTTATGTTTGAAGCCTGAAATGTGGCAAAAGGTTGAAGAGTTCAAGGGGGCCGAATACTTTCGCAAGGCACTGTAAATATGAGGTGTAGCTGTAATCCTGGGAACTAAGTAATAGGATATTGCTCTAACTTTTTTTTGATTATTGAGTTTGTCTACTGTGAATACAGGCATGTAAGATAATATAGTGTCTCCTAAAAGTAATGCTAAGGCATCTTAAGTCAAAACATTGTTTCCTAGATTGTGGAAGGGTGAGAACCTTTGTCAAGTTTTTCATGCTGTCTGTGTCTTCAGTAGGGAAATTTTTAATTTTTTTGGTCCCAATGGCCTTTGTCACCATTACTTAAAAATTTGGTAAAATCTAAAAACAGGAATAGGAGGTGTTAGCTTCCAGTGGGGACTTTTGTTTCAGTGACAGCTGTTTAAGATGTAATTTTTCTCACTTTGGAGAGATTTTGGGGTTTATTTACTAAAGGCACTTTAGTTGCTCCAGAGTTAAGTAAATGAGTTTGCAAACAATACCCATTCACATGCAAGGAAAATGAAAAAAAAACAGCATTTCTACTTGCACATGATTGGATGATGGTAGTTAGTAGAGCTGCATCTAATTTACTAAGCTCTGGAGCAACTGCACTTCGCAAAGTGCACAGTCTATTTACTTTTTTTCAATCAACCCCTTTGTGTCAGTGAAGTGAAGGGAAATTTCCCCACTGGGTCATGGATGGCAGGGAAAAAAACAACAGAATGTCTTAACTACTTAATACTTTATATAAAATAATAAAATAAGTTTTGACTTTGGATAAGCTTTGAAGGATGCTTTTACCAACATATGAAATTATCCTGGTCTCATGGGACTGGGGTAAGTGCAAGCATTTTTTGGGTAGAGGACCATTGCCAGTAAAGAGGGGGGGGGGGGGGGGCAAAAGCCAAGTAAAATCACATTTCTTTATTACATATAAGTTGAAAAATATGCAAAAGAGACATAAAACCAATGATGTGCATTGGATAACTACCTAAGATTATGTATATAGCAATATTTACAGATAGGGTAAACAGTTAGCCACTACTACTGGACTAATGACAGAGCAACTTATTCACTCCTTGATTATTTTCCGCCTTGACTACTGCAACTCTCTTCTTAATGACCTATCCTTACGCAAGCTATCCCCCCTTCAGTCTATTATGAATGCTGCTGCTAGACTAATACACCTCACTAACCTCACTAGACTGCTGCTCCTCTCCGCCGATCCCTTCACTGGCTTCCCCTACCCCACCGTATAATAGACATGTGCATTCGTTTTCGTCCGAATGCATTTTCGTCCGAATTTCAGCTATTTTCGTTTTCGTTTTGCCAAACGATAACGAAAGCACAAAATCCGAAAAACGAAAGATCCGACATAAATAAATGCTTTATTTTCGTTTTCATTGTTACAACAGTTCGATATAGAATAGGAGATTCGACGTGACTCTGACAACGTGTCTATAGAACCTGTGTTCGAATGTGCCTAACCTTACCTCTATTAGTCCAAGATTATATAGAGAAAATATTCGACAGAGAAAAAAGATTTGACAGAGAGAAAAGATTCTGCAAGATACTGTCCTAAAAAGTGTTTGGGGACCCGGGTCCTGCCCCAGGGGACATGTATCAATGCAAAAAAAAGTTTTAAAAACGGCCGTTTTTTCGGGAGCAGTGATTTTAATAATGATTAAAGTGAAACAATAAAAGTGTAATATTCCTTTAAATTTCGTAGGGGGGGGTTGTCTATAGTATGCCTGTGAAGGGGCGCATGTTTCCCGTGCTTAGAACTGTCCCTGCACAAAGTGTCATTTATGCAGGAAAAAAAGTCCTTTAAAATCACTCGCAGCTATAATGAATTGTCGGCTCCCGTAATACAGAGAACACTCATTGAAAGTCATTGATAAAAAAATAAATAAATAAATAAATAAAAAAGCGTGGGGGTCCCCCAAATTCAATTACCAGGCCCTTCAGGTCTGGTATGGATATTAAGGGGAACCCTGCCTCAAATTTAAGAAAAAATTTGACGTGGGGTTCCCCCTAAATATCCATAACCAGACCCTTCAGGTCTGGTATGGATATTAAGGGGAACCCCGCGTCAAATTTAAAAAAAAATTGACGTGGGGTTCCCCCTAAAAATCCATACCAGACCCTTTATCCGAGCACGCAACCTGGCAGGCCGCAGGAAAAGAGGGGGGGACGAGAGAGCGGCCCCCCCTCCCTCCTGAACCGTACCAGGCCACATGCCCTCAACATTGGGAGGATGCTTTGGGGGTCTGTGACCCCTCAAAGCACCTTGTCCCCATGTTGATGAAGACAAGGGCCTCATCCCCACAACCCTGGCCGGTGGTTGTGGAGGTCTGCGGGCGGGGGGCTTATCAGAATCTGGAAGCCCCCTTTAACAAGGGGACCCCCAGATCCCGGCCCCCCCCCTGTTTGAAATGGTAAGGGGGTACAAAAGTACCCCTACCATTTCACAAAGAAAGTGTAAAAAATGTTTAAATAAAACAAACACACTTTTGAAAAATTCCTTTATTAAAAATAAAAAAATAAAAAAAAGATTCCAGCGGCGGTAATCCACTCTTGCTATCCATCGACGGACGGTCATATCTCCAGCGATGTCTAATATCATCCAACGCAGCGCAGCATCCTTCTTCTGTCTCCGTGGAGGAGACACTACAGGCATTCCGGCGGCTGACGTTTGTTATATACGGAGGGCGGGGCCACCCGTCACCTGACCCCGCCCCCCTCTGACGCAAGGGGAAACCCGGGGTTCCCCGTGACGTAGGGGTGACCCGCACCCCTCTGATGTAACACAGGCAGGTTTCCGTTACATCAGAGGGGGGCGGGGTCACCCCTACGTCACGGGGAACCCCGGGTTTCCCCTTGCGTCAGAGGGGGGCGGGGTCAGGTGACGGGTGGCCCCGCCCTCCGTATATAACAAACGTCAGCCGCCGGAATGTCTGTAGTGTCTCCTCCACGGAGACAGAAGAAGGATGCTGCGCTGCGCTGGATGATATTAGACATCGCTGGAGATATGACCGTCCGTCGATGGATAGCAAGAGTGGATTACCGCCGCTGGAATCTTTTTTTTATTTTTTTATTTTTAATAAAGGAATTTTTCAAAAGTGTGTTTGTTTTATTTAAACATTTTTTACACTTTCTTTGTGAAATGGTAGGGGTACTTTTGTACCCCCTTACCATTTCAAACAGGGGGGGGGCGGGATCTGGGGGTCCCCTTGTTAAAGGGGGCTTCCAGATTCTGATAAGCCCCCCCGCCCGCAGACCTCCACAACCACCGGCCAGGGTTGTGGGGATGAGGCCCTTGTCCTCATCAACATGGGGACAAGGTGCTTTGAGGGGTCACAGACCCCCAAAGCATCCTCCCAATGTTGAGGGCATGTGGCCTGGTACGGTTCAGGAGGGAGGGGGGGCCGCTCTCTCGTCCCCCCCTCTTTTCCTGCGGCCTGCCAGGTTGCGTGCTCGGATAAAGGGTCTGGTATGGATTTTTAGGGGGAACCGCACGTCAATTTTTTTTTAAATTTGACGCGGGGTTCCCCTTAATATCCATACCAGACCTGAAGGGTCTGGTTATGGATATTTAGGGGGAACCCCACGTCAAATTTTTTCTTAAATTTGAGGCAGGGTTCCCCTTAATATCCATACCAGACCTGAAGGGCCTGGTAATTGAATTTGGGGGACCCCCACGCTTTTTTTTTTATTTATTTATTTATTTTTTTATCAATGACTTTCAATGAGTGTTCTCTGTATTACGGGAGCCGACAATTCATTATAGCTGCGAGTGATTTTAAAGGACTTTTTTTCCTGCATAAATGACACTTTGTGCAGGGACAATTCTAAGCACGGGAAACATGCGCCCCTTCACAGGCATACTATAGACAACCCCCCCCTACGAAATTTAAAGGAATATTACACTTTTATTGTTTCACTTTAATCATTATTAAAATCACTGCTCCCGAAAAAACGGCCGTTTTTAAAACTTTTTTTTGCATTGATCCATGTCCCCTGGGGCAGGACCCAGGTCCCCAAACACTTTTTAGGACAGTAACTTGCAAATTAGCCTTTAAAATGAGCACTTTAGATTTTGAACGTTGGAGTCCCATAGACTTTAATAGGGTTCTAAAGTATGCTATATACTAGCTCCGTCGAATCTTCTTTATACATTCGACAGACACCATAAGCCTTCAAAGACAGATTCGACCGTGATTCATGTGGATTTTCGGACGAATGCAATTTTTGAACGAAAAATGAAATAAATAAAAACGAATTTCGGGAGTAACTAAATAAATTAAGTTTTCAGACGAAAACGAAATTCCGAAACGAAATATTTTACTCTGCACATGTCTACCGTATAAAATTCAAAATGCTAACCACAACATACAAGGCCATCCACAACATCGCCCCATCTACATCACCAACCTCATCTGCAGATATCGACCAAATCATCCCCTCCACTCTTCCCAGGACCTCCTGCTCTCTAGCTCCCTTGTTACCTCCTCTCATGCTCTTCTTGCGGACTTCTCCAGATTTTCTTCCATCCTCTGGAATTCCCTGCACCGGTATGTTGGATCAGCCCCTAACCTGTCCACCTTTAGGCGATCCCTGAAAACTTATTTATTCAGGGGAGCCTATCCCACATCCACCTAACAACCCCATAAAATCATTCCCCGCATATATTACCTTTTGTACCACCTCCCCCTCCCTTTAGAATGTAAACTCTACGAGCAGGGCCCTCCTGTCCCTTCTGTATTGTGCTGTAATTGTGCTGTCCCTCCTCTACATTGTAAAGCAATGCATATACTGTTGGCGCAATATAATTTGTGACTAATAATAATAATACTCAACATGTTTTGCGGTTGACCCCCTTCTTCAGTCTTCAGGGAAAAGAATCATTCCGATAGCAAAGAATATAATGTAATCATTTAGATCATAAAATATATGAAGATAAGTAGTAACACTGTAGTTCTGTGTACATTTTAAAGTAGATGTGATAGACATCAAAAAATTGTTTGGGTGGACTGTGAGACTACAATTTTAGGCCACAAGGACTGTATGTTGCCTTTGTGCCACTAGCTGAATATCACTGATGACTTGCATATCTAGGATATAATTGAACGGAAAATAAAGAGTTCACTATCATTAAGCTTGATTTACACAACTAATGTGCAGAAGAAAAAAAAGTAAAAAAAATAAAAATGTAATCATTTAATTATGTTTTTTTCTTTTTCAATCATATCCTGTTGATTAACGTTAATCAACATTTAAATATGCAGTAGCTTTGACGAGAATATATTAATAATAAAGATATTATATTGGCTGTAATAGTTCTGTAGTTCTGCCATAAATCAATCAAAAAAGATTGAAAGTGAGATTAGATATTTTTTACTAGGCATGCAGTAGAAATAGAACATCTTTCAGTCTTTTCAGAAAAAATTATTTTTCTGTGCCATTAATAAAACAGATGTAGTAATTACAAAGGGGGTTGTGGTTATAACATAACCATAATTATTATTTATTATAGTATGCCTGTCACTTTATTGCAGGGAAAATTCATAAATTTGAAAGGGAGGTTTCAAATAAAAAATATAACATATTTTCTGTCCTCCCCTTACATCTTTATTGCTCCTCAAACCACAATGCCAATTGTCATAGTCATCCATTGTCTTTTTTTAATGTAATTTTTCCAAAAAGACATAATTCAGTATTAGAGAGCTAAATGTCTCCATACTTTGATATAAGAGCTAAACATGTAGTTCCTGAGTTATATGGCTGCCACCTACTTATTCTCTTCCCTTCCTGCAGCCCTTCTATCTATTTTGAGAGATAGGTCACAAGTACATGAAAAAGATAGAAATTTACTTATGGAATATAATTTGCTCCGTTAGGTCATGCATACATTCTTTATTTACTAATAAGGTGGATATTACAGAACACAATATTACTAATTGTGTTACCAGTTGTGTGTAATTGTACTTCAATGGGGGGGGGGGGGGGCTTATGAGCATTGCAGGATTTTTTAAGCTTACCATGGTTTTTAATTTGTCTCTATTTACATGTGCTATATACATTTACTATATAAATTAACTTTTTTGTTATAACTCTTTATTTAGTCAAGATAATTGGGTTCAACTTGACAATAATTAATGTTAAGCCATATCATCACATTATGAGCTACATACCAACATTTTCCACAACAGTTTAAGCGGTAGTAACTGGCTGTTTTTTAAAAAAGTACCTGCAAGATAAAGCCATAACGTCTACTGTGAAAATTATGTGAAAATTACCTTAGAACAAAGCCTTCCAGTGGTGCACTGTCACCACTGAAGGCACTTTCATCTTCATTTGGTCTTCTTTATGGGATTTTGGACTCCGGCTGTGTGAGTGGCTGGAGCCATGATAACGTCACTCCTGCGCACCGTTTAGAGTGCATGCACTGGTGACGTCACTGGTTACATCAAAAGTAAATATCTCCTAAACAGTGTGCATTTAGGAGATATTTACTGTACCTATAGGCAAGCCTTGCTATAGGCTTACCTATAGGTAAGAGCCATGCATAGGAGTTTACTCTCACTTTAATAGTGAGATTGTTTCATCATACTTTACTTAGACCTTTTTATTCAAACTGAACTAAACAATGGTCTGTATTCTTATATCAGATGTTTTTTTTCTATATCATTTTACTGCTGTAATTTTACTGTTCTACACCAAATGAATAATTTTTTTCCCTATTTACCTTACCGCCCTCCTTCCCTACAAACAATATTAAAATAAAAAGAGAAAAAGAAATAAAAAAACAATAGCTCTGGGAAGATCTCACCTGATCAGGCAGATCGCATTATATCAAATCCTACGGCGCTATTTGACACCCCCCCCCCCCCCAAAATAAATGAAGCACCAGCTGCCACTGCATTGAATTCAGAATGGTGCCAAATAATTCTCCTAGCTATACTCTGCTCCTCTTGTCCTTATCCTGGAAATGCCATCCTTTTTCATGTGAATGAATAGTGATTAAAGTACACAAATATGCAGGAGGAGCACAGCCTGCCTGTGAGAGATTTGAAGAAGAATCTAAGTTGTGCATCATGCACAGTGCCACAAGATCTCTTTAAAACTCTTCCAGATTATGGAAAGGAAACAGTTCTTCCTATTGGAAAACATCTTTGAAAATGTTTCACAAACAACACTTATACAGACATCTCATCCTATATACATCCATGGAAATTTTGTGTGTTAACTTTCAGTTTCCCTGTAGCCTTTTTGAGATTGTTATAGAGGAGCAACTTCCCTGAACACATTCATAATGTCCGAAGACATTTAAAAATGGTACATTTGCATATCCCACACATTGTTTATTTTTTGAGCACTTATTTTTATTTATTTTTTGGATATCACAGATTTTTCCACACAAGTCCACCTCCTTTTCCTCTCTCTCTCTTTCTCTCTCTCTCTCTCCTTCTCATCTTGTCACCTGCTAGTATCCCCTTGTTATCCTATGTTTTCCACCATCTCCATGCCCCTACCATCCTTGACTCAGGCCTTTTACTTAGTTATACATATCTTTATGCCATTACTCATTGATTCTACTTTACTACTCTAGATGCCTGATAAACATATTTATGCTTATAGCTTATACTCTTTATGGACTAACGAGGTTTCTAGGGATACATCACTACACGCACACATTTACACAATCGCAGTTCACCTCTTTCCCCTCTTTTTTTGCCTATTTTTTCACCTGTTAGTATCCCTCTGCTATCCTACGTTTCTAACCATCTTCATGTCCCTACCACCTTTGGCCCAGGCATTTTATTCATGCATACATACTGTATCTTTATGCTAATACTTATTGATTCTACTTTACTACCTTAGATGCCTGACATACATACTTATGTTCACAGCCTATACTTTTTATGGACTAACGAGGTCTCTAGGGATACATCATTACACCTATGCCATGCCTGCTCTCCGTTTGGCCCCTGGTGGGGTCCCATCTGACTCTGTCCCCTCAGCTTCCTGGGGAGGCACCTGCTGCCGCAGTCTTGAGGCCACAGCTGGAGCCATGGTCAAGCTCAGTGGTGAGTGTGGGGACCCACAACCCCTCCTACCCTGTGCCTTTATAACTAATACTGTGCTATATTGCCAAACATATATTTTTTTTCATCCTAGGTACATTGTTACACACATCCACACCTGAAGAGCGAGCTGAATCGTGCGAAACTAGTCGGGTAGTATGATGCCCGTGTACTATGACTACTACCACATTTATGTACCAATAATACTTGTTTATGTATCTTTTTTAATTGGCAACTGTTGGTGTTATCTACCGGTATTTTTTATCTATGCATGTAAACAATTGTACTTGAATAAACCATCCACTATATTTACTACTGTTATGTTTACTGGCGAAAACGGTATCCACTTCATTTAAAGTTCCAGGGCGAATCCTTTGTTTTTTTTTAGACATTTAAAATATCTGCTTTTACTTCTTTATTAACACATAGTATATCTGCCAAAGACACTTCTGTGAATAGAGAGGCTTTAGAAGACCCTTGTTAATCCAAAATGGGAGCTGATGGTAGTTAGCTGATGTGGTGCTTTCCCATGAAACCCATGAATAAACTGCTTGTATGGAAAGTTCATGCAAGAAATTGTTCTAGTTGTAAATGAAAAAATAGTAGACTGTATTCTTTTGTGCTGGTTCAAAAATTAAAAACTAACTGTCTGGTTTACACTGGGAGCACTTATTCTTTCGAACGTATTTTGTCTTTAAGGTCAAGTGTTCAGATTTTCCACTATCGAAAATAAAGATATAACAACACAAAACTACAGCTAAACAAATAATGATAACTATTTATCGCATTGTTTATTGGACAATACTGCCCACTTTTAAATATGTATTTTAATGCAACACAGTATATCATATTATATAGTTGCTTTTCCAAGTGCATGTCAATATGGTCTAAGTTTTGACTCTTTATATTAAAATAGCCATGACACATACATTCTTTAGTGTATCACATATTGTACACTGCACCTACTGGTAAAATTGTAAACACTTGGATCTAACCTTATTTTTGAGCAGTGCATTCACAGCAATCTATGGTAAGTGATGCCGACTCTGCTAAGCTATTGATGTAAACAAAATAAAAGGTGACTTGGAAGAGCAGCATTTGGAATGCATTTAGTGTTAGTACATTTAAAAAGTACATTTTTTATTTGTGAACCCACTATGTACAGTCAAGGTTTTAACCAGACCTATTGAAAATATTAATGGAGACAAATTGCCTTGTTCAAATGTTCCTATGTGCATATCAGTGACATGGAGTAAAGACATGGAATCTTAATTTTTACATACTATTGATTTAAGTTTATTTGCTGTGGTTTCATTGACATCTTTATACTTTATTGTTCATTCAAATCACACTGAATAGCCTATACCTGGTTGTTAGGGATGATATAGATAAATATAGATAAAAATCATTGAAAAAAATGGCGTGAGTCCCCCCTCCCCAGTCTATTACTAGGGCCTTTGGGCCTGGTATGGATATTAAGGAGAACCCTGAGCCCCAAAAAAATGGCGTGGGGCTCCTCCCTAAAATCCATACCAGGCCTTTCAGGTCTGGTATGGATTTTAAGGGGAGCCCCGCACCAAAATAAAAAAATGGCATGTGGTCCCCAAAATCCACACCAGGACCTTCAGGTCTGGTATGGATTTTAAGGGGAACCCCATAAAAATAAATTTAAATGTTTAATATTTAAATTTAAATGTTTTACATTTTGGTGCTGGGTTACCCTTAATATTCATACCAGACCCAAAGGGCCTGGTATGGATTTTGGGGGGAACCCCACACCATTTTTTTTTATTTGGCACGGGGTTCTCCTTAATATTCATACCAGACCCAAAGGGCCTGGTAATGGACTGGGGGGAACTTACACCGTTCAATGATTTTTATGTATATTGCCGGTATCCGACAATACATTACAGCTGCGAGCACTTTTAAATTAAAAATTTTCCTTTAGAAATGTAATTTTGTTGCGGTACTGTTATGATCATGGGAAAGATGCCCTACTTTACAGGCAGACTAAGGCATGTTATTTAACCGGTTCCCGACCAGCGCACGCCGATGTACGTCGACAGAATGGCACGGGCAGGCATATTGGCGTACAGGTACGTCCAATCTTCAATGCCGCCCTGCCATCGGGAGCGCGCCGTGGTCGGGACCCCCGTGAGTCCGGTCGCGGGACCCGCGGACTCGATCGCCGCGGGCATACCCGCGATCGTCTCACGGGACGGCTGAATGGAGGAAATGCGTGTAAACAGCATTTCTCCATTCTGCCTAGCAACTAGTGACGCTGATCTCTGCTCCATGTGATTGGAGCAGAGATCAGTGTTCACTAAATTAAAGCCCAACCCCCCACAGTTAGTTACACACCCCTAGGAACACTTAACCCCTACACTGCCACCCACTGGTTAACCCCTTCACTGCCAGTGTCATTTACACAGGAATCACTGCATTTATATAGCAGTGATTACTGTATAAATGACAATGGTCCCAAAAAGGTGTCAAAAATGTCCGATGGGTCCCCCACAATGTCGCAGTCACAATAAAAATCGCTGATCGCCGCCATTACTAGTAAAAAAAACTAATAAAAAATTATTAATAAAAATGCTATTAAACTATCCCTATTTTGTAAATGCTATAACTTTTGCGCAAACCAATCAATAATCGATTATTGTGATTTTTTTTACCAAAAATATGTAGAAGAATATGTATCGGCCTAAACTGAGGGAAAAAAATTTTTTTTATATATTTTTGGGGATATTTATTATAACAAAAAGTAAAAAATAATGCGTTTTTTTTTTCAAAATTGTCGCTCTATTTTTGTTTATAGCACAAAAAAAAACGCAGGGGTGATCAAATACCACCAAAAGAAAGCTCTATTTGTGGGAAAAAAAGGACGTCAATTTTGTTTGGGAGCCACGTCGCACGACCGCGCAATTGTCAGTTAAAGCGACGCAGTGCCGAATCGCAAAAAGTGGTCTGGTCTTTGACCAGCAAAATGGTCCGGTCTGTAAGTGGTTAATAGAATATTTCATTTTTATTGTTTTACTTTAAGCATTATTAAAATCACTGCTCCTGAAAAAACGGTTATTTTTAAAACTTTTTTTGCATTGATACATGTCCCCTGGGGCAAGATCCGGGTCCCCAAACATTTTTTTATGGAAATAACTTACATATAAGCCTTTAAAATTAGCACTTTTGATTTTCACGTTTGTGTCCCATGGACTTTAATGGCGTTCGCCTGTTTGCATGTTCTGCTGCGAACCACACTGGGGGGGGGGGGGTGTTCGGCTACCGTTATCATACTGCAGCAAGGTGGCTGTTCTGCACTAGATTGCGTACCTCGTACATGATCTGACATGTGACATGTGGGTTGTGCGTCCACGCCACTAACAACCCGCTCCTGCTGTGATAAGTGGGGTTTTTGGTTGTTCATGGTTCATGAGTCTGCATCACTGGGCGACATAATTGACATCGATTTTTTTTTGTTTGTTTAAATGAAGGACTTTATTTACTGCATATGTTTTGTGTGTGCACATACCCATCATTCCTTCACACGGCCATTTTGGTGTCCCCTTATTGTTAAAGGATACCCCTGTCCATTAATCCCCACAGCCAACAGGCTAGTGTTAAGGGAAAGAGACCCCGCCATATTGAAGGCATGTGGCTTAGTGTGTTAGGGAAGGGGGGCATGTTTGTTTTCCCCTTTCCTGGCCAGCCTGCTCAGATAAGGGTCTGGTGTGGACTAACATCAGCTCCCAACCCCCTGCATTCTGAAAGCTCAGACAAGCTGTGTAAATGCTGTACTTTGACAGCTGTAGAGAAAAGAATACCACAGATAAACAGGTGCAACTTATTTAGAAGGAATTGTTCCATCCCTGGGGCATATGCAAGGGTGTGTGTAAGGGTTTACAGCCACTTCAATGTAAAAATTACATTTTTTGCCCCTTCCCTTCAGAATAGTTCCACATGGATAGCCATAAGCATGTGCATATACATGTATAATTTTCATCAATGTTATTGGGATAGTATAATGTCTAACCCCCCTGTACTGCACTATTGCTACATATCCAAGATTAATGTAGAAAAACAGCAATAGTATTTTGAAGCCGGGTTATAATAGAGAATAGGATTTTAATAGAATGAGGACATCATTTTATGAGAATGAGGACATCATTTTAATAGAATGTGGACATAAGCTAAAAAATATCCCTGACTGTAAAAACAATATTGGGTCCCTTTCTATACCAAAAATATTGCTACCATATTTTACCAAAACTGCTTATATAGCCTAGAGATTATTGTGAATAAACTCTTTCTTTTTTTACCTTGACATATCCTGCCACTACTACATTTGCACCAGTCACTGAATACATTTTTTCCCATAGTAACTTATTTCATACGGACTGAATTTATATATTGAGCCTGCTGCCCCAGAATTCCATTCTACAATTGCAAATTGTAGAAAGTTTAGTGTGTTCTTTTTTAAAATATTGGAAGGTGATTATGTTTATGCCTTAGTCGAAGTTGTCACCAAGAAAAATCTCTCCTTGCTGTTTCTTTAAAAAACATTTAAATCTTGACCAGTTGACAAGAAGATCTCAAGCAGTAGCCTGTATTAACCGCTTGCCGTCCGCCGCCTGTATATATAAGTTACTTTGCATTTCCCGCCATGCGCGTGCACACTCACCTGCCGCGAGCTCCGTGACCATGCCCGCGGGACCTGCGGACTTGATGTCCATGGGAATACCCGCGATCATGCCACGGAGCTGAAGAATGGGGAGATGCTGATGTAGACACAGCATCTCCCCGTTCGGCCTAGTGACAGGACACTGATCGTCTGCTCCCTGTCATCGGGAGCAGCGATCAGTGTCGTGTCACTGCTAGCCCATCCCCCAAACAGTTAGAAACACGCCCCAGAACACACTTAACCCCTCCCCGCCCTCTGGTGGTTAACCCTTTCACTGCCAGTCACATTTACTCAGTAATCAATGCATTTTGAATTGCACTGATCGCTGTATAAATGGGAATGGTCACAAAATCGCTCCAAAATTGTCCGATTTATCCGCCATAATTTCGCAGTCATGATAAAAATCGCTGATCGGGGCCATTACTAGTAAAAAAAAATATTACTAAAAATGCCATAAATCTATCCCCTATTTTGTATATGCTATAACTTTTGCGCAAACCAATCAATAATACGTATGGGCCTAAACTGAGGAAAAAAAATGTTTATTTTATATTTTTTGGGGGATATTTATTATAGCAAAAAGTAAAAAAAGAATTAGTTTTTTTCAAAATTGTATCTCTTTTTTTTGTTTATAGTGCAAAAAATAAAAACTGCAGAGGTGATAAAATACCACCAAAAGAAAGCCCTAGTTGTGGGAAAAAAAGGACGTAAGTTTTGTTTGGGTACAACATCGCACGACCGCGCAATTGTCAGTTAAAATGATGCAGAAAAAGTGCTTTGGTCAGGAAGGGGGTAAGTCCTTCCGGGGCTGAAGTGGTTAACCAAGACAATCCTCTTCTTAACTACAGTATATCAAAAGTAGTAAACAAACAAAAATCTGAGAAGACTGCATATACTTTTCACTGTGATTCTCATCATAGAAATTATATCATTTAATTAAATACTGTATCTTTATTTTACAGTTACATTGCAATACCCAACAAAGGGACATAGTTTACGTAGGAGTATAAACAATCAGAATTACTGTAATAATTTCAATGGATTATTACCTTAATTCAAAACCATCATTGTCACATTCAGTACTGCATAATTATATAACAAATAGGTCTAACCATTAACACAGAAAAATGTACATACTAAAAAAATGATAAGGTTTAAAACTTGATACACATAGTGTGCCTTAAGCAAATTGCTTTATTGGTAATATTACTTTTTAAACATCGCTATTGTAATCTCTAATGAGCGGGGCCCTCTGATTCCTCCTGTATTGAATTGTATTGTAACTGTACTGTCTGTCCTCACGTAGTAAAGCGATGTACAAATTGTTGGCGCTATATAATGTATAACAGTAATAATAATTGAATGTATTATAATTGAATTTGCAATAAAGTGTGGAAAAAATCATAATAGTGCAGTTAACAGTAAAAAACAGGAAGAAAGTGACTAAATTTATTTATTTTTTTTGTATGAAACTCCAATAGCTGACTGACAGTACAATTTTTTTTTTCTGCTTGGGATAAGGGAATATAGTTGGTGTAATATAAGCAATGAATCATCTTCAAGTCAAGCTATTGCATTTTTCATTTATATTCTAGATGGATTTACTTAGATTTGGTTTTCAGAATAGTGGTGCAAACTTTCCTAATCTCACTTTTTTGGTTTTCATTTCTCTTTTTTTAATGCTTTCCAACTATTTTTTCTTTCCCTCTGTACTTCTCTGCCTCCATGTTTTTTCTTCCTGGTCTATAACAACATCACATTTTGAGGACATTGTTGACGACAAACCGCAGGCTATAAACAAAGCATATATCAGAAAGAAAAGCAGTTTTGATATATGTGAAGCTTGCCATAAACAGGTTAGCCACTGCAATGAAATGTTAATGCAAAGCTGTTGTCATAATGGGTTGGTAACTGAAGCAAGTAATGATCTCACAGGAAATTTATTGATTCTGTTATATAAATATATACTGTATGTATGTACTATATATATATATATATATATATATATATATATATAAATAAATCCAGCCCTCAAATTTTCCACTTGCCTACTCGCATTTTGCGAGTGAAAAATTAGGGCTTGCGAGCTGGGCTGCCTGCCTGGGAGAGGGGGGGAGAGCACCACCACCAGGGCTTGATTGGAAGCCATTCTCCCAGTGATCGCCCAGGGAGGAAGAGGAGAGCCATGGGATAGCATGCTGTTACCGGTGCTTACATTATAATTGTCACTGCTCTGCTCGACACAGCCCTGCCTCCTCCTGACCTGTGACTGTGATAGACAGAACAATGCTGTGATGTGTTCTATCTATCACAGGCGCAGGTCAGGAGGAGGCGGGGCTGTGTCGAGCAGAGCGGTGACAATTAAAATGTAAGCGACGGTAACAGCGTGCTATCCCGCAGCTCTCCTCTTCCTCCAGCTATGCATTCCTCTGCCCAGGTGAGGCTGCAATGGGCACAGTATGGCTGCAATGGGTACAGTAAGGCTGAAATGGGCACAGGCTGCAATGGGCACAGTAAAGCTGCAATGGGCCCAGTATGGCTGAAATGGGCACAGTATGGCTGAAATGGGCACAGTATGGATGCAATGGGCACAGTAAGGCTGAAATGGGCACAGAGGGACTGCAATGGACACAGAAAATCTGCAATGGGCACAGTAAGGCTGAAATGGGCACAGTATGTCTGAAATGGGCACAGTAAGGCTGAAATGGGCACAGTGGGACTGCAATGGGCACAGGCTGCAATGGGCACAGTAAGGCTGAAATGGGCACAGTATGGCTGAAATGGGCACAGTGGGACTGTAATGGGTACAGTATGGCTGAAATGGGCACAGGCTGCAATGGACACAGTAAGGCTTAAATGGGCACAGTGGGACTGCAATGGGCACAGTATGGCTGAAATGGACACAGCATGGCTGACATGGGCACAATGGGATTGCAATGGGCACAGTATGGCTGAAATGGCACAGGCTACAATGGGCACATTAAGGCTGCAGTGGGAACAGTGTTGCTGAAATGGGCACGGTGTGGCTGCAATAGTGGGCACAGTGTGGCTGCAATGGTGGGCACAGGTGAAGCTACATTGAGGGACACAGGTGAGGTTGCACTGATAAAGTTGTTGTTAATATTTATATTAATAATATTTTTGTAACTTATTTTTGCATAAAACATTTAAGTGTAATTTCATGAGATAATTTATGAGGGCGGGTCTAGGGGCGGAATTAGGGGCGGGGCAGGGTAGAGATTGAGTGAGGCACTGGTGGGGAGTAACCTTTGAGGCCTGGCTAGTAGTTTAGGACTTGAAATTTTGAGCCCTGTATATATACATATATATATATATATATATATATATATATATATATATATATATATATATATAGATAGATATATATATCTAGAGATATATCTAGATAGATAGATAGATAGATAGATAGATAGATAGATAGAGATATCTATATATATATCTATATATATATATATATATATATATATATATATATATATATATATATATATATATATATATATATATTTATATATATCACGGTGGAAAGATATATTTGGTTTACCAAATGTGCAGATTTTATACATTAAAAATAAATAAACCGCTATCTATCTATATCCATGTTATCCATTTTAACGTTAACACTTTAAATATAAAGGGCATCACTGGGGTCCTTTACTAGCCTGCCTGTTTGAGTTTTTCACTTCTCCACTTTTGGCGGTTAACTTGTTCCATATCTTCCTTTGTTATAAAGGGCCAACTCCAGGACAGCATAATAAAACAACATTATCTGCGACCACCTAATGTCAAACAATCAGGATACGCATGGCTGACTTTCGGGATCTGAGCAGTGGCTCTTCAGAGCTCCAACTCAATCTCTGTATCCTCCGATGATCCTGCCATTCTGACAGCTTTCCCTGCCCTGCACAACTTTTACCCCCATCTGAGGGATGTCGGAGGAGCTACCAATATGGTTAAAATCAGCAAGCCCAACACGCATCTTCACGCAGGCAAGCCACCTCGCCCCCCCCCCCCCCCCCCCCCCCCCCCGAGACAAGATCCAAGATGGATCCGGCTCACCGCATGGCTCTGACATTGACACTGAGCCACTTCTACATGCAGCACCTTCAGCTCCTATTCAGGGTGAGTTCCTCTCCCCTCCAACTTCTACACTGAGCCCTGAGCTACATGATCTCCCTGAGGCTGCTGCTCTGCCCTCTCCTGCTGGGATTTACCCTTCTGCTGCTAGTGCAGAACCCACCTTGTGTCAGATTATGGAGGCAATCCAGCACTGCCAGGCATCCCTTACAGCACAAATTGACTCTGTAAAGGTGAACTTGTCTTTTTTGAAACAAGATGTGCACAATATAAGGCACCGTGTGTCTAATGTGGAACAACGCATCAGCAACCTGAATACAAGATACAATGCAGCCACTTGATTGGCAGGTAACTGTCACTGCCATGGAAAAGCTTAATGATTTGGATGATTGCCTGCGGTGAAATAATATGTGACTGCTGGGTAGACATGTGCATTCATTTTCGTCCGAATGCATTTTCGTCCGAATTTCAGCTATTTTCGTTTTCGTTTTGACAAACGATAACGAAAGCACAAAATCAGAAAAACGAAAGATCCGAAATAAATAAATGCTTTATTTTCGTTTTCATTGTTACAACAGTTCGATATAGAATAGGAGATTCGACATGACTCTGACAACAATCTGTGTCTATAGAACCTGTGTTCGAATGTGCCTAACCTTACCTCTATTAGTCCAAGATTATATAGAGAAAATATTCGACAGAGAAAAAAGATTTGACAGAGAGAAAAGATTCTGCAAGATACTGTCCTAAAAAGTGTTTGGGGACCCGGGTCCTGCCCCAGGGGACATGGATCAATGCAAAAAAAAGTTTTAAAAACGGCAGTTTTTTCGGGAGCAGTGATTTTAATAATGATTAAAGTGAAACAATAAAAGTGTAATATTCCTTTAAATTTCGTAGGGGGGGGTTGTCTATAGTATGCCTGTGAAGGGGCGCATGTTTCCCGTGCTTAGAATTATCCCTGCACAAAGTGTCATTTATGCAGGAAAAAAAGTCCTTTAAAATCACTCGCAGCTATTATGAATTGTCGGCTCCCGTAATACAGAGAACACTCATTGAAAGTCATTGATAAAAAAATAAATAAATAAATAAATAAAAAAGCGTGGGGGTCCCCCAAATTCAATTACCAGGCCCTTCAGGTCTGGTATGGATATTAAGGGGAACCCTGCCTCAAATTTAAGAAAAAATTTGACGTGGGGTTCCCCCTAAATATCCATAACCAGACCCTTCAGGTCTGGTATGGATATTAAGGGGAACCCCGCGTCAAATTAAAAAAAAAATTGACGTGGGGTTCCCCCTAAAAATCCATACCAGACCCTTTATCCGAGCACGCAACCTGGCAGGCCGCAGGAAAAGAGGGGGGGACGAGAGAGCGGCCCCCCCTCCCTCCTGAACCGTACCAGGCCACATGCCCTCAACATTGGGAGGATGCTTTGGGGGTCTGTGACCCCTCAAAGCACCTTGTCCCCATGTTGATGAAGACAAGGGCCTCATCCCCACAACCCTGGCCGGTGGTTGTGGAGGTCTGCGGGCGGGGGGCTTATCAGAATCTGGAAGCCCCCTTTAACAAGGGGACCCCCAGATCCCACCCCCCCCCCCTGTTTGAAATGGTAAGGGGGTACAAAAGTACCCCTATCATTTCACAAAGAAAGTGTAAAAAATGGTTAAATAAAACAAACACACTTTTGAAAAATTCCTTTATTAAAAATAAAAAAATAAAAAAAAGATTCCAGCGGCGGTAATCCACTCTTGCTATCCAGCGACGGACGGTCATCTCTCCAGCGATGTCTCATCTCATCCAGTGCAGCGAATCCATCCTTCTTCTGTCTCCGTGTATGAGACACTGCAGGCATTCCGGCGGCTGACGTTTCTTATATACGGAGGGCGGGGCCACCCGTCACCTGACCCCGCCCCCTCTGACGCAAGGGGAAACCCGGGGTTCCCTGTGACGTATGGGTGACCCCGCACCCCTCTGATGTAACACAGGCAGGTTTCCGTTACATCAGAGGGGGGCGGGGTCACCTATACGTCACGGGGAACCCCAGGTTTCCCCTTGCGTCAGAGGGGGGCGGGGTCAGGTGACGGGTGGCCCCGCCCTCCGTATATAAGAAACGTCAGCCGCCGGAATCCTTGCAGTGTCTCCTCCACGGAGACAGAAGAAGGATGGATCGCTGCGCTGGAGAGATGATCGTCCGTCGCTGGATAGCAAGAGTGGATTACCGCCGCTGGAATCTTTTTTTTATTTTTTTATTTTTAATAAAGGAATTTTTCAAAAGTGTGTTTGTTTTATTTAACCATTTTTTACACTTTCTTTGTGAAATGGTAGGGGTACTTTTGTACCCCCTTACCATTTCAAACAGGGGGGGGGCCGGGATCTGGGGGTCCCCTTGTTAAAGGGGGCTTCCAGATTCTGATAAGCCCCCCGCCCGCAGACCTCCACAACCACCGGCCAGGGTTGTGGGGATGAGGCAGTTGTCCTCATCAACATGGGGACAAGGCATCCTCCCAATGTTGAGGGCATGTGGCCTGGTACGGTTCAGGAGGGAGGGGGGGCCGCTCTCTCGCCCCCCCCTCTTTTCCTGCGGCCTGCCAGGTTGCTTGCTCGGATAAAGGGTCTGGTATGGATTTTTAGGGGGAACCCCACGTCAATTTTTTTTTTAATTTGACGCGGGGTTCCCCTTAATATCCATACCAGACCTGAAGGGTCTGGTTATGGATATTTAGGGGGAACCCCACATCAAATTTTTTCTTAAATTTGAGGCAGGGTTCCCCTTAATATCCATACCAGACCTGAAGGGCCTGGTAATTGAATTTGGGGGACCCCCACGCTTTTTTTTTTTATTTATTTATTTATTTTTTTATCAATGACTTTCAATGAGTGTTCTCTGTATTACGGGAGCCGACAATTCATAATAGCTGCGAGTGATTTTAAAGGACTTTTTTTCCTGCATAAATGACACTTTGTGCAGGGACAGTTCTAAGCACGGGAAACATGCGCCCCTTCACAGGCATACTATAGACAACCCCCCCCCTACGAAATTTAAAGGAATATTACACTTTTATTGTTTCACTTTAATCATTATTAAAATCACTGCTCCCGAAAAAACGGCCGTTTTTAAAACTTTTTTTTGCATTGATCCATGTCCCCTGGGGCAGGACCCAGGTCCCCAAACACTTTTTAGGACAGTAACTTGCAAATTAGCCTTTAAAATGAGCACTTTAGATTTTGAACGTTGGAGTCCCATAGACTTTAATAGGGTTCTAAAGTATGCTATATACTAGCTCCGTCGAATCTTCTTTATACATTCATGATTCATGTGGATTTTCGGACGAATGCAATTTTTGAACGAAAATAAATAAAAACGAATTTCGGGAGTAACTAAATAAATTAAGTTTTCAGACGAAAACGAAATTCCGAAACGAAATATTTTACTCTGCACATGTCTACTGCTGGGCTTTCCTGAAGGCTTGGAGGGCAAACATCCAGAATTCTTCTCAGAAAAATGGTTCACCGATACATTTGGGACCACAACTTTTTCACCTATATTTGCTATTAAACGTGGCCACAGTTTTTTTTTTTTGCATCTTTTGCCATCGGGTGCACTTCCTTGACCACTCCTGATCCATCTACTGCACTTTCAGGATAAGGAAGCAGTATTGCACATGGCCAGAGAGCAAGGGCATCTGATGTATAATGACAAAATCATCGTCATCATTCCTGATTTCTCGGCTGGCTTCCTCTTAGTGAAACAACGACTCCAAGATGAGTACATCATCTATAGTATGCTCTATCTAGCTAGGCTACGGGTTAATTATCACGATAATGAATAATAGGGGGGGGAGTTTTGGACTTTAAATGAAGCACACTGTCTGTGCCTCTATCCCTTCTTCAGGAACAAGAAAAAGGAAGGTGGGACTTTAAATGAGGCTACTGATTTGTGTGGGTGAGATAGTTAGAAAATATATTTAATTGGCATATGGAGTCTGACTACACATGTAGTAGAAAAGGTTTAATATGTACTGTACACACACACATATATGGAGTTGACCTCATGAATACATTACATATACATGTCAAAGGGACGGCATATAAAATGTACAATGAATTATTGCAGATTCATATGTATACATGTCATCTAAATGGCACTATGCAGTATAAACAATGGTAAAAAATATAGGATCATTTGGTTGTAGATAACGAGTCTAAGTAGATTCCTATCAATAGGTGTGAGAATGCATCCTAATATAGCCCGACGCACATTTCGTGGATAATACCACTCTTCAGGGGCAGATGCATGACAGCTTAAATTTTTGCTTTTATGCTTAGTCGCCACTATGTTACAAGATTTAGACTTTCAATTCTTCCCTATAGCCTGTTTAGCAGCTGTTGTCACTTGTAGAAACAGTTTGAATTGGGCCTGAGTCAAGTTAGGGCAATAGTAGAAGTGGATCAGGGGAAACTGCAGTGGAGAATAGTATGGAAATGATTTGAAGTATTGCTGTTAAAAAGCAACATGCAATTGGGAAGGACCACCAGATATACCAATGTGTACCATAGCTTCCGCAGCCACGTTAACAGGGATGCGGGTAATTTGGGATGAATAGGGACCAGGTATCATCAGGTCAGGACTTTGCAGTTGGTTTCCAGGGCACTAATGTTTTGTGCTAAGAATTTGGTCATTTCCCAAATAGCATTCCAGGCAAGTGCATGCAAAGATCATGTTCCCATTTCCATCTATATGCAGGGGGCATGGAAGTAGGTTTGACTAACAGTTGGCAATACAAACCGGTAATTAGGTCTAGAGAGTGAGGGTCATGATTTCACATGCATTCAAACTGGATCATATGATGTAAAGATGAACCTTGGTCAATATACAGTTGGTGGAGTAGAAATGTTTAATTTGTATATAGTGGAAGATTTTGGAATTAGATAGGCCATGTGGTTCTTGTATCGGTCCCAGGTCCCATAGCAAGGGGTCACTATTGCGTTCCCCCAACTTTTTATGGGACTGAAGACCAAATTCAAATACTACTTCTAATATATACATTTTAAATAATGATGACTAGACCCAATATTGTGGTATGAATGGCCACGGTCCTTTATCACCGGCACAATAAATACAATACAATACAATATAATTGCCTCTCCAAATCCTCTCCTTAAACGACATAGACAAGTGAAACCCCAAGGGGGGAAATTTCATATGCCATGGCCTCCATAAGACAGCTCTCCAGAACTGAAGAAATAGAAGCCAAATGAGGAGATGGTGTTGGATTCATAACGGGCAAAACTTCAACTAAATCGACAACATGAGAAATGGAAATGGATACGTTTGTATCATTCTAAACTTTCAATAGAAGTTCAGAAAAAGTAAGAATACCCGCAGAAAGACAGCGTTTAAAATTGTCTACTAAAGAAGCAAAGGAATTCAACCAATGCAGTAACGAACACAACTGGTCAGACTCAGCACCAGAAGTTATCTGTGACACAGGCATTGAGGATTCAAGTGGCTCCCCAGACTAGACATGTGTGGTTTGTTTCCATCCGAACTGAAGTTTGGACAAATTTTAGTTTTTCGGAAATTCGGATATATCTGAATTTCCGAATTACAATAGTACCAAATGTAAACAAATCTGAAACAATGAAAAAAAATTTGGACAAAATTTTAATCAAAATTGTTTTCAAATCATTTTCAAATCTTTTTTGGAGACTTTTTGAATAGTTTTCAAATTTGAATTCGAAACGTTTTTGAATTAAAATAGTTTTTAAATTGAAATTCAAAATGTTTTTGAATTTGAATCATTTTCCAATTTCCAAAGAGAATACAATAGAATAGAAAATAAAGGAATAAAATAGAAAAAAAAAGAATAGAAAAGAATATAACAGAAAATAAACAAACAGAATATAATAGAGTAAAACACAACAATATAGAAGAACAGAATAGACTAGAATATAATAGAAACAAATAGAATAGAATAACATAATCATCTTCTGAACTTCGAATTTCAAATAGAATAAATTGGAATTTGAATACATTAGAAAAAAATTTAATAGAAAACGATAGAATAGAAAAAAGAATAGAATAGACTATAATATACTAGAAAAGAATAGAATAAAAAAATAATAGACTAGAATGGTGTAGAAAGGATATAACCATTTCCCAAAATTCAAATCGAATCAATTTGAATTTCAATAGACTATAATAGAAAATAATAGATTACAATAGAATAGAGAATAACAAAATAGTATAGAACAAAACAACAGAATAGAATAGAAAATATATAACCATCTTTTGACATTGGAAGTTCGAATAGAATAAATTTGAATTTGAATGTAAAAAATGTCCTATTTTGTTCTGCTTTGCTCTATTATATTCTATTCTTTTATTTTATTTTTTTGTTATATTCTTTTCTATTCTATTATATTTTTTCTATTATATTCCTTTATTTTCTGTTCTATTTTAATCTCTTTGGAAATTGGAAAATGTTTTGAATTTCAAAACTAGTTAAGACTGATTCAAAAACTTTTCGAATCAATCCAAATTCGAATTTGAAAATTTCAATTCATTTGAATACAAATAAACAAAACAAATTCCGAAAACAAATTAAACGGATTAAACAAATTTAACTAAACTAATTTATGTAATACCAAAACTAAACGAAACACATTTTTTCATTCTGCAGATGTCTACCACATACCTGCGTAGGCGTGGAAAACATCATGGCATTTGGTAAATTAGCTAAAGGAGATCAAAAACTAAGCACATTATTGTTGATTGACAAAAATGTAGCATAGTGTGAGGGAATGTATACATTTTCTATAGGAGACTGAACAGCTGAGGGAAGTAAAGGGTTAAGTTGCAAATTCTCCAAATTCCTGGAGGGGATTGGTAAAAGAACAGAAGGGAGAAGTGAAGGGGAAGTGAACACATTATTTGCAGAGGTGGATGCTGCTTTCACTGTCCTAGCAGCGTCAGGTCCTGGCGATGCCCCCAGGATTTCGATCTGGTGGACTGACTTCTGTTTCCTCAACTGCTGACAACTTTTCTTCACTGCGCATGCTCCAGCACTGCTCACAAGCTCTGGGCCAGGAACAGAGGCCGGCGGAAGAGGTGATGAGGTTATGCTAGGAGGAGCAGAGGAGTGGCAAACTGAGGATGAAGAAGGGGACACATTAAGGAGTTGACAAACAAGATATTTGGGGGCACACCCTAAAAGATGCATTAAAGATGGTGCAGCCATAAGGCCATACAACAGAACAAAATATTACAGAGCACACATGCAAAAAAGACATTTACCTCCTGCAAGGCTAATTAAAACACCTAGACATTTTCAAAAAAACATGATTTGGTCACACCATATTGCTATATGGTGCTTAAGCCCACTTACTGCGACAAAGTACCCCATGATTAGTGGGTCCTACACTATCCATAGACTGGGAGATCCTGCTTTTCTGAACCAAGGGAGCAATACACTTGTCTATATGGGAGAACTAGAGGTCTCCAACTTTGTCTATGGATAGTGTAGAACCCACTAATCATGGGTTACTTTGTCGCAGTAAGTGGGCTTAACTGCTTATGGACCGTCTCCTGTACATTTACGTTGGCAGAATGGTACAGCTGGGCACAATCCCGTACCTGTCTCTTTAAGTGCCCATCCATGGGTCACGCGCACGCCACCGGCGGCACACTCACGACCTGGCACTGAGCTCCATGACCGTGTCCCACGATCGGGTCACAGAGCTGAAGAACAAGGGGAGGTATGTGTAATCAAACCTCTCCTCATGCTTCCTAGTGTGGCTGTCACCGATTGTCTGTTCCATGTTATAGGGAAAGATGATCAGTGACATCACATGCCAAGCCACGTCCCCCAACAGTAAAAAAACACACACATGTCACACTTAACCCCTCCCCGCCCCCTAGTGGTTAACTCCTTCACTGCCAGTGTCATTTACACAGGAATCACTTCAAAAATGTCCGATGTGTCCTCCATAATGAAGCAGTCACAATAAAAATCGCTGATCGCCGCCATTACAGGTAAACAAAATATATTAATAAAATGCTATAAAACTATCCCCTATTTTGTAAACGCTATAACTTTTGCGCAAACCAATCAATAATCGCTAATTGCAATTTTTTTTTACCAAAAATATGTAGAAGAATATGTATCGTCCTAAACTGAGGAAAAAATATGTCTTTTTATATATTTTTTTGGGGATATTTATTATAGCAAAAAGTAAAAAATAATGATTTTTTTTCAAAATTGCCGCTCTATTTTTGTTTATAGCGCAAAAAATAAAAAACGCAGAGGTGATCAAATATCACCAAAAGAAAGCTCTATTTGTGGGAAAAAAAGGATGACAATTTTGTTTTGGGAGCCACGTTGCACGTCGCAATTGTCAGTTAAAGCGACGCAGTGCCGAATCGCAAAAAGGGGCCTGGTCCTTTGACTGCAAATTGGTCTGGGGCTTAAGTGGTTAAGCACCATAAAACAATATGGTGTGACCAACTTCCCATATTTTTTGATAATGTTTTTTAAAAATGTCTGTTTAAATAAGCCTTGCACTGTAATATTTTGTTCTTTTACATTAAGGAGTTGGACGGGAGGAGGAGCTATAACAGGAGGAAGTGGAGGGGAAGACAATAGTGGAGGGACCACAGGATACACAAGAAGCTGAGAAGAGGAAAGTGCAGAAGGGAGCTGTGGAGATGAAAGTGGAGGAAAGGCCTAAGCGCATCCAGGCATCAGGAGCAGAGCCCCGCTCCATCACTGATGCAACAAAGATTCCATGGTGAGAGGGAGAGCCAACACAGGAGAAGTTTCTTCTTCAGCTTATGCCGTTGATCTGGCATTTGTTAAATTTCTTCTGTAATCCCTTAGGTCTGTTGGGTCACCTGACAAGCTGCTGAACTTTACAGGAGATTTGAAAAAAAAAATCACAGGTGGCGAATCAAATTAAATTACATTTAAACTGCCCATTTGAGTCGGTCCCAGGTCCCATAGTTGGTTCCACACTATTGTGTTCCCCCATCTTTCATTGTGCCTGCATAGAAAAGGTACAACGTTGATGTGGCCTGTGGTGAGATGTGTATGGGGTCAGATAAGGAAGAAAGTACAAGTTATAGATGTAATGAAAGATTTCAAAATCAAAGAGCCTATTCAGCATGTGCAGCACAATAAAGCAACATGTTCTCATGCTTCAAAGCATGCTGCATTATGGTACACTGAGGGTTGAGAGCACAACCTGACATCCTAAAAAGAGGCTTGATGCCACAATGCATGGCAAAAATTTGCTCAGGGCTATGCAAACTAACTTTTTCCCCAAGTGAGAGTGATCATTCCTGGCACCTGGTTGCATAAACATTGAATATTGGCTGTGTATGGGGGGGGGGGGGCACATGTTCCCCTAAATGTTCCCCTAAATATTGTTTTTTTGGACAAACTCTAGTGACAGACGGAGGCAGTAGGGGAGCACATAGAAGTATAAACTTGTGATGCCAGTTATTAAGTGAACCTGTATTTTTTTGCAGCCTGGCTTTCTTTAAAGCAGAACTTGTTAACAATTAATGTTCTTTAGCAAGGAACATAAATACATTCCACATTAATAATTATGCTGTAATTATTGCCTCCTGCATTGTTCCTGTTTCTTCTTGCTGGAAGCTGCCATTTTGCTGAAGCCCAAAGCACCTGAGCAGCAGTAAATCATAAAGCGAATCTAAACACATTGCTTTATTAGTTTAAAAAAACAGGTACATTCCTGGAATGCTAGATTTATAACTGTCACATTTGATTGTGTCCTCAACCAAAATGTCAAACCACCAAATGGCTGGAGTCATAACTGATCACATGGGCAGCACCATGGCAGCTGTTGATTAAACAGAAGCAGCTTCCTTGGCTGTAAAGAATAGCAGGGTTTAATTCTGCTTTAAGGCCGTCAGCAAATCGGCCTCTACAAACTTTGCAGAGCCTAATAATGGAGAGCAACTGAGCATGTGCAGAGCAGTGTGAGACAGTATATGACAGGATTTTAAGCAGTATAGGTACTTATTTTTAGGCCTCTGCACAATGAACATTAAAATTCTTGCCCAGTTTAAAGTCATCTCGAATCTCCAGATAAATGTTGCGAAATCCAATGCTTTAAAACATATCACTACCCATGGAACAATGCACACAATGCCACAATAACTTTCCCTTTAAATGGAACCACAATACTCCTTCATATTTAGGCATTCAAATACCTACCTCCTTGACAGACCTATACTCTACAAATTACCTAACTCTTCTCCAAAACATAACCCAAGATCTGGAGAAATGGTCTCTGGGGGTATTTTCCTGGTTTGGCAGAGCTGCCATCATAAAGATGAATGTTTTACAGAGAATGCTATATCTCTTTCAAACAATCCCGATTAAGCTTCCCAACACATTTTTCGCATCCTATCGCAAGCTTTGCACAGACTTCATCTGGGGCACAATCAGACCCAGATTAAGCTTTGAGAGGCTCGCTATCCCCAAACTCAAGGGAGGAATAGGCTTGTCCGACATACAAAAATATTACTCAGCCTGCCATTTGACAAGAATACTTGATTGGAATATCCACTCAACCACCAAAGACTGGGTCCAATTAGAAAACTTGTTTGCCTCGATCCCGGTAGCCCAAACTCCGTGGCTGATTCCGAAACAAGTCCCACTAACATATTCCTCACACCCAATAATTTCTCTGACACTCTCCACTTTTCGATTCACATGTGATAAATACAAAATTTCATCAACTTTAGGACCCCTGACGCCAATTAAACTCAACCCAGACTTTTTACCGGGGATGCAGTCTTCCTTCCTAGCAGATTGCTGGCCACATACCACTGTTATTGCAGACCAATTTTTTGAGAAAGAATAACAGCCCGCTTTCATATTCCAACCTAAGGACTAAATTAATGACGGACAAACTCTCACTCTGGACGTACACTCAAATCAGACATTTTCTGGACACCAACGCTCAGGCCGCGTACACACGCGCGGACTGTTCGCCCAACCTTGTTCGTCAAACAGTTTGACAAACAGTCCGCTCAAAATTAGCATGAACGGACTTGACCACACACGATGAACGAACAGTCCGCTGAAACCGTGCGCGATGACGTGAACGGCACGTACGACGGGACTAGAAAACGACATCCTATACACTGCAATGCAACCTTCGGCGTGTAAATCCTTTCTGAGTATGCGCGGAACTTAGTTTGACGAACAAGCCTACACACGAGCGGACTGTCCGCTCAAACCAAGTTTCAGCGGACAGTTTTACGGAAATTACGAAAAACTTTGTTCGTCAGACTGTCCGCTGAAACTGTCCGCTGAAGCCCACACACGAGCGGACTGTCCGCTGAAACACTGTTCAGCGGACAAAGTTGGGCGAACAGTCCGCCCGTGTGTATGCGGCCTAAGAGCTTAGAATGGTCGAGACGTCAGACACCCTTTGAAGAAATGTGTATACGTAAAGAGCCCCAAAGGCACTTAATATCATTCACATATAACCTACTGTTCACAAACAAACAACTCTCTGACAACTGGGCCCATAATAAGTGGCAAGAAGAACTTTCTATTAACTTTACGGAAAGGGACTGGGAAAACATTTACACAATTGTCCATAAAGGATCCCTAAATGTATATGCTCAAGAAAATGCTTACAAATTACTCTCAAGATGGTATAGAACACCCCTAAAACTACACAACATTTGCCCGACAACCTCCCCATTCTGTTGGAGATGCAAAACGAGAGAACGGATCCCTGTTGCACATATGGTGGTCCTGCTCCAAACTTCAACCATACTGGAAAGAAGTTCATAGACTTACTCAACAAATCACCACATACACTTTGGAATACACCCCTGAACAACTCTTATTGCACAAAACGCCTCCACCACATCGCGCATACCTAAAATCCCTGCCCATGCACATGATTATGGCAGCAAACGTGTATTCCCTCTAAATGGAAATCGTCTGAACCACCTTCTTTAAAAGACTGGTTTCGGTGCATTAACAAAACAGCAGAAATGGAGGAATTAATTCACCAGGCTAGAGACACCCCTTTCAAATACACTCAAGTTTGGTCATGCTGGCTACATTTCCGTACAACAGACGAATACAGTAATATATTCACATAACCTAACAGTGGGAGCTGTGGTGACCCCCTGGAGAAACTAGATAGCAACGACGCAAGCTAGGCTCAACAGTTCATACCCTTCCCCCAATAGACCTATCACAATGGATACTTAATGCTCTTTTTATACAAATACTACAAATAACACACAGATAAAATACGTTACCAATAAACCCCATCAACTACTAAGCTCCATGTCATTTTGTTTGATCATTGATTACTCATAAGCAAACTTTCATTTATTCAACCCCAAAATTCGCAATCAAAATTAATCCAGGTGTAAATGATGATACTATTATGAACATGTAGACACTTTGGACTAACTATCGACTTTCATGTTAAGTTTAAATTGCTAGTCTTACTGTTATAAATATGCTTAACCAAACCGTACGATCTCTGTTTTCTGATGTACAAGCCATTTAGCGGCTGCGTCCGCAAGTGTTTATTCCTGTTAACCACTTCCCGACCAACCGCTGCAGTTATACTGCAGCAGGTTGGCCCTGCACGAGCCGTCGTAGCTTTATGTCGGCTCGTGTGGTCAGGATAGCACAGCGGGGGTGCCAGTGCTCATGGCCGACTGTTGCAATGACCGCCAGCAATGAGCAATCATGAGCAGGAGAGACAGAACAGGAATGAGTCTGTTTAAACACACACTTCTCTGTTCTGAAAGGAGTGACAGATCGTGTGTTCCATAACAACGATCCGTCACTTCCTCCAGTCAGTCCCCTCCCCCTTCAGTTAGAATCACCTTCCAGGGAACACAGTTAACCCCTCGAGCACCCTCTAGTGTTAACCTCTTCCCTGACAGTGAAATTTTTACAGTAATCAATGCAATTTTATAGCATTGATTGTTGTATTAATGCCAATGGTCCCAAAAATGTGTCAACATTTTCCAATGTGTCCGCCATAATCTCGAAGTCACTATAAAAATATAAGCTCGCCACCATTACTAGTAAAAAAAAATAACAATAATAAAAATGCTATAAATCTATCCCCTATTTTGTAGACGCTATAACTTTTGCGCAAAAAAATCTATATACGCTTTTTGCGGTTTTTTTACCAAAAATATGTAGAAGAATACATATCAGTGTAAAGTTAGGACAAAAAATTGTTTTTTTGTATATTTTTGGGGAATACTTTTTATAGCAAAGAGTAAAAAATATTGATTTTTTTTCAAAATTGTCGCTCATTTTTTGTTTATAGTGCAAAAAAATTGTGCCGAATTGAAAAAAGTGCTCTGGTCAGAAAGGGGCTAAATTCTTCTGAGGCTGAAGGGGTTAAATATATATACATTTTTTTCAATGGGTCAAAAACGTCAAAACACTGGTGTGCCGCGTTTTTGAGCGCTTATAGGCATTTATCAGGGTTTTTTGATGCTATAGTGATTTTACAGCTGAAAAACTCTTCTCAAAACCCACAATTTTTTTTTTTAACCACTTGCCAACTGGCTCATGCCGATATACGTCGGTAGAAGGGCACGTACAGGCATAATAATGTACCTGTGTGCTGCCCTTTAAGACGTGGCATTGTAGGCACGTGCACGCCCGCTGCGAGCTCCGTGAGTATGATCGAGTCCGCGGGGATACCAGAGATCATCTCACGGAGAGGAAGAACAGGGAAATGCTGATGTAAAGAAGCATTTCCCCTTTCTTTCTAGTGACGGGGCACTGATCACAGCTCCCTGTGATCAGGAGCGGTGATCAATGTCGTGTCGCATGTAGTCCATCCCCCCTACAGTTATAACACATCCCTAGGATACACTTAACCCCTGCAGCACCCCCTATTGGTTAATCCCTTCACTGCCAGTCACATTTACACAGTAATTTAATGGCACTGATCGCTGTATAAATGTGAATGGTCCCAAAATAGTACCAAAAGTGTCTGATATGTCCACCATAATGTCGCAGTCATGATAAAAATCACAGATTGTCGCCATTACTAGTAAAAGGAAAATTATTAATAAAAATGCCATAAAACTATCTCCTATTTTGTAGAAGTTATAACTTTTGCACAAACCAATCAATAAACGCTTGCACATGCGTTTGTTTTTACCAAAAATATGTAGAAGAATACATATTGGTCTGAAGTCAAAAACAGCTGCTGTTAAAATATCCAGTGTGCACGAGGCCTAAATGTTTTACATAGCTTTACCTACAAAAGGGGCCAGCCTGAAGTGATCCAGCTGGACTTTCTGACTAAAGCTCCACTTTAAGAGGATCACAGAAACACTTAGTAAAAGATGTATATTTGGTGATGTATCCTAGTTCAAATTCTAAGTTTTTATTTTGCCCAACAGGGAGAGTTACACTTTTAACTATTGTTATTCAGTACATGAAGCCAGTAATGCAAATGCTGTATTGCCAACATATTATGAAGTTATTAAATTTGAGTTTATGAATGCAAAGAAAAATTGCAGAGCTATGTAGCGCAGATTACTGTTACAGCAGATGATCTGTTTTCTTTGCTTCCAGTGGTGTATGTTTTGTTCAATATACATGATAAACACATTTTTAGTTTAAGAATAATAAAATCTTCAACAATACAATAAAAGAAACAATTCTATTTTGGGGCTATTAAGTAATCTCTCTATCAGCCTTACTTTTCTACACAAAGGTATTGCTGTGGGTGAATTGCGTTCTCATTTTCATTTCTGTGTAAGAATTGAAAAACAAAATTGCATTAGTGTTTATGGGCTGCATATTAATAAATAACCTAGATTGCGAAACATTTGCCTCCGAAACAGCACCAGAGGAAATGTACGAAAGTTTAATCACATTTTTCAACAATCTATGCGAAGATTTGCTTCAGGCATACACCTGCTTTTTCCTGTTACATCTAAAAGTGAATTATTAGTTAATATATGTTATTGGTACACAATATTTTCTGAGATTCTGCTCATTATAGTGTGGAATAAAAAAAAAAAACTGAGAGAATTGCTATAATACAGCATACAATGAAATAAGTTGCATCATCAATTTCTGTCCTTTTCCCCAAGTCTACAACACATGAAAAAAAGTTTGACATAAAATATACTGCTACAGATAACATTCTAATATGAACATGACATTAGAATATGACTTGGCTTTAATATTATTTGTGATTAAAAATGCTGATTTTTGTTTCAAAGGCACTCCTGTCATGTACACTTAAAGAGCAACTCCACTTGTAGAGAAAAAAAAGCAATCCCTTCTGGGTGATCTATGTACATTGAAAGAAATATAACACATTTTGCAGAAAGCTTCTGTCACTGAATAAAATGGTTAGCTTACAGTCCTGTTTACACTTTGCTTTTGCTTTGCTTTGCTTCGGCTTTGCTTCAAAAATGATACCCCATGTAGCTTTAGTCATCCTTCAAAGCATCTTCAAAGCCTCCATAGAAGTCTATGGCAAAGTTTGCTTGAAGCCAAAGCCCCACCAAAAGCTAATTGAAGCTCCACCAAAACCTCATCGAAGCCCCACCGAAGCCACGTGACAGGAGCTTTGACTGGTGCTCAGAGAGCTTTAACAAAGTCTATCCGAAGCCATGTTTTGAAGCAAGTGTAAACTAGCCCTTAGAGATTTTTCCACTCACTGTTCTAGTGACAATGCTTTCATCAGAAAGGAAGTGAAAGGAACAGGAGTTCTAGCCTTCTCTTATTCTATCATTAAAGTGATTGTAAAGTATTTTTTTTCTATAAAAATAGCAAGCTTGTTATACTTACCTGCTCTGTTGCAGTGGATTTGCACAGAGCAGCCCGGATCCTCCTCTTCTCAGGTCCCTCTTCTGCACTCCTGGCCACTTCCTCCTGTTGAGTGCCCCCACAGCATATGGGGGCACCCAAGCCAAACTGCAGCTCCATGTGTCCATTCAGACAAAGCTGTGGTTTGGCCCGGCCCCCTCCCTTTCCTGATTGGCTATCTGAATTTGGTTGACAGCAGCAGGAGCCAATGGCACCGCTGCTGTGTCTCTGCCAATAACGAGAGAGACCCCCAGACGGCTAAGACACCCATGGACATCGTTGACCAGAGATTGGGCTCCGGTAAGTATTAGGGGGGCAAGTGGGGCTGCTGCACACAAAAGGCTTTTTTATCTTAATGCATAAAATGCATTAAGATAAAAAGCCTTCTGACTTTAAAACCCCTTTAATCAGCTTATTCAATTGCAGTATTCTAATGAGGAAAGTTGCGGGGTTAACATCTCTTTGTAAATAATAAACCCTTTGGGAATATCTTACCAAAAACAAACATTTTGCTGCAGAGGATGCCTAAAATCTGACTTGTGTCTTACTGCAGACTTCTGGGAAAATTATTGAGTCAATCATACAAGCAGGAAATTAATTTCTAGAGATGTTCTGTACACAAGCTGTGTACAAAAGGCCCCCAGTTTGCCATAATACATGACACATACAGAACTACATGTCCCATGAGGCATTGCAAGCCTCTGACAGTTACATGTATGCCCCCAAATGCAGAGGCATGATGGGACATGTAGTTCCACAACAGCTGGAGGGCCACGGGTTGAGCACCCATGCCATAATACATTTAATTTATTTTCAGAAAATTACAGTAGTGCAGATTGAAAAGGAATGGTAATTTTTTAATAAAATTACATTACAATATGGCTTGTTTAGCAATTTGTAAATACCATATTATTTATTTATTTATTTATTTTTGATTTGAAATTGTGAACTAGTGACAGAAGTCATGAAGTGCAAAGGGCATAATTTGAATTTATACTTTATGAAGATGTGAATAGGATTTTAGATTGTACGGAATCTGACTGGGCAAATTCCTTATTTCTTTACTATTCTATGGACTTAGGCAGACCATATATGGGTCGAATTTTGAAAGAATTTTCTTTAGAAAATCTTATTTAAGAATTTACTTTTGTATTTCGCACCATTAGTGGGCTGCAGCAACAGCCGATTTTCATGTAGCCATCGAATTTGAGTAATCGGACATGTTGGAAATTTAAAAAAAAAACAAATGATTTTCTAATCAATAATGGGAGAATCGTGCGAGAAATGTAATCAAAAAAGAAATGCGCATTTGCAAGAAAATAAAATTATTTTCTGTAGCAACATGAGGTGAAATTGAAGGCTTTGTTGGGGGAATTTCGAAATCAATGGTGGCACCATCGGATCACCAAACACACAAATTTTCTGATTTTAAAAAGAAAATTCTTTCAAAATTTGACCATATATGGCCAGCTTTAGTTTAAATGTTAACTGACATTCTCATCCTTAAAGTCCTATCTCAGTGTGCAAGAAAAGGTGTCAGTTTGCTAGTGTTCTACTTCACAATAAAAGTTTATTGATCAGGTCATTAAGCCTTGTGTGTGTGTGGTTTGGTAAAGGAACAACACATTTTTTTGAAGAAAACCTAAATGGAGTCAAATTTAAGACATCTCATTGTTTCAACTACAGAAGGCAACTTTCTAAACTGTAGCATAAAAAACAAAATAAATTCCAACATTCATTTGAAAATGTTTGTATCCTGCTGTTACCACATTCAATTACCAGGTTAGGTTGTACATTTTCTTTGCTTCTGGCAAGTAACGTAATTGTGCATTCCATTAAGTAGCTAAAAAACAGATTTAGAATACTGTATGTATGTTTAAATTCACACATTACTTTAGGGCAGCTCTGCTGAAAAAAAAAAAAAAAACTGATCTGTTCGAGTTTGCAGTAATTGTTTCAGCCAAATTACAAGTGCATTATTCTCTTATGAGAAGACATATGTTTTTCATTAGTGCGCTAAATACAGGAATTACTCTTCAAAGTGGTAAGTACAAAGAGCCCTAAAATAAAATAGAAAGATTGTGTCAGCCCAGCTGTAATTAGCAGTTTTTACATTTAAATCTTCGTAGATTTTCTCTGAATCTGAGCCATCACAAGTGATCTATTGGCACAGGGGCCACTTTGTTAACGCAGAACAATGCAAATTGTGTCTTTTTTTTTTTTTTAAATCTTTTAGTTGATTTTACACTCCAACAGGAATTCATTATCCTAATAAAGTGAATGTCAAGCCAAAACAATTCCTCTTTACTTTTGGATACAATGAAAATTAAATTAGAACTTCATTAGGTTTTCCTACTACCTGGGACTCTTTAAGAGAGTTTTCCACTTACGTACTGTTCTAGTGACAATGCTTTCATCAGAGAGGAAGTGAGAGAAACAAGGGTTCTAGTCTTCTCTTATTCTTCTAAAGGAAAGCATTTTTTTCCACCTACAATTATCTTACATAGTTACATAGTAGACGAGATTGAAAAAAGACACAAGTCCATCAAGTCGAACCCATGTGTGTGATTAAATGTCAGAATTACATTGTATATCTCTGTATTTTGCAGTTGTTCAGGTGCTTATCTGATAGTTTCTTGAAACTATTGATGCCCCCGCTGAGACCACCACCTGTGGAAGGGAATTCCGCATCCTTGCTGCTCTTACAGTAAAGAACCCTCTACGTAGTCTAAGGTTAAACCTCTTTTCTTCTAATTTTAATGAGTGGCTATGAGTCTTGTTAAACTCCCTTCTGCAAAAAAGTGTTATCCCTATGGTGGGGTCACCAGTATTGCATTTGTATATTTAAATCATATCCCCTCTCAAGTTCAGTGCTCGCAACCTTTCCTAATAACTAATATCCTCCAGACCCTTTATTCGTTTTGTTGTCCTTCTTTGTACTCGCTCCATTTCAAGTACATCCTTCCTGAGGACTGGAGCCCAGAACTGGACAGCACACTCTAGGTGTGGCCAGACCAGAGTCTTGTAGAGCGGAATTATCGTTTTATCTCTCACTTATCTGTGTCTTTGTGACTCGTGAAAACAATGACACTGGGGCAATTAAGCTGGCCATAGCTGGCTCATTTGTTTTGATCAGCCAGCAGGCTGCTTAAAAAAAAAACCAAGAGAATGTATTCTCCAATCCACACAATCAAGATGGAAAGTGAAATCCTCCCCGCTGTTTTTATGTATTCTGTCAGCAGGACTACTTTGCTGTCAAAATACACTGATCAACAGTGCAACAAGTACATGGCTGCATGCACTGATTGAACACAAATTTTCCAACATTCCTGCTTGAGAGGAGTCGATCACTGTATTAATACCTCTTGAATGGGAAAAGCCATAACTAGATCAAAATTCAGCAGGTCCCTTTTGAACCAATCAAATTTTGATCAATCTGAAGCCAGCTTTAGAAAGGAAAATCTCTTCAACAGCTGTGAACTGTGAGCTGTGAATATCATTCAAATCTGACTGGGGTTCCTTAAAATATCAGAGTTTCCTTAAAATGACCATTCGGAGTGCATTGGGACCTGATGGCTCTGAAGGCCTAAATCCAAATGTTTATCACTACAAACTATCAGTAAATATTACTTCTCAGTTTCACAGGGTTTTTTGTCTTGTCAAATATTCCAGGCCACTTTAGGTCTGTTATTGGGTGAGGGTAGCATTAGAGATCCAAATGGGAAATTCAAGTGCAAATTGGAAAATACTTTGAATTACAGTGAAAGGAGATTAAGGGCTAGTTTTTTGCTAGTTCTGTCTAGCACAACAATTCTGTACTCCTAAATATGATTTGTCAAAAATGTTATTCCAGTTTCCAGCTTGATAGGTTTGTTTTTGGTTCATTAAGAATAATTTTTAAGTTCTAAAAAAGTATACATTTTCAGGTCACAAATAATGTTTCTAAAGAGGTTCTATTGATACAAAAAATCTCAAATATTTACGCACAATTTTCCAGAAACCCCTTTCAAGGTATATATTATATAATACCAATGTAAGCAGGCCAATAAACATATTGATCTCTGATTCATTCAGGATGAGGTGGAAAAATAATTGACTTCTGTGGTGTATTGCAAACATGCAAAAAAGAGGAGCCTTTTGTTTTTCATATAGTTTATTGGTGTTACTTGATAAATAAAGACCATACTTTTGATCTTCCCAAAGATGTGATACAAATTAAACAGGCTAAAAATGTTCTTATATTAAAGTACTAATGTACTTTTGCAGTTATCCTATAATAATCTTCTTACACCTCCTGAGTACCTCCCTAGTTACCCTGTAATATGCTTCTCCCAGCCCCTGAGTGTCTCCCACTAGGAATAATTACCTTCAGCTCCTATCCAAAGGTCTTCACTGAATGGTTCCACTTAAAGCCGCACAATATTTTTTCTGAAAATGGGCAGTTCATACAGCATGTGCGCACCATGATCCTAGTCATCCCTATGTGACCACTTGAGACCTAAAGGTGTATGGCTTTCTCAAAAGAATGCCTTGGTCCACAATATGTATGCACAGTATGAACTAACCATTTTCAAGGAAAGGTTGCTTGGCTCTGGGCAGAGCTGAACTGGGGCTGAAAATTGGTATTTTAACTGGAGGCCAGCATTCAGGGGGTGGTAGAAACTTATTATAGGACAACTGTACAAAAGTATGCTGGTCCATTAAAACTGGTTATGTGATAAACCCCAAAGCACACTGAACCACCACTACAGGAAAAAAACTGTAACTTTAAATTGTAAATGTATTAATTTAAATGCATATTCCAGAATCTCACCCATTTGTTTTTTTTTAGGCATGCAGATTTTTTTTCCGTTTTTTTTTTTTTTTTTTTTTTTTACAAAAAATTGTATTTTAGTGGTAGCTGTCCTTGGTTTTGTCCTATGTGGAAATATGAATCAGTCATGACAAACATTTATTAAAAAAGATATAAGTAAGGTGATAAATAGAGTGAATATTTGATTTTCAGTAACCTGTAGACATGTGCATTCATTTTTGTCCGAATGCATTTTCGTCTGAATTTTGGGTATTTTTGTTGTCATTTTAACAAATGATAATGAACATGCAGAATCTGAAAACCGAAAGATCTGACATAAACAAATGCTTTATTTTAGTTTTTGTTGTGACAACAGTTCGATATAGATAGGAGATTCGACATGACGCTGACAATAGTGATCTGTGTCCATCGAACCTGTGGTCGAATGTCCCTAACCTTAGCTCTATTAGTCCAAGATTATTCTACATAGAGAGAAAAGATTCGACATAGAGAGAAAAGAGTCAACATTATAGAGACAATTTCAAAAAAGGTTGCATGTGCCTAACCTAACTCTATTAGTCCAAGATTATTCGACAAAGCAGTCACCCGCGAGCGGACATTTATAGTCAAATGCTCCGCCCATTGGCTATAGAAGAATTCTAATGTTGGTTGACCAGTAATAATAATTAATAAATATAATTATTGCTAGTGTCATACAAAATTAGAATTCTACGCTTGTAGGTGGAACATTCGACTGGAAATGTACGATAGTGACGTCGTATATATTATTAGGGAAAAGGGAAGGGGGAAAAAAAGAAAAAACCTACACACAAAAGACCTCAAAGAGAAGTGTTGGTTCTGTTTGGACTTTTTAGGCAAAAAATGAAAAGTAAAAAAACAATATATTCAAAACTATTATTTATTTTTAAAAAGATTTTAAAGAATGAAAACAACACAAGGGGAAACACATCAAGTCTTACTTAATATCCTGTCAAGATTTATACAATCTACACAGAGTTTATATTCATTTCCATATAAGTATCCCAAATTTTTTTTTTAAAGAGCTTATATATTCATACAAGGAGTAAATGAGACAGGATATCAGGTATGAAATTAAAACTTAAATATGTTGTGGCGCGCTACATGTTTCACATTTTTGAACGCTTCTTCAGGAGCTTTAACAATTTTCTAAACTATAAAAAATATTTATATCAATCATAATATAAAACGTTGCACATACATTTATTTATACAGTCTATCAATATATTGAAATGTTGGAAAGAAAAAAAAACACCTAAAAGGAGGGAGAGGGGAGGGGGGGTGGAGAGGGACAAAAAAAAAGAAAAAAAAAGGGGGGAAGGGGGTGTTGGGACGGGGTTGTGTGTTGTGAGGACTCTCATGATTTGAAACAATATGGGAACGGATGTGACATTTCAATTTCGTGCATGTAGTGTAGATATTATACTAAATTTACTTACGTTTCTTCATGGGTATGCCCCAAGAGAAATGTACCAAAGGGAAGAGGGAAGATAACCAGAGAATGTTTTTCCAAATAAATAGAATAAAGTAACCAGTTTTCAATTCAGGAAGACACTTCAATCTATGTATATGCCTGCAGTCTAGTGTAGAGGCCCCAGATACCATGTAGTATGGAGTGGCCAGAGACGGCATAGGAAGGGGTTCTGGTACCCCGTATTCTGTGTAGAAGAAATAAAATAAAAATACTTTTTAGAGTGTTGGAAAACTAGATAATAGAGAAATTTATGTAAGGTAGTGTGTAAATGTATTCAAGTTTAATATAAGAAATTACTATGAAAGAATGCACTAATATTAAAGGGTAGTGAAACAAGTGAGTATAAAAGGATTTTCAATAATTTAGCCGATTGTTTATCATTTAAGAAAACAACCATGAGTATTGATAGGTATCAAGTAATATAAAATAGGTATATCTAAAAAGGATGTAAAAACAAACATAATGATAAATATAAGAGCAAGTAAGGAGGGGAGAAAGGTGATGCACAAAAAATTTGCTAAGCATGTGCTAATGATGGTGCAATGAAAAGCAGGATAGAAGGTGAAGGGTAGATCAGAGAGTAGTGGCACCTTTTAGAATGAAGTGGTAACTTCCAGCAGCATCAAAGTGCAAAAGAGGTGGGAACAGGTTCTCCCAAAATTATCCAAGTTAAGAGGGGGATCCTTGTTAGCCCCTGTATTGTTCCATCTGGTACAGAAGTGGGACCGCTGTGCACAGACGCCGGCCCCATGTGTCCGACTTGTACACAGCCGCCCCGGAAGTGACGTCACTCCGCGATTAGCGGAAGTGACGCTCAGCAACCTGACCACGCCCCCATCGGGTGGCCCCCGTGAGCTAGAACGCCGCAAAGTTCCGGAAGTGCGGCATCTCCAAAGGTCGACACAACTAGTAGAAGCGGGCGTAACAGTCGTCCCGCCCCCTAGCCAGCCAATCACGCCGAACAATAGGGGGACCCCTCAAACCCATCCACCAGCCGGTGGACAGGTCGAGGCAGATAACCCGAAGGGAACCCCAGAGGAGAGTTGATAATGTCAGACTCCCCCATGGGACAGCGACATACATAAATAATAGTTTTGACTATATTGTTTTTTTACTTTTCATTTTTTGCCTAAAAAGTCCAAACAGAACCAACACTTCTCTTTGAGGTCTTTTGTGTGTAGGTTTTTTCTTTTTTTTCCCCCTTTCCTTTTCCCTAATAATATATTTTTTCGAAGTTACGATTAGGACGTGGCAATTGGTTTCTTGTCTAGTGTATCCACAGATACCACCCTGTGATAGATACACACCCCTATTTATTGTTAGTGACGTTGTATAGTTTAGCTGCTCCGTTGAATCTTCTTAGAACATTCGACAGACACCATAAGCCTTCAATGACAGATTTGACCTTAATTATTTCAGATTTTCGGACGAATACATTTTTCAACTAAGCAAAATAAAAACTAATTTCCAGAGTATCTAAATAAATGTATTCTTCGGACGTAAACAAAATTCCGAAACAAAATATTTCAGTGTGCACATGTCTAGTAGCCTGTGTGCAGCTATTTGCTTTGATGATAACAAACCTTGGAAAGAAACAATATTTTAAAAAGTAAACTCACTTTGTAGAGATTTGTTTCCACTTCCTGTTTCATCTCTGAGACAAGACTGTAATGTAAATATCTCTGATGGGGAACAAACATGAAAAAAAACAGCTGACAGGGTTTAAGCCTTTTCCTATCCTAAAACTAAAAATAATCTTTGGGTTATACACAAACACACATGTACACTAAAAACACAACACAACCAAATCCTGAATGTAATTCTTAATCTAACCCCTAAAATTAACCTCTGCTATTTTGTCCCTTGCCAACACTTTACTTTACTTTAACACTTGGACCTTCTAATCATAACACCTAATTTAACCCCTTAAGCAAGCCCTAAACATTTAGGTTCTTTCACATGATGCTACTTTGCTCCATTCAGTAGGGGATCCATAAGGTCCCCTGCAAAATCGAAGCTAAATGGGACAGATGCCAGATCAATTTGTGTCTTCATTTACTCAGCAGACAGGAGTGGACTCATCGTTTGTCAACCAGACTAGGAGACAAACTTCAAAATTCTCTTTAAAGATCATCTACCCCCTTCTCCAACCCACTTATACTCACATTCCCAGTGCTTCCCCACTGCTGCTTCATCTGTTGCAGTAGGCTCAAGGTAACTGTTCCATCTCAGATGGTATGGTATCTCATCAAGCAACCATAAGCATTTGTAGCAGTCACTGAAACCAGAAAAAACACAATAAAGAATTATTTTAATTGTGAAATAAAATTAAATATAACTGAAAAAGTGAAGAAGTTTAAAAAGTGAAAAAGAAAAAAATATTCTTTAACCACTTGGTATCAACCTCTGGACTCCAGTTGTGGTGAAGTTACAAATCCCATCAAACCTTGCAAGATTCTGACAACCACGGGTATGGCTTGCAGAGACAAAGTCATGATTTTTAGTTTCACCCTGGCTAGAGTGCAGAGGTTGCTACCCTAAACCTTTCTGAGCCATTTGCACATTAATATATTTTTCATCTGAGAAGTAGAAACATGCAGCTGTGAGTGCTTCTAAATTTGTCACCATGTTGTCTAAATCATGTGATCACCATGAAAGCTTATCATAATGCTCACGCAAAATTCATTTACAGATGGCACTGTGCCTCTCTTTCATTTGACAGAGAAATAGAATTTGTCATAGAAAGAATTTTAGTTTTTAATATAAGAAAAATCTAAATAATTAAAGGTCTGTCTACAAACTGTGCAAAATAGCCAAAAATGCATGTTTTTTCACTGTGTCTATTTGTCTATTTGTCAGCTAATTAAAAACAAAAAACAAAACAAAAACATTAGCAGCTTATTTTTTTTAAATAGTAAGCCAAACATATGTGTTATGTATCCGTAAGAATGATGTAGGTAAGAAAATAATTATAGAGCTGAAGTCAAGTTAACTGATATATGCTGCTAAATGATGATGCTAAATGTTAAATGATGATGCTGCTGGTCTGGGCATCTAAACTTCAATGCTGTTTGGTCATAAAGGGGTTGGACACTAATTTTAGAAATAAACTTCAGCCAATTCAAGTTGTATGCATTGTTACCTTTAAAAAAAAATATGCTCCCACCTTCATTCTTCCATGTTTTACTTCCTCTGTAAAATCAAGGTAATATTTATAGCCTTATCCAACAGACTCCCTTCCAGATATACTTTGATCAAGACGTACTATGGTGTATCTGATGTTAAAACAACATCTGCATTTTGTAATAATATATTTTGTAGCATAAATCTATTTTGCCTATATCCTGAAGCAAGAACAAGCAAATTAACTTTCTTTATTCTATTATGCAATGGCATTAATGCAATATACCTGTGACATTGATAAATCATCACATTTTTGTAGGACCTAAAATTGAACCAGATAGATATTTTTGTTTTTTAAAGTAATAATATAAATATGTACCTTTATTATTATTGCTGTAATTGTTTACATTTCTACCAGGAACAAAAGAGTGTGAATCACTTTCAATAATAAACCAGTTGTATATTTCTTTAATAAATCTATTATGCTTGGCTGTCTACAGCTAGACTCATTATAATGTACAAACAATATTTATATTATCTGCATTTAAACTTAATTGTGCATAATGTTGTGCAAGACTTGCAAACTCTGTTGTCTTAACAAACATTAGAGGAATTTTCTAAGCTTGGCTGAGTGTTTTGTTTTATCAGCAGTATTTTTAAATTTGAAAACTAAGTAGAAAAAATAGCTTTGTACGGCTGGATTTAATCATTAAGCACCTAATAGCTGACATTAAATAACACTGAAAAATAAAAGTGAAAAGAAGATTCTTTTTTTGTAGCTTCTTCTTTTACAACTATTAGATTTAAAATAACACACTCAGGATAATAAAATTTAGTTCTTTAACTAATGGTTTCTAAAATCAATTACCTTACACTTTTATAGAATTTTCCGAAAGTATTTTTAATGTGATTTTAAAATTTTTTGTTACTTGTTCCATATTTTCATGGTCATAATTCTTATACAAGACTGCAGGTAGGGCTGTGCTTGCTATAATGCATTTATGGGCTAATGCTTAACCACTTGCCACCCAAGGTATGTACAGTAGGTGACGCCGATATTGTGTTTCCAGTGCGATCCTGTCGCGCTGGTTCCCGGCGACAGGCTTCTTTAACCAGCGCGATCCCGTCGCGCTGGTTCTCGCGCTGGCTGCTATAGGAAAATGTAATTTTCCTACAGTAGCGAGCGAGAGAGAGGTGATAATGTCGCCTCACTAATGAAGCCGGCATGCCTTCGGGGGCATACCAGGCCCTTAGGTCCGGTACGGATTTTAAGGGGAATCCCCTACGCCGAAAAAAATGGCGTGGGTCCCCCCAAAATCCATACTAGACCCCTATCCAAGCACGCAGCCCAGCCGGTCAGGAAAGGGGATGGGGACGAGTGAGCGTCCCCCCTCCTGAGCCGTACCAGGCCACGGCCCCCCACCCCAAAGCACCTTGTCCCCATGTTGATGAGGACAAGGGCATCTTCCCGACAACCCTGGCCGCTGATTGTCGGGGTCTGCGGGCGGGGGGCTTATCGGAATCCAGGAGCCCCCTTTAATAAGGGGGCCCCAGGATCCCGGCCCCCCACCCTATGTGAATGAGTATGGGGTACAATTTACCCCTACCCATTTATCTGTGAAAAAAATGTTTAAAAAAAACAACACACAAGGTTTAAAAATAATTTATTGCACTGCTCCGGGATTCTTCCGTCTACTAGCGGAGGATCCCGGCTTTCTTCTTCGCCGCCGCCGCCTGGGGGTCTTCTTCCAACTTTGGGGGTCTTGTCCCCCTCTTCGGGGGTCTTGCCCCCCTCTTCGGTTCTTTTTGCCGGGCCTCCGCTTTCTTCCTTTAGCTCTTTTATTAGCGGAGGCCCGGTCTTCCATCACCGCCCCTTCTTCTGACTTCGGGGGTATTGTCCCCCTCTTCGGTTCTTCTTGCTAGGCCACCGCTTCTTCTTTCAGCTCTTTTACCAGCGGAGGCCCGGTCTTCTGCTGCCGCCGCCACCGCATTCCGTTCTTGTTCTTCTGCTTCTTCCTTCTTGAGATGTTGACTCGATGCTCTCTCCGGCCGCAATGCCAGGGACGTGGTGTGCGGCGACTTATATAGGGACAAGGGGCGGGGTCACTGGTTGATGTCACATGGTGACTCTGCCCCCTTATGATGTCATAGTCCCAGCATCCCCCAGGAATGTGACATCAGAAGGGGAGGAGTCACCGTGTGACATCAACTGGTGACCCCGCCCCTTGTCACTATATAAGTCGCCGCACACCATGTCCCTGGCATTGCGGACCAGAGAGAGCATCCAGTCAACATCTCAAGAAGGAAGAAGCAGAATAAGAAGAACAAGAACAAGAACAGAAGAGGGGGAAAAGACCCCCGAAGTCAGAAGAAGGGGCGGCGATGGAAGACCAGGCCTCCGCTAGTAAAAGAGCTAAAGGAAGAAAGGGGCCTTTCCTGACCCTTTCCTGACCGGCCGGGCTGCGTGCTAGGATAGGGGTCTGGTATGGATTTTGGGGGACCCCACGCAGTTTTTTTTGGCATAGGGATTCCCCTTAAAATCCCTACCGGACCTAAGGGCCTGGTATGCCTCCGGAGGGGGAACCCATGTCGGTTTTTTTTTTATTTGGCGTGGAGTTCTCCCTTAGGATTCATACCAAATACAGTGCCTGGTATTGGTGGGAATCCAATTCGGATCCCCGCACCAGCGTGAACCCGGCCAGCGATGCTTGTCGCTTATCGGGAAAGGAAAATAAACATTTTTCCTTTCCCGGCGCGAGTCGGCTCGGTGCTGGCTCCCACGACGATAAAAGCGTCAAGATTGACACAATATCGCGGTCACCTACTGTAAATGGACGTCCTTGAGTTGCAGTAGTTATACCGGGATGATGCCTGCACCTACAGGCCGGGCTCTCCGGTCCTATCAGGGAGGCCTGGAGAGATGTAGCCGGCAGCAATGGCTGCCCTGTACAGAGAGAGAAGAACTGAAGTCATTACCCTCTCTCTGTAACCCTGGAAAGCTATGAGTATTTTGTAGCTCCTGGTTCCTCCTCTTTGTTTACCTGGCCACCAGCGGCCAGATAAGCAGTCGATCTGACTGATCTGTGTCTGATAGGCTGCATGGGAGGCCAGAGGAGAGATTTAGGGTTTAATAGGCCCAAACTCTCTCCATAAAGAGGACCTGTATGGCCCATGTTGTTCATTCTGTGTGATAGCAATAAAGTTATTACAAAAAAAGTGTAAACATTTTTTTTTATAAAATAAATAAATAAACAATAATAAAAAACATGTAAAGCGCCCCGTCTCACCATGCTCCCACAAAATGCAAATGCATACGTTACTCCCGCATGCATATGTAAAAAGTGATCGAACCACACATGTGATGAATTGTTACAAATGTCAGGGCGAGAGCAATAATTCTAGTACCAGATCTCCTGTACAACTCTAAACTCATAAACTGTAAAGGCATTTAAAGCATCACCTATGGAGAATTTTAAGCAACGTTCCATGGGCAGATGCAATTTTAAAGCATGACATGTTAGGTATTTATTTACTCAGCGTAACACTATCTTTCACATTATACAAAAAAGGGGCTAACTTTACTGTTCTGTTTTTTTTTTTAAATTCATGATTTTTTTTACAAAAAAATTGGGTCAGGGCCCTCCCCACCCCAGGGCACCCCCTAAGTTGAAGGCATGTGGCCTGGAATGGTTTTGGAGAGTGGGCATTTGCTTGGCCCCCCTTTCCTGACCTTCCAGGCTGCATGCGCGCATAAGGATCTGGTATGGAATTTGGCAATTTAAATGTCATTTCATTCATTTTTTTTTCCTTTAGAAATGTCAGTTTTGCTGCAGTAGGTTCTATCCATGGTACATATGCACCACTTTACAGGCAGGTTAAGGGGACTCCCTAGGCACTATATTAAACCAATTTCCGACCGCCAGCACACAGATGTACATCAGCAGAATGGCACAGGCAGGCAAATGGGCGTACCTGTACGTCCCTTTTAATTTGGCACCTATCAGGTGCACACGCTCGCTGCACACAACAGGAGCATGCCTGCAGGTCCCGGGAACTTAATGTTTGCTTGCGGCCCACGATTGTGGTGTGGAGCGGCAGAACGGGGAGATGTAAACAAGGCATTTCCCTGTTCTGTCTTGTGACATGACGGAGCAGTGATCACTGTTATGTCAGTGGTAGCCCATCCCCCCTACAGTTAGAACACCTCCTAGCACACACTTAACCCCTTGATTGCCCCCTAGTGTTTAACCCCTTCCCTGCCAGTGTAATTTACACAGTAATCAGTTTATAGCACTGATCGCTGTATAAATGACAATGGTCCCAAAATAATGTCAAAAGTGTCCAATGCATCTGCCATAATGTCACAGTCATGATAAAAATTGCAGATCACCGCCACTAATATTAATAAAAAAAATCATAATAAAAACGCCATAAATCTATCCACTATTTTGTACACGCTATAAGTGACTTATTTTGATTTTTTTTTACCAAAAATATGTAGAAGAATACATATCGGCCTAAACTGAGAAAGAAATTTGTTTTCTTATATGTTTTTTGGGGATATTTATTATAAAAGTATAAAATTGTCACTCTTTTTTTTGTTTATCATGCAAAAAATAAAAACCACAGAGGTGATCAAATACTACCAAAAGAAAGCTCTATTTGTGGGAAAAAAAGAACATAAATTTTGTTTATATACAACATCACACGGCCGCGCAATTGTCAGCTAAAGAGACGCAGTGCCGAATCGCAAAAAATGCTCTGGTCAGGAAGGGGGTAAAATCTTCCAGGGCTGAAGTGGTTAAAGGAATTTTTTATTTTTATTGTTGCGCTTTAAGCATCATTAAAGTCCCTGCTCCTGTAAAAACAATCTTTTTAAAAAAAAATATTTGCCTTGATATGCGTCCCCCAGGGCAGTACCTGGACCCCCATAACATTTTTATGGCCAATAACTTGCATATAAACCTTCAAAATGAGGACTTTTGATTTTTCAAGTTTGGGTCCCATAGACTTTAAAGTGGTTGTAAACCCTCACAGACCCCTTTAACCTACAGGTAAGCCTAGATTGAGGCTTACCTATAGGTGCAAGAAATATCTTTTTAACCTACATGGTTAAGGAGATATTTTCCTAAAAACGGGCTGTGATGTCTACAGTGCATGCGCACCATAGACAATGGTGCAGGCGCACTGAGCGTGCCATTAGTGAAGGTGATCATGCTGCCACTGACGGCTCCTGTGCGCATGCACCAGAGTGAAGTCATTGCTGCTCCGGCCAGTCACAGTATCGGAGCAGCGATACCCGGAAGTCACTTCGGGTATCATGGCAGTGATGGAGGAGGTGAACGAGGGCCGCTTTGGGGGCTTCGATCTCAGGTAAGTAATTCATAACGAGCTAATATTCCTTTGTCCTGAAGGGTGTTTTTTTTTATTAGAGAGGGTTTACTTCCTCTTTAATAGGGTTCGCCGTTCGGGTCAGAACTTTATCTCTGCTCGGGAGTTCTGGTGTGAACCGGACAGGGGGGTGTTTGGCTCATCTCTATTTAGGACAAATGATACATTTTTCATGGTACTGCTTGGGCATATTTTTATATTCCCTATAATATATTTTCCACTTTATAAGTTCTGGTACATTTTAATGGGTCTCTCTTTAGCACTCATCCACATGTATTTGCCTAATTCTATATAATTTTGGACTTTTGCACCTTCAAGATCTTCCTGACGGGCAGGTTTCATAAAATGTATTGTTCACTAAGCCACTGTCTAAATGAATGTTATTTACCTAATAATGTAGTATCTGCTGTACATTACTTACCAGAATAAAATGATTTTCTGTCTACTATATATATCATGGACAGTATACTATTTATACCTAAATTCCTTTTATATTAATCTATACCAATCTTTATTACACAAAAGCAATTCTATCTTCAAACTTTTATTTCACATTTCAGCAAAAAATGGCTTTTTTGATTCAAAGTTCCACATGTCAGACCTTACTAGCTGATTTTGAAAAGTCAAAGTGCACTTTGAGCCAATTTCAAATGGAACATAAAAGTACGTGAGAGCCATGTAAGAAAAGTGTATTCCCAAGCAGTATAATAGCCTTGTGTAGCTTGTTCTCTTATCAGTCTACTTAAACAGTTTCTATCATGAGCCGCCAGTAGTAAGGAAAAAAAAAATACTTTCCTTTCAACATAAAATGTTGAGTATTTCCTTTGGCAACATGCAACATGTTTTAATATCGGTGGGGCTGTATTTATCATAAGACACATAGGACAGGGAGAGAAAGGACAGCACCAAAGCTCAGTATTTACAAATTGAAGCTGTTTTGCTAAAAGTGTTGAGAATAGTCACTTAACATAGTGTTTTTTTAATTATCCAATCATGTAAAAGGAAACGATGTACAGATGAAACAAGCAGGAAATTGCTTTTCACATGATTGGATACTGAATATTCACACTATTCATTAAGAGAAGATCTTCAACTTGATAATAGATCGTCCCAACTGTGTTTACTTTGTTTGTACAGCTCTGCAGTGTAATGGAAAATATGAATAATGGAATTAAGTAAGGCAAGTTGTAGGACAAAAAAGAAGAGTCAGTTCTATATCTTTACTATGATGCCATCATCTCTTGGCTGGAGGTTTTCAGAGTCTAGTGGCCAGTCTGCACAGAGAGCAGTTTTATGCTTACACAATTCTCTTTTCTGTTCATGCACATGTAATATTTAAGTTACAGACAGAGCCTGGAGGGCTTGGTCACCTTCAGGTTCCTATATCTTTTGTGTACTCTAGTAATGAGAACTTCCCACCATAATGTTGGCACTATTCTTACAAGAGCATAAGTGTGCCATGAAGAAAACATTCTATTTAAAGCACATCTACACTCAGAAACAACAATTACAAATATTGGGCCTTACTGATGCTAAAATGTAGTGACTACATTTGTTTTCTATTTCTGTTGTGTTTGTTCAGTTATTTTTACCTGGCAATCCGGCAAGTTATATACTTCCTGTCTTATGGTGGTTCACTTCTTCACTGTCTTTTCTTGAGCATACTACTGGTAGATGTAGTTAAAGACTAACTCCAGCTGACACTTTTTAATAGAATCTGAAATTCGTTACATTACGACTCAAAATTCGGACAAATTTTGCATTAGGACATTCGGATACATTAAAATGGCCAAAGAAAAAAAAATGATGAATTTCAACTAATATGAAAGAAATTATAATGAAAATAACAAATTCATTTGGCACGATCCATTCATTTGTTAAAAGGTCTATTGAAACAGCAGGTTGACTAACTAAATCGTACAGCCCAATCAGCTGTGTGCATTCCTAAAAACTGAGTGAGAAGGGTGTTGTATCTGAACAGAGGAGAAAAGTTTTGAGAAGCAGCAGAAAAGATAGTGTGAGTGTGAGTGTGTGTGTGTGTGTGTGTGTGTGTGTGTGTGTGTGTGCGCGCTCTAAGCTCTAAACATCAGTTCCAGCAACATTGACACAGCACCACCACTGGTGAAGTGCATTCCTGAGAAGAGTGCTGTATTGCATTTGAGCCGAGGAGACAAGTTTTGAGAAGCAAGAGAAGAGACATTATCATCGTGAGTGGGTGTTAATGAATTCAATAAACAAACGACTTTCAGAAGTACGATTCATTATCACAAATATATATACCGAATTATCCAAAGACAAAAAAATTAAACAAATTGATTTGTTATAACAAATATCTATATTCTACATAAAATAATAAATTATCCAAAAATTTATTAATGTAACATAATGACTATAACAGAACAAAATTATTTATTTTACGAATGAAAACTAAACAAAACTAAATTTTCTGCGTGCACATGTCTACTTTTTAAGTAGTCACATCAATTTCCTTTTGGGATGTTACATAAATGAATAAAAGCATTGTAAGCTTGTTAATACTAGTGACAGACTGCATCATATATCTAATTTTTATGTTGCCCATAGTTCATCTTTAGTAAAAAAACTTGCAGTTTTGCTTTGGGTACAATTTTTAAGAGTTGCCTGTGTGATATCAGCACCCTTATAAGGAAGTACTATAAACCCTTATTGGGATACAATGTAAAAGGAAATATACCTTTGCTTATTTTAGCAATAACATCATAGGAAGCAGGGATTTAGGGTAAAAACAAGATCCCTATTGGATCCCACCAGGTCACTTGGGGGCAGAAAGTCCTTCCTACTATGCTTATGAAAGTTACCTTGTGCTCAGCCTAAGTTTGTGAACTTGCCTGATCGTCTGCATGTTCTGACTCATGCTAATCACTTCACTCATCTCCACATATAATAGTCATTTTTTTTCTTTTGTCACCAATCAGTTATGGTAATCTTTTGTTGCAGGATAAGGCAGAGCTGAGCTACTATATATCAGGTCAACATTGCTCTAAAATAGTTGTTGGAGCTTACAGAAAGTTACAATGAAGTCAGAGGTCTCTCCGGTCCTCCAAGAGCATATAGCCGAGTGGGGCTCATTTTGCCCTCACTCGGCTTCTTGCCCAGCAAATAGCCATACCGGATCACTTCTAGCCTTAACAGATCAGCTTCGATAAACTTGGAAAGGACTAAAAAGCACCACTTCTAAAAGTGATCTCATGGTAAATCCACCACTGGGATCGCTTTTAATGCAAATCTGGCCACCTAAGGGAAAAAAAATGATACTGTGGTTATGGCATCTAGCTGCAGCCATAACCCTGGAATTTAATGTCAAAATCATAATGTAAATGCCCAGTTAGGCGGACAGCAAGTAATGAAATCTACATTTATTCGAAATAATCCAGGAAACAATCTGAAGACTCTCTATAGCACTGGTCACACAACTATTATCTCTTTCAGCATGACCCAGACCAATAAACACCAAAGGCAGCATATGGCAGTTTTCTTTTGCTACAGAAACTAAAAGATATAAAGGAAAAGGCGAGGAGCATTTATGAAAGGGCAGTATCAATCAGCTGAGCACAATATCCCTAGATTAGTAAAGCTCCCATCTGCAGCAGTACATATCTTTTCCCCCAGGCACAGAGGCACAGAGGCAGTGGTGGAAGCAATTGGCTCCTGCTGCTGTTTGACAAATCCTGTGAGGAAGGAACGGGGGTGGGGTTAAGGCAAGCTGTGTTTGTCTATGGACACACGTGCAGCCCTGCTCAGGAGTAAGCCTGTGTTAAATCAGGTTAGGGAGTCTCAAAACAAGACATTTTTCTGATGAGATAGTAGACCCAGATCATTGTAAAATATAAATAGGTGCTTTTTATTCCATACACTGCAGTGGAGAAATACAACACAGTTCTCAACTACTATGAGTGAGTAAAAGTGAAAGTGTTTCTGCTGTACAAACATCAAGTTTAACAATATATACATAGGAATATGCCTAAGTTCTAGGCGTGTTATACAGTGGTGTGAAAAAGTGTTTGCCCCCTTCCTCATTTCCTGTTCCTTTGCATGTTTGTCACACTTAAGTGTTTCGGAACATCAAACCAATTTAAACAATAGTCAAGGACAACACAAGTAAACACAAAATGCAATTTGTAAATGAAGGTGTTTATTATTAAAGGTGAAAAAAAATCCAAACCATCATGGCCCTGTGTGAAAAAGTGATTACCCCCCTTGTTAAAACATACTATAACTGTGGTTGTCCACACCTGAGTTCAATTTCTCTAGCCACACCCAGGCCTGATTATTGCCACACCTGTTCACAATCAAGGCATCACTTAAATAGGAGCTGCTTGACACAGTAAGGTCCACCAGAAGATCCTTAAAAGCTACACATCATGCCGAGACCCAAAGAAATTCAGGAACAATTGAGAAAGAAAGTAATTGAGATCTATCAGTCTGGAAAGGGTTATAAAGCCATTTCCAAAGCTTTGGGAATCCAGTGAACCACAGTGAGAGCCATTATCCACAAATGGTGAAGACATGGAACAGTGGTGAACCTTCCCAGGAGTGGCCGGCCACCCAAAATTACCCCAAGAGCGCAGCGACGACTCATCCAAGAGGTCACAAAAGACCCCACAACAACGTCCAAGGAACTGCAGGCCTCACTTGCCTCAGTTAATGTCAGCGTTCATGCCTCCACCATCAGGAAAAGACTGGGCAAAAATGGCCTGCATGGCAGAGTTCCAAGGAGAAAACCACTGCTGAGCAAAAAGAACATCAAAGCTCGTCTCAATTTCTCCACAACACATCTTGATGATCCCCAAGACTTTTGGGACAACATTCTGTGGACCGATGAGACAAAAGTGGAACTCTTTGGAAGGTGTGTGTCCAAGTTTATCTGGCGTAGAAGGAACACTGCATTTCATAAAAAGAACATTATACCAACAGTAAAATATGGTGGTGGTAGTGTGATGATCTGGGGCTGTTTTGCTGCTTCAGGACCTGGAAGACTTGCCGTGATAAAAGGAACTATGAATTCTGCTGTCTACCAAGAGATCCTGAAGGAGAATGTCCGACCATCTGTTCGTGTACTCAAGCTGAAACGAACTTGGGTTCTGCAGCAGGACAATGATCCTAAACACACCAGCAAGTCCACCACCGAATGGCTGAAGAAAAACAAAATGAAGACTTTGGAGTGGCCTAGCCAAAGTCCTGACCTGAATCCTATTGAGATGTTGTGGTATGACCTTAAAAAGGCCGTTCATGCTCGAAAACCCTCTAATGTAACTGAATTAGGACAATTCTGCAAAGATGAGTGGGCCAAAATTCCTCCAGGACGCTGTAAAAGCCTCATTGCACGTTATCGCAAACGCTTGGTTGCAGTTGTTGCTGCTAAGGGTGGCCCAACCAGTTATTAGGTTTAGGGGGCAATCACGTTTTCACACAGGGCCATGATGGTTTGGATTTTTTTCACCTTTAATAATAAACACCTTCATTTACAAATTGCATTTTGTGTTTACTTGTGTTGTCCTTGACTATTGTTTAAATTGGTTTGATGTTCCGAAACACTTAAGTGTGACAAACATGCAAAGGAACAGGAAATGAGGAAGGGGGCAAACACTTTTTCACACCACTGTGGGTGTGATCATATAGTTTAGTCCAATCAGCATTCATATCTTCTTAGTAGCAAGGGAGCAGTTAAATGGGTGGTTACATCATGTGATTGATAGAAAAGAAAACATGGGCACCGCCATGACAGTACTGGATCAGACCAGCTAGATAAGACCATCCATTTATTGGTGCAAAAAAGAGAGTAAGGCCTCATGCACACGAGACGCAGGTGAAAACTCTGCTCAAAAAAAGCTGAAACGTGCGTTTAGAAACGCGCGTTTTGCCATGTTTGCATGCCGCGTTTAGACACGTTTAGACGCGTTTAGCCGCGTTTGCGTTTATAAATATAACATCATGTAGACCCTCCCCAAGCTCTCAAAGCATGTTTTTTTTAACTATTTCTGCTATTTTGATCAGAGTGAGCAGCAGCAGCAGCATAGAGAGCAGTTGTACACTTGCATTTGCCTCTCTTTCTGTGGTATATATTTTGAAATGGATCCCATATTGAATATATGTCAGGAAATGCTCCTGATGTTGCTCTTGATGAGACAGCAACGTCGTCGCAAATTTCGTGAGAGGTCCAGAGTCAGAGCTCATCGATATTGGACCCATCCATTGATGGGACAGCGAATGTCCGTTGGATATTTAACAAACATGTATGTGCAGCTGCGTACCGACCCCGACAAGTTTTTAAATTTTAGCTGGATGTTGTAGTGCTAGATCCACAGTGTCTGCATACCAAATTTGGGGTTCCTGGCAATAATTGGCCCCAAGATATGGGCCCCCAAAGTCGGGTCACAAAATGTCATTCTCAGATCATATTTATGAGTTTTCAGGTCCAAAAAATTGGGTTCCTTTAAAAATGCATATAAACGCAAACGCGGCTAAACGCGGGTGCCGCGTTTTGCGTCTGAAACATGGAAATTTTTGCGTCTGAACCCATTTTTTTGCTTCTGGAAAAACGAGGTTAAACGCAACTGCATAAAAACTGCAAAAAACTAGACTGTGTGCATGGACACATAGGATAACATTGAATGAGTTCAGGGGCAGTTGAAAAAAGTGTCCAACTGCATCTGAACACGCGTTTAACTGCGTCTCGTGTGCGTGAGGCCTAAACTGTTGCTTCTTATCTGGCGGTGAAGGTCATCATAGACTGAAAACTCTGTGTCTAAAAAGAAACAAAAAAGTGTATTACAAATTCTTAAAGTGATAGTTTTATATATATATATATATATATATATATATATATATATATATATATTAACTCAACATTATCAGACCCCTATAATTGTACTCACCTGCATGTCTGGGCTTGTTATGGTAACAGACACAGAAGTAAATGGGTGGAGAGTGCCACCATCGGGGGACCCCAGAAGAGGAGGTTCAGGGCAGCTCTGTCCAAAATGCTTGCACAGGCCAGGTAAGTATAACTTTTTTTAATTTTAAGTAAAACAATTGGAGACAATAATATCACTTTAAGAATACTAAAATGCATTGTGTAAAATGTGTACACATAGCTTCAGCAACCTATGATGCACTGCATAGAATGACATTATTTATAAATCACCATAAAAGCTGCTTTGATTTCTAAACACTACAATTTAATTTACTTTGCATTTTGTTTGTACATATCCAGGTTTAAAAGTAATAATGACACCTGGAGCTTGAATAAAATGCTAACAAGATATCGGATTAAGTCGGGAATGAGGCATTCACCTTTCTCTATGTTTGGTTTAGTTTGAATGAAGATACTCAATTGAAACAATGATACACTCTTGAGCTGTCCTCTAGAGAACAGTGTATATTGTGCTCAAGAGATTCATGAATATGTGCAGACTACAATCCAACCTGCCTTTATGAAAGAATCACAAGGAGCTTATCAGTTTTTACCTATTTATATAATCATACAAAGAAGACATACTGCATAATTTATTTTATATATATATATATATATATATATATATATATATATATATATATATATATATAGTATCTCACAAAAGTACGTACACCCCTCAAATTTTTTTAAATATTGTATTATATCTTTTGATGTGACAGCACTAAAGAAATGACACTTTGCTAAAAATGTAAAGTAGTGAGTGTACAGCTTGGTTAAATTTTCTGTCCCCTCATAATAACTCAACACACAGCCATAAAAACCACTGGCAACAAACGTGAGTACACCCCTAAGGGAAAATGTCCAAATTAGGCCCAATTAGCTATTTTCCCTGCCCAGTGTCATGTGACTTGTTAGTGTTACAAGGTCTCAGATGTGAATGGGGAGCAGGTCTGCTACATTTGCTGTAATCGCTCTCACCGCTGGCAACAAACGTAAGTACACCCCTAAGGGAAAATATCCAAATTGGACCCAATTAGCTATTTTCCCTGCCCGGTGTCATGTGACTTGTTAGTGTTACAAGGTCTCAGATGTGAATGGGGAGCAGGTGTGTTACAGGTGGTATTGCTCTCACTTTCTCATACTGGTCACTGGAAGTTCAAAATTGACACCTCAAGGCAAAGAACATAAAGAAGGCCTAGGCTATAATGAGACCAAGGCCCTGAAACTGAACTGCAGCATGGTGGCCAAGACCATACTGCAGTTTAAAAGGACAGGTTCCACTCAGAACAGGCCTCACTATGGTCGACTAAAGAAGTTAAGTGCACATGCTCAGCATCATATTCAGAGGTTGTCTTTGGGAAATAGACGTATGAGTGCTGCCAGCATTGCTGCAGAGGTTGAAGGGGTGGGGGGTCAGCCTGTCAGTGCTCAGACCATACACTGCACACTGCATCAAATTGGTCTGCATGGCTGTCGTCCCAGAAGGAAGCCTCTTCTAAAGATGATGCACAAGAAAGCCCACAAACAGTTTGCTGAAGACAAGCAGACTAAGGACATGGATTACTGGAACCATGTCCTGTGGTCTGATGAGACTAAGATAAACGTATTTGGCTAAGATGGTGTCAAGTGTATGTCGGCAACCAGGTGGGGCTGCACGAGTGCTGCCGGCACTGGGGAGCTACAGTTCATTGAGGGAACCATGAATGCCAACATGTACTGTGACATACTGAAGCAGATCAGTGACCAATATGAGAGAGTAAGAGCGATAACACCAAATTTAACACACCTGCTCCCCATTCACACCTGAGATTTTGTAACACTAGCGAGTCACATGACACCGGGTAGGGAAAATGGCTAATTGGGTCCAATTTCAACATTTTCACTAAGGGGTGTACTCACTTTTGTTGACAGAGGTTTAGACATTAATGGCTGTGTGTTCAGTTATTTTGAGGGGACAGCAAATTTACACTGTTATACAAGCTGTACACTCACTACTTTACATTGTAGCAAAGTGTCATTTCTTCAGTGTGTAGCCACATAAAAAGATATGATAAAATATTTTTCAAAATTGTGAGGGATGTACTCACGTTTTGAGACATATATATATATATATATATATATATATATATATATATATATATATATATATATATATATATATATATCATATACAGTATATATGCTAGACATGTGCAGAATGCAATATTTTGTTTCGGAATTTAGTTTTCGTCTGAAAAATAAATGTATTTAGTTACTCCCGAAATTAGTTTTTATTTATTTTGTTTTTCGTTCATAAATTGCATTCATCCGAAAATACACAGGAATTATGGTCAAATCTGTCTGTGAAGGCTTATGGTGTCTGTCGAATGTATAAAGAAGATTAGACGGAGCTTCTAATCTCTATATATTATAGCCTATAAGTGGAGCATTTGACTCCGCAAATGTACGATTACACTTTCGATGCTCCATCGAATATTATTATAAATGTGTGTGTTTTTTGTTGATTTGTCGAATCTCTGTCGTTCATGTTGAATGAATGGTCTAAGTCTCACAGTGTCAGGTGTCAGATAGTGAGTGACTGATAATAACGAATATGGCAGCAACCCATTGTGAGAGCGACATGGCGGCATTGGAGGACATTCCTGGGCCATCTACAAGTATTTCTGTATATATATTATATACTCGTTCAAACAGAAACTAGTGGACTGGTGATAGCGATCACTGATCAGACAGGTAACAAGATTCGGGTTCTCTGACAAGTGACAATTCAAACGGACCAGCTAAGACTGACTGTCTTCTGAAATGGTTCAGTGTCTGTGTCTCTATCTGCTAGCAATCGTAAGTGAAAGTAAGTTGGCTGTACGTGTGTACTTAGTTCTAGCTATTTTACAATCAGCCAATAACAGTCATCATCATCATTATTTTTATTTTACTCCCCCCACCCAATTCTAGAATCTTTTCTCTCTGTCAAATCTTTTCTCTCTATGTCGAATATATTCTCTATATAATCTTGAACTAATAGAGTTAGGCCGCGTACACACGCGGGGACTGTTCGCTCAACTTTGTTTGTCAAACAGTTTCAGCGGACAGTCCGCTCAAACTTAGCATGGACGGACTTGCCCACACACGATGAACGAACAGTCCGCTGAAACCGTGCGCGATGACGTGAACGGCACGTACAACGGGACTAGAAAATGACGTCCTATACACTGCAATGCAACCTTCGGCGTGCAAATCCTTTCTGAGCATGCGCGGAACTTAGTTTGACGAACAAGCCTACACACGAGGGGACTGTTCGCTGAAACAAAGTTTCAGCGGACAGTTTTTCGGAAATTCCGAAAAACTTTGTTCAGCAGACTGTTCGCTGAAACTGTCCGCTGAAAGCCCACACACGAGCGGACTGTCCGCTGAAACACTGTTCAGCGGACAAAGTTGAGCGAACAGTCCCCGCGTGTGTACGCGGCCTTAAGGTTAGGCACATTCGACCACAGGTTCAATAGACACATTGTTATTGTCAGAGTCACGTCGAATCCCCTATTCTATTTCGAAAACAAAAATAAAGCATTTATTTATGTCGGATCTTTTTCGTTTTTCGGATTCTGCACTTTCGTTATCGTTTGTCAAAACGAAAACGAAAATACCTGAAATTCGGACGAAAATGCATTCGGACGAAAACGAATGCACATGTCTAATATATGCTAGAAATGACAGAATGAGAGGGAAACTATCTGTCAGTAGAGTGAACATGAACAAAATTACAAATATTAAAGAAGCGCTCTGGTGTCATTAAAAAACAAGTAAATTATTTCAGAATGAGAAGCTGCTGATATTACTAAATGTAACTGATTTACACTTTGCTTTCTTTGCTTGAAATGAGAGAATGGCTAATGAGCAGTCTAGGAGCTGACAGCTTGAAAGACGTTGTGTCTGAGCAGCTTATTGTCGCTACAGCTTGCATATAGCAGAATAGGGAAAACACTTTTTTTTATGTTGTGTAAGCAGAACTTTATTTTTTCATTCAGAAATGTTACATTTCTTTTACATATACCTTACCAGTAGAGGCACAGGATTTCCATAAACACAAAGAGCCTATTTACATCTAACCAGTCTGGTGAGCTGTGCACCTCGCAGGTGTCCATTTTTAATGGCACCCCAACACACCAAGGTAATGCATTTCCAATGTACATGCATGGAAGTGCACAATGACACATTCATGTGATATGATGCAATGCATCAGGAAATAAATGCTGCACATACATTTTTTCTGTCCATGTTGGTGCATTGGCAGCCAATTCATATGAAGTTTAATATAATGTACATAATGTAATGTATGGAAAAGTATGAATAGGCCCTGAATAATAACATCAATGGATGTTTTTCTTAAAAATAAATCTAAATAAATCTAAACCATTTATTCAAATCAAACTATTTGCTTCACTAACAGTTATAGCTGTTGTGTGTGCGGTATAAACTGCATGTGGCCTCAGCTACACGCACTATACAGCAATGTGTTCCAGCAGTGGGATGAGAACTTCCCATTCTACTCCTGAAAAGAAATTGATCCACCTTAGCTAACTGAAGGAAGCTTTATATCCATTCATAGATTACAAAGCTTCTTGTGAATGGTTGAGCAGCTCTCAGCCAAGCTCGATTTTGTCCCTGGAGTGGGATGGAAACCTCTTGTCCTGCTGCTGGAACACAGATCTGTATACTGTATTTAGCTGAGGTTACAGTTTATACAGATGCAACAGTTAGTGCAACAGTTAGTGAAGTAAATAGTTCATTTGGACCAGCTTGGTCCAAACAAACTATTTAAAAGTTTGTTTGAATTTTATTTCCATATTGTTTCAAGTATCATTTTTTTAGCTATAGCAGCTCCTACTGTTTCTTCTAAATTTTAAAAATTTTTTGCATACTATATTTTTTATATTATTTTTTCCAGTTTTTTATTTTTTTGGAATTTATCTATCAATCAATTGAACATATGGGCTGTTTTTGCTGGGTATGTTGCAGTCATTTTTCTGGGGTTGCGATGCGCTCAGCTCCCTCCCTACCTCCCTTTGTGGATCACAGGGGGTGGTGGGGTTCGATCTCAGCGCATCGGCGCCATGCATAAATGGGCCCCTCGAGTGGTGTCAATAGACACTGCAAGGTGGGAGTCTATTGTTTGTTTTTGTGTTTGTTTTTTTTTTGTCTTTCCACCTGATGCTGCAGCTAAGATGGAGGGGCACCCACTGAGGTATGGATTATCCTCAGCTGTGAGTGTTCCCTCATCTTCTCACAGCTGCAAAAGACATCATACATGACGCTGGCAGGGATCCGCCCAGGGCCTGGGGTATATGAGCTGGGACAGACAGACAGTTCACTCCTCCACTGTGCTCCACTAGGAAGAGATTACTCCTTAACTCTACATATGGGTAATAGAGTTTTATTCAGGTATTTTTTTTTTTTTTTTGCTTTTGATTCTTTTTTCTTCCTTCCTCTTTGCACACACATTGTTTCATTCAGAGCACTGCACATACTTTTTTACACATTTGAATTGGATGATTTTGTATTTCCCCATCATCCATTCCCACTTATTTAACACACATTTAGCCTTCTCCTATTTCCCAATCATTTATGTATATTTCATTTACATACACTTTTCAGTAATTAGTTATATTCATTCAACACGTTCAATCCACACTCAGTGTCCTGCTTTTGTTTTTTTGTTTTTTGTTTTTGTTTTTTTGTGACCCATTACACTTTTCCCTTTTTTTTTCTCTTTTGCAGATTTGGGTAACACACATATACATTTAGCACCTAGTGGACCTGTGTTGAGGATGTCTGTTTCGGTTCCCCCCTGGCCTGCCCCCTGACATTGTTGGGGGATGGTCTGAACCCTGCCTCAACCCCGGATGAGACGGTTTTATCTCAGCTCTAGCAGTTCCCATTGCTGGAAGTTCTGCCCAATTTTTGGGCTATTTTGTAAGTCACTTAATCAATTAAGTGGCAACCTCCCCATGCTCCATCATTGCAAATACTAATTTACTATTACTTTGTATTTTCAGACCAATCACGAGCTTGCTCCTGACGAGCGGTAGTAAGCCGCGAAACGCGTAGAGCTAACAATTGCCGTGTATTTTGGTACCCCAATTTCAATTAGCATCAATTTTTGAAACATTGCATCAATTATGTTTTTCTTATTAATTTATTGCAACAACCAAGAAGTCATAGGTTCAAAGTTGTTGCCTACATTGCATTATTTGTTTAACTTATTATTATATTTGATTGTTATATGTTTATAATGGAGGTGCGCTTTTATAACCTATTCTGTATTGGTCAATAAGATTGTATAAAGCAAAATGGTAATGTTAATAATGTGTTTGTCTGCGCACCTCTCCAATATACATGTAATCATGTCTTACTATAAAAACAAATAATAAAATGTTTCCCTTTTTTTTCAATAAAAGACCCCGTACTTCATTTAAAGTCCTGCTTAGCTCTTGTTTTTAATTTTGTGGCTCATATTTAAAAGTACAGTACAGAGAACATGGAAATGCAATTATTTTAGTAAATACTGCTAAATACCTTTTCTCATCAGCAGTATATAGCAGTTTTGTGACTTCTATCAGTGTACTGCCGAGCTCTGGTTAAAGCTTGTAGGAGGAGTTTTCATTCTACTCTGACTGTCCTTTAAAGCTGCAGGACTCCTGACCCTTTGTCTGGACAGTGCTGATTGGCCCTATGCTGATCACATGCACCCTCCCAATAAAAAAAAACTTCCTAGCAATACACACCAAACTGAGCATGTGCAAAATGACTCAAAAGACTTTGTCTTATCAGTATATGGATTGGGGACAGTAAAAGAAGAGGAGGATCAGGGAAGACAGGATCAAACAGATTTTTTTACGGAGGATTAACTTTACTGCATATACAGACTGATTTTACTGTTGTGGATTTAGTAACACTTTAAATGAAATATGGTGATCAGCTTTAGCAAACTAAATGTCATCTAGTTAACTACTTGAGCTCTTTAACATGTCTGACAGAGGAGCTACTGCAGGCATGAGCTTGTTTTGTGCTGCCCACTCTTTTCTTTTTGGTAAAAGAGATGCAACAGAGGTAATTTCCCAAAGTGAGAGAAATTGTCATCATAGACATATTGCCATATTGGGTCCACACAAATGCATTTTTATTTATGAAAGTTGTTTTTATGCAGTTTATTTAATGTAGTTAATGGTGTTATGCAGTGGATCTTATTTGTTGAGGTCTATACACAGTTTTAGTAATTTATGAGGATAAAATAAAGTTTTACTCATTCAATTATAGAACAGATAGCAATGTCTTTATTTAGTCACTCTGCCAGTACTTTTATGAGACATACTAAATGTTGGTCAATTAATTTTTTTTGGACCAGCGGAGCGGGTGGACATCAGCCTTAAACTTCTAAATAGCAATAAAAACTTTACAGAGGGTTTTATGCTATTCAAAACAAATAAATAACTTTACCTAGAGATCCTTATTAAGAAAGGTCCACTTTCAGGAGGCCTTTAAGAAGCATTGTAATTTCGCTGAACAGCTCAGTTATTGAGCACATCACCCTGCATATTCAAAAGAGGCCAATGACATGGGGAGACCTGGGGGTGGGGAGTGGGAGCTTCCTGCTGTAAAATTTAATCCAGGACTCTTACCCAAATATTTATGCCACTGCAATCATGTGTATCCAGTCCTTTGCTAAGAGCATGTATGTGAATGTGGGCCTTACATTTATCTAGAATATACATATTTCATATTTTTCAGTTTTTATAATAATGTTTCCAGTGTGACAGCCATTATACATACTCCTGTGCATCTGTAAGCATTACAGATAAGAGATCATCAGGACAGCGGAAAGCCATAATTAATAGTATAAAAATAATATAACATTATACTGTAATTTGACTTGTTTTTTTTTTTTGCACAAAATATTCCACAAATTTGCATTTGCAGAGTAAAACGTAAAAGCATGAAGATATTGCTAAATATGAGTTCCAACAATGCCACTTTACCAGCTTAATGACTTTGACTGACATGTTTAATCTAATATGTCAGTTATTACTAAGACATGTATATCTCATAATGAATTTGCAAATCATTTTGCAGAATACGAGGCACAGATTTTTTATTTTTTTTTTTCTTGCTAGAAATGCCATGACAAACCAGCTTCGTCTGTGACAAACAGCATCCTAGAGACAATTGTCTTCCAGATCTACCATCGCACGGCTTAGGGTTATGATCCCACCAATATTTAAAATAGTTCAGATTACATTCCATTGTTTGGAGAAAGAGTTTATTACTCATTATCTACCAGTTTACTCATGATTGATATAACATTCTGCTCAGCAGGGAAAAAAACTGAGAAAGTTTTATGAATAATTTATAAAATCTTGGCATATTTAAGATACAGGCAGTAAGCGCCAGAGTGTAGTTTCATATGCTGTTCTTTATTGCATAATGGCAGAAAATGTTCTATACATGAGTCACTATTAAATATCAGCCTTAAATGCTAAAATATTTGGATGTTCCTCAGATGAGAGGTCAATGGTTTTAAAGTCACAACTTTTAAGTTGCACTTTTAGGGAAATCATTTGCCTTTTTTATTATTAAATAAGATATGATGATTTTTTTATTATTAAATATTATTAAAATGTCTTTATTAAAGTGATATTTTCTTTTCCACCAGTGATTTTTTTTGTTCATCCGAGTAAAGTTCTCTGTTATAGGGTCTATTTATCCACAACAAATATTACAATTTTTGTTTTAGAAGCCTGGATATTGCAATAGTCACTGAATTCTCCTATATCCTGGCAATTCTCGTAACTGTGGATTGGTTGCCAGCTCTGCTCACCTACCACAGATACATTGGAGCAAGACTTCCTAGAATGCTGATGCAAAGCCTTAAACTCTGATGGGAAAATTTAGGAGCATTTATGAAGTCACATGGGAGGGAGTGGTCAGCCCACCACTATCCACAAATACCTGAAACATTAATGCTGAATGAACGTAACTTTTACAGGGTAAACATGCATGCAAAGGTATCCCCTAGCATAGTCCAAAAGCTGTGAACATTTGAGATGTTATTGCAAATTTATAATGCTAAATAATCTCTTTTATGTTATTTTTAGCAGGGTTCCCCTGCTGAAGGTATATCAGATACAGTTGACATCATTACTTGAACGCAGATGATTTACTAAAAATGAGTTATTGACTCATGGATAGTGCTCACAATCTATTTTGTTATGCATCTCCAAGGGTATAGTTTGGAAACCATGGATTTAGATGCGTAAAGTAGTTAAAAAACTACAGTGGTCATGTAGTATTCTCGGAGGAGAAGACAGCAGCACGGAGAGTCATATATGACTTTTATATCTAGGAAGATGGATAAGGCAGGAAACACATTTGTGTGTGTGTGTGTGTGTGTGTGTGTGTGTGTGTGTGTGTGTGTGTGTGTGTGTGTGTGTGTGTGTGTGTGTGTGTGTGTGTGTGTGTGTGTGTGTGTGTGTGTGTGTGTGTGTGTGTGTGTGTGTGTGTGTGTGTGTGTGTGTGTGTGTGTGTGTGTGTGTGTGTGTGTGTGTGTGTGTGTGTGTGTGTGTGTGTGTGTGCATGTACATACAGAGAAAAAAAGAAAGAATAGATAGAAATATAGACAGTCAGATAAATAAAATAGATATGCATCCAGATCTGCCAGCTTGATTAAAGTGGTCCAAACAAGTACATTATCTCAGTTCCCTAGGGTTTTACATATGCATTATAAGCAATGAAGTATATATGCAAATAGATTCTCTACAATTTTAATATATATGTGAAATATTTCCTTTGAATATATTAAAGAGTGCTTGGCGTCAAAAAGTAGAAAGCTGTGCATGTAACATGCTTGTACTTGCCATGTGCATATGTAAGAAACAATGTAAATGTTAATTTTAAAAATAGTTTTATACAAATTAAGATTTGTTGCAAATATGGGGATGTGGCTATGGTAGCCAGTTAGATTTAGAGCCCAAATTCAGACCCAGGTAATTTTGTATATTTTTTAATAGAATGAGTAGAAGTCAGAACTTCTGTTGGTATTTTATTGTTCTCTGTCACCTTTTGGTAAAATTTTCCCTTAAATTGTTAATAAACCCACAACAGTAAAATTAGTCTATATATGCAGTAAGGCATGCTTGTTATACTACTCTCTGTGGAACCTAAGGGGTTAATCCTCTGCATTGTGTAAAAAGGCTGTTTGATCCTGTATGCACAGATCCCCCTCATCTTCCATTGACTCCAGAACAAGTCCAGATAAGACAGAGCCTTTGGAGTCAGGCTGCATATGCTCAGTTTGGTGTGTATTGGTAGAGAGGTTATTTTTGACTGGGAAGGTGCATGTATCAGCACAGGGCCAATCAGCACTGTCCAGACAGAGGGTCAGGGGTCCTGGGTCCTGGATCCTGGTAGTACAGCTCAGTGCAGTATGAAAACCCCTACTACAAGCTCTACCAGGAACTGATAGAAGTCACAAGACTGCTATACACTGCAGATGAGAAAAGGTATTTAGCCGTTTAGATTTACTAAAATAATTGCATGTCCACGTTCTGTGTATTGTGGTATATATAATATACCCTGCATTCACTAATATAGCGAATGCAGGGTCCTTGGTTTAGTAACACTCTAATTCTTGTTCCTGTAACTCTCATGCCAAAAGTTAGGTGTGTGGTCATCTCAGGGACAGGAAGGCATGGACAGCATTAAAAATACTGTCAAAGGTTTGAACCCTTCTCCACGCTACTAAAAATTATTATTATTTTTTTATTTCAATAGCGTTTATTGAAAGTTTTCATTATTTAACATATATAAAGAAAAGTACATTGATATACACATTGTCCGGTATGAGTTTGCACAATTACATGTTCTTTTACAGGACTTCATAAACTGTGGGAATTATAACAATTGAACAGTTATTTAACATGTTAAACACTTTTGGGCCAAATAGACCAATAGTTATCAAATTTATTGCATTTCAAAGAGTTGATAGCTATAAGACGTTCAAATGTATAGTTTTTATGTACCGATGTTATGACGTCAGATATGTTTATAGCTTTATTGGATTTCCAGCTCCTCAGTATCAGTGAGCGTGTTTCTAGAAGTATGTGAGTTATAACTGGTCAGATGGCATTCTGAAATTTGTCTATGTTTAAGAGTAGTAGTGCTAGGGCTGGGTCAGGGTCTGTAATTGTTCCTGTTAGAGATGAGATTAGTTGGAAAACGTGTTTCCATAGGCTCTTTACATTAGGGCAGTACCAGAGCATGTGTAGTAGGTTACCTATGTGGCCACATTCTCTCCAACATTTTGCTGATGTTCCTGGGAAGTAGGTGGCTAATCTATATGGTGTGTAGTGCCATCTATTGGACAATTTAATTTGTAGTTCCCAATGGTTCACACAGTGGGATGCCTTGTATGTTTCTGTAAAGGCGTGCCGCCATTGTTCCTCTGAGAATGTGGTACCCAGGTCTACCTCCCATTTTTGCATAGCTGTGGTTTTTGAGAATTTTAACTTGTCTCGAAGTACATTGTAAAAGAAGGAAATTCCTTTTGTTTCTGGTTTGGCTGTAGAGTAAAAATGCCATATTTTACTGGGGATGGACGTATTGGGGGGGGGGGGGGGGGGTTTAAAAGTTTGATGAAGTGAATAATTATTATGCATGTGAATGTTTTATCGTTCATGATGATATTGTGCCATGATTTGTTCTACTGACTTGTGTCGCGTTCCCTTATATAGGTCTGAAATATAAGTAATGCCTCGTTCTGTCAGGTCTTTAACTTTGAGCATCTGCATCTTGGCTTCTAGCAATATTAGGGGTAGTTCGTATTTTGTGTCTATCAGGTCTTGGTGGTATTGTTCTACGAGGAATCTCCATGCTTTAATTGAAGTTTGCATTGGAGGTGGAAGTGATGTCGTATCCCACTGTGCCCATCTGTCACCCATAAGTAGTAGTTTTAGGTCTTTGGTCGGTGATGTAAGTCTTTCGATGGCAACCCATAAAAGCATGTTGTTCTCTTGGAACCAGTGTTTGAGCTGATTCAAGCATACTGCCCAGAGGTAGTCATATATGTCCGCTAGTCCCGCCCCTTCTGCTTTCCTGTGGTTTGTTAAATTGTTTTGTGAGCATCTGGCTTTTTTTCCGTTCCAGATGTACCTGCAATTGAAATTTGTTATACTCTTGAGGTAATGATGAGGTATGTGATGAGGTATGTATGAAAAGTATATAAAATGTGTGCATAGTATCAGCATTTTGTAGGCGTTAATCCTCCCCATCCATGATATTTCACTTTTTGATAAGTCTCTGAGTTGGGTTTCCAGTCTGGCTATCAGCAAAGACATATTGGTTTTGGCTAGTGTGGATATTTTATTTGTAATAGTGATACCCAAATATGTGATGCCGCCTGTACTCCATGTGTAGGGTAACTGTGTTTGCAGATTAGCTCTCGATTGAGTTGGAACTCCTAGGTCTAGTACTAGGGATTTGGTATAATTTACTTTGTAGTATGAGATATCTCCAAAGATGGCAAGAATTTTGTGTGCTTCACGCAGAGATGTAGATGGATTGGTGAGGAGCAACATTACGTCATCTGCAAACAGATTTATAGTGTGTGTACTGGAGCCAAACTGGAAACTCTTGATCAGGGGGTGGGTTCTAATAGCTTTGGCTAACAGTTCTATCATTAAGTTAAAGATGGTCGGAGACAGGGGGCAGCCTGTCTCGTCCCTTTAGAAATGTTGAAGGGAGTGGATAAAAAGCCTGCCGAGTATACCTGTGCCGATGGGCCTGAGTATAGAGCTCTAATTGTCCTCAGTATGCAACCTGTGAATCCAAACTTGTCCAAAACTATTTCCATGTAGGTGCAATGTACTCTATCGAATGCCTTCTCTGCATCAATAGATAACAGCAGAGAAGGCGTTCGAGTCTGTTCAGCATGGTGTATTAAATTAATAATAGTAGCATCAGCGGTTTGTCTCCCCCTCACAAAACTCATCTGGTCGCGTTGTATTATCATGGGAATGATGTTTGTTAATTTCTTGGCTAGTAATTTCGCATAGACGTTAATGTCTGAATTGAGAAGTGAAAATGGCCTGAAGTTGGCTGGTGTATTGGGATCTTTGCCTGGTTTCGGAAGTGTCACTATGTGTGCCCTCAGCATTTCCCGGGGTATGGTTGCTGATTCTGTGGCTTTGTTAAATATTGTTGACATGTGAGGGGAGAGTATGGCTTTGAACGTTTTAAAGTATTAATTTGAGAAGCCATCAGGTCCGGGTGATTTCCCATTTGGGAGGGTAAGTATAATCTTTTCTATTTCTTGGGCTGTGATTGGGTTTAGTTCCTCTAGGTGTTTCTCCGATTGCAGGGAGTCTTATCTTCTCTGGAAATGTTTGTATTTTACCTATAGTGGGTTGGGGTGTGTTGGGATCAGCATGTAGATTATATGGGGAGCTGTAATATTCTGAGAACTGGTTTGCTATTTCATGGGGGTTGGCAATTTTATGTGATGATGTAGGGTGTATCAGGTGTGCAATTCTCGTTTTGGTGCAAGATGCTTTAAGTCTGTTTGCTAGATATTTACCTGCTCTGTGTCCATATCTAGATTGCTTAAGAGAAAAAAGGTTGGGACTTTATTTGAAGCATATCGTGGAAAGGTGACAATGAAAAAAAATATGTCTAGCGAATAGATTGTAATGGTATCTAGAAACGCTATATCATAGTATATATATTGTAGACAAGAATTATAAATTGAATGAAATGTATTTAATATATATAACACACATGAGCATCATAGCATGAAAACTTAGTAGCATAGTAGTACACAATAAAAACAACATATATAAAACACTAGACTTCTTTGATCCATATTAAGATTGTCTATATAAATCAAAGTTCATAACTGTTATAGCATTAAACAGTAAGAAAATGAGTTGTGATAATTCTGAGATATAAACACATGATTGTAGCATTTAAATAGCTCAACACATTTTGTGGATGACCTCCGCTCATCAGGAGCAGATGTGGGATTGATATCCTGCTTACAGATCAACTAAGAGTCTGAATTACAGTGATGAGGGTTGAAGGTGGGCTGGGAAGATCATCATTCCCAGGAGCTGAGATGGTATAACCCATGGCACAATGGTGGAACACCATCAGGAGACAGGTATACCCTGGGAGTGTGGACCTCCAAGGTGATGAAGGTGATGTGACTAGCATCACCATAGTAACTCTTGAACTCCATAACCAACCCATATTGTCCAAAATGGTGCACAGTGTTCACAGATATACTGTATATAAAGGCCCAACCTTTTTTTCTTTTCAGCAGTCTTGTAATCAGGGATGGAGGCAATTGACTTTTATGGTCTGTGCCTCATATAAAGTCCCAACCCTTCCATTTTCCCCTTGTCCATGTTAAGATTGGACAGATGTCCCATTATGCCCTATTCAGTACAGAGAGACAAGCACAAAAAAAACTTGATAGAGGCTGTAAATTTTCCCTACTTAAAGTTTTGCCTGGAATTTGGCTTTAACCACTTCACCCCTAGAAGAGTTTACAACCTTCCTGACCAAGCCATTTTTTGCGATACAGCACTGCATATTTCTAAATGACAATTGCACGGTCGTGCGACGATGTACCTAAACAACATTTTTTCCCACAAATAGAGCCTTCTTTTGGTGGTATTTGATCACCTCTGTGTTTTTCATTTTTTGCTCTATAAACAAAAGAAGAGTGACAATTTTTCAATAAAACTCAATATTTTTTTTACTTTTTGCAATAATAAATATCCCCAATTTAAAAAATAAATAAAATAAAAAGTTCTTCAGTTTAGGCCCATATGTATTCTTCTAAATATTTGTGTTACAAAAAATCACAATAAGTGTATATTGAGTGGTTTGCGCAAAAGTTATAGCGTTTAAAAAATAAGGGATCAATTTTAGACATTTTTATTATTTATATATTATTTTTACTAGTAATGGCGGCGGTCAGCAATTGTTATCGGGACTGCGATATTGCGGCGGACAAATCGGACACTTTTGACACTTTTTTAGGACCATTGACACTTTTACAGTGATCAGAGCTAAAAATAGCCACTGATTACTGTATAGATGTCACTGGCTCAAGGGGTTAACTGTGAGGGGATTGGACTGACTGTGAGAGAAGACAGATTCCTAATTAGTAGGAACACATGCTCTGTTTCTCCTCCCCTGACAGGACAGGGATGTATATGTTTACACACACAAATCCCGTTCCTGCTCTTGTGCCTGCTATCTCGGGTGGCCGGCGGGAATCGCGCCCACCGGCCACGTGCATCAGGTCCTCCGCCATGGTCACTTTTATACTCTGTAGCTCCTGCTAAATTTTGTTTCTAATCCCCTTGTGGAGGCTGCCATTTGTGGATGGACATTTTATGGGTACACAACCTATCACATTGCTAGAATTGTTTTTATATGGAATATAAACTAAAGGGCTTATGAATAAAAGGTTGTGGAGCGAATCATCTGAGTTTCTATTATTTCTTATGGGGATTTCACTTTAATATATAAATGCTTTGGATTACACGCATGTTTCGAATTATGCTCGCAATCCAAGATTTTACTGTGATCTTAATTTCATAGGTGTGATTACAACTTCCAGCATCAGCTTTTTTGATCAAATGACATCTCAGAGCTGTAAAGAAGTCAGTAGTGGAAATCTTTATTCTGCCAGCTGTTGTAATAGCAGGTTGAAAAAAAAAAACAGGTAACAATAAAATTCTCACCGACTTCAGGTTATCCTATGATACTAGTCTAATATATCCTTTTTGCACTGGCCTGTGTCACAAATGCCTCCCCCCTCCACCCCCAGCTCAGTTCTCCCCAGATGTATAGCTAAAATCCTTTGAGTTTATAGAAATACTGAGTGGAATACACATATTTATAAAGGTTAGTACTCGCCCTGTAGCACTGTTGTCCTAGATATGATGCTGACTGGCAATATATCTGCATGGAGCTTGTACGTTTTTAAATATCGATGGATTTCCTCTAGCAGCTTTTATGCCCAGTGTCTAAATACATATTTGTATGTCAACTGGTCTCAAGCTACATTGAATGCTTATAGGTACAGGAACAATAAGCTCCTCTGGGGCAGGAACATGTGTGGATGAGTCACTGTACACTATACTGTAAAGCTCTGATATGCATGCAAAGTAAAAAAAAAAAAAAAAAGTATACAAATGCAGTACATGGATCTTATCACAACTGTATTTGATGGAAAAAATCTCTCTAATCTCTCTACACCTATCTTTTTTCTGTCCCCCTTCTTTCTCTCCCTCGCACTCTGCTGTTTCCACAACGCAATGAGGAATCATTCTTAAACAATTGTCTATGCCTATGTTTCAAATGAACATATGCTTTATTTTTTTCTGTTCTATCTTCACAGCACCCTCTAGTGAAGTAATGTTGCATTTAATGTACCGTGAAAGAAAAAGAAAGCATTTATCTATACAGTGAGTTAAACAGTGTAGTGAAATTTTGTCAGAATCATTTCCAGTATAGCTATAGCTAAAAGTGTTCATTTTGTCCTAAGCTTGTGATGATCTGGGGAAATACCTGTAGGTGGTTGCTAAATATCTATCAACAGAACTTTACAGGGTAATATACACATATATTTAGTCATCAAAGGTACATTTCTAGAGTCTCTGTTTCTAGATTAGTGTAGTTTCTTTTTTCTTGCAGTTGGGGCTAAGAATGCTTATGTCAATAATTGAGAAGCTTGGATCATTCTTCGCTCTGGATACGTCTTTGATAAATGTTGAAAAGAAGGAAAAAGGTGAAAAGATTTGATATTTCTCTTTACACCTTAAGTCCACTGTTTGTTTCTGTGTGCCCCTTTTTCTTTGCTATTGTGAGACAATGTTGTGTACACTATGTACAGTGTATAAGAAGCCAAGACCTGGTAGGTGTGACACTTTCTTGTTAATTTCAAGCTCAGGAAGATCATTCACTTCGAACTGTCAGCTCAATTGAATTGAGCCAACAGTTTAATCTGACCCCCCACCACCCCCAGTGGTCAGCCAGGTCACCCGCACCAAGTCCCCCCAGCCCCTTGGGCTGTTGGTCTGTAATCCAACCCCGCACTTACCCCACCTATGTCACAGGCGGGAAAGGCTCCTACAGGAAGTGGCTGTCATCGCATCTCTGCCTCCTCCTCTGCATCACGGCAGCTTCCACCGTGTGTCTCCTCCTGCCTCCTCCTGGGCATTCAATAGGATCGCCTGTCTTTTCAGCCAATTGGGTGACAGGTCTCAGGACCTGTTTCCTGATTGTCCAGGAGGAGAATTGCTTGAAGAAGGAACCAATTAGCTGTTCTGAAAGTGTTGTATGTTGATGACATCACTTCCAGTTTGCTGTCCACGCTGGTTATTGGTCTCTTCCTGTTGACGTCACTTCCCGGATTTGGCTTCCATGCTGTCTTAGACAGCCTAGCTGTCTTCCCAGTATCCAGGAGAGTTGTAGCTTCCATCTGCTAGCCACTTCAGAATATGCTACCATAGAATTACATCTCCGGATATCCCTGAGACTCCCAGAACACCGCACCACCTGCCATATTACTAATATGATGTGCTCCTACCCATCCACCCTTTTATAATTGTTTTAAACCTACTTCTGCGCTTAGAGGCACCTTTTTTTCTTTTCATTTTACTTCCAGAGTTTGCTTTTCTCTTCAAGGGCTGCCGGAAGTGCATGTAGACTATCTTCTTATTCTACATCGATTGATATCTGCCTGGTCTGTTACTCAGAGTGCCCTTATACACACTTTTATCTCTATTGTCACACAAGTGGCTGTGCTCCAGGGTGCATTGCCAGCCCCAGAGATCAACTTTTTTTGAAGCCTAGTAGAGCCTCTGGATCTGATCACGTACGTAAAAAAAAAAATTGGAATCCATGCTTTTGGTGCCCTGCATGTAGATTAGGGGGCTGGACACATGGATGGGGGGGCAGCATCCCTGCTCCCATTATGGACAAGCCGCTGCTGGTTAGAACTGAATTTTGTTGCTCGGGCATTCTGGCAGCAAAGGGATGACATATATGTCCACTGGCCATATTTGGTCAAGGATGTCACCACTATCCTTGCTCCTGATGTCTCCAAAAAAATCTCCACTTCTTTTAAGCAAAAGGCCATGGTTATATTTGGTCAATTAAGTCAACATCCCTGCCCCTTCCCTTATATAGCTGATGATAGCTCATATGGGGGGGTCCATTTTAATATTAAAAGGGGCTTCCAATAAGCACCTCACCCACAGGGCCCCCTGCTAAGGTATTCCCCCATTGTTGAGGGCATGTGACTTGGTATAGTATGGTGAACCCAACCCCCCGCCCCCCCCCCACACTTTCCCTATAGCCATGATGCATGTTGGGATTAAGAGTCAGGTATGGATTTTTAGGGCCCCCTTAAAATAGATTTCCTGGGGGATATCACACATTTTACCTCCTTAAGATACATACTAGACTTTAATGACATTCATTACCAGCTTCTTTTTAGTAAGATCGAACTACAGGGGGACACGGTGCGATGTGCACCCTGTTTGTCTGAGCAGTATTATTACACACCTAATAGTCATATCAGAAGAGAGTAATATCCACTCTATTTACTCAATTGAGTTAAATACTGCCATATGTATGTAAAATATTCTCAACTTGTAAAATCTGCTCTCAGGTCATTGGTTGCCCTGCAGCCCCATGGGAGATATATTGTAATCTGTACTGAGAGTCACAAAGCCAAATTATGTTTATTCTTTATGCTGCCTGAAGAAACAGTATAACTGCAAAACACATCCAGTACAGGCTGACACAGGGGAGATCATGTGACTGGACTGGTTCGGCCTGAAAATAGGTACGTATACAAATCTTTTTACACAAGATAGTCAGAATAGGCAAAGAGCACTGAAGGTCCACAAGACCTATATATCAGAAAAATTGCAAAATCTTTCTTTTAAAATTACAAACACTAATATAAAATATCAACACCTCCACCACTGCAATTATTCAAATATGAAAACATTGTCATCAGAGACAGGCAGCTGCAAAAGATGCACATCCATCCCCATACATACACCTAGATCTCGTTAACTGAGATAACAAACAAGGCAGTTTGGAATGGAAAATATTCCTCAGTCCACAACTGTACTGCTGGGGATATCAGTGTGGAATCCAGACCATGGAGACTGGATCCAGACACAGACTCTGCTGGGGTGGATGTATCATGTAAAGAGATCCTGCTCTGATCCCAGAGCTGGTGAATGGGGCTGGGTTAGACCCTTGGTCGGGTGTAGCAAAGTTTTGTGCTGTGTACAGTGAGTCCTATGCTCGGTATACAGCAGTTTGGGAGGGACGGGGCAGAACCGACAGGTGGTGGATACCCCGGAGAGGGGAGTCTTTTGGTTCCTGTCTGAGCATCACAGACAGGAACCAACAGATTTGCCTCTCTGCTCCAGGAACCAGCAGAGATAATAAAAGGTGTTTTGACCCGGTGATCACGGTGCTTTGGAGGCTGATCCCGGAGCATACCAGTCTTTTCATGCTGTCAAAGAGTGGTGAGACTAAATCGACACTACCCTGCACATCCCTTGCATCTACCTCCATCCAGCATTTTTCTTACCTCCCTACTACACTCTACCTGTACCTGTGGGTATCCATCACCTGTCAGCTCTGCTCCATCCCTCACAAGCTGCTGCATACCGAGCATTGGACTTACTATACACAGCACCTGAACTCTGCTAAACCCAGTCAAGGGTCTAACCCAGACTCATTCACCAGCTCTGGGAGAAGAGCAGGATCCCTTTACAAGATATAGTATAGTATAATTGTAAAGATAACTCAAGCTACAAAAAGTTGCAAAAAACATTTCTAAATGGCTATCTGTTCCTCATTCCACAGTAAAACAAATTGTCTACAGTAAAGGCAGTGTTCTTCCTAATGTTTGAGGGTGGACACCCTGTAAATATCTTGGTAACAGTGAAATATTCAATAGCAAAAGGGATGAAACAAAATTATAGGGCATCGCAAAGGACCCACAGCAGAAGCCCTTACTCCAAAAAAGTTTGTGGAGTACTTAAAAGCATGCATTTAAAAAGATTATAAACCTCCAAAAAAAATCCCCCCTCCAAAAAAAACCTGCAAAACAAAGGCACAATGAGCTAGTATGCATTGCATGCTAGCTCACTAAGAAATACTTACCTTAGAACAATGCCCTGGATCAGCACCAGCACACCGCTCACACGGCTGATATGTTTCCTGGACTTATTTCCGGGTTTGCAGGCTCCGGTGCTGTGATTAGTCAGAGCTGCAATTACGTCACTCCCGCTTATGCTCGTGGGTGCCGCTGATCATGGCACTGCCCGTTCCTTCAGTGCACATGCACTGATGACATCGACGGTAGCGTATATAGTAAATATGTCCTAAATGGTGCATGTTGAGGAGATAGTTACAGTAAGGTTCAGGTAAGCCTTAATAGAGTAAGTAGTGATGCGCTGTCAACCAAAGTATTAATAATGACTTGGCATATACAATGTAGATAATTATTGTGCAATAATGATAAACAAGTGTCTCAAGGATGGACACCAATAATTGAGTGAAGAATGCCTGTAAACAGTAATAAATATATTAGGTGGCAATGATTCCTGTGCAGTGAAATACAACCATGTGTCTCAAGGATGGACACATAAATCCACATACTGAAGAAGTCACGTGGGCGTGAAGTAACACATACAGTAGGGTGTGAGTTGAGGCATACCGGAAGTGACGCCGTTAAGGAAACGAGATAGGGAAAAAAATTACAGGCAATTTTCACTCAATTATTGGTGTCCATCCTTGAGACACATGTGTTTATTATTATTGCACAGGAATTATCTACATTGTATATGCTAAGTCATTATTATTGCTTTGGTTGACATTGCATCACTACTTACTCTATTTTCACTTTAAAGATAATGGTCTGTCCATTTCATATATCAAGCCACAACCTTTTTTCTAGACCTATTTAGAGTCAGATGGATAAGACCTCCTTTGCAGGTTTTTACTGCTGGGGTTCCATTAGAGAGATTTACTTGCTGACAATAAGCTTGCCACCCAGGAAGTGAGAGAAAATCTTTTTTAGTTTTGGATAGAGTGAGGAAGGATTAGAACACGTCAGCTTTTTTTTTTTACTGCTAAACAAAAAAAATACATTTGTGAGAGTTCTTCTCGGTTATTGTTACAGTGACAACAATGTTACCAGATGGGAAGTGAATGAAAGTGTGCACCAGGGATACAGACAAATAAAAATCTGGTCGAGGTTCTAATCATTCACTACTCTACTAAATAAACCCATTTTTATGTTTAGAGAATTCTCTTTACTTCCTGTCTGATAAAACAATTTCATAATGACAGGAAGTTAGAGTAAGTCTCTTTAATGGAGCCCTGGAGCCCTGGTAAAAACCCAACGGGGGGTGCTAATTCTTGCCAGCCATCTAAAATTAAGAACAAATCATCATAAAACCACAATTAAGTTGTCTGTTTTCTGTCTTTTTAGAATGTTGTTTGAAGATGTATGAAGTTAGGTAATGAAAAATTGACCTCACTTCTGGATTCTGAATTTGTTTCTTGTTTAGGCTGAGTGAAACAACAACAGATTATACAGGCAAAAAATGTGTACTTTGGCCAAGTCTTAGTCCAGACCTCAACAGCAAATAACTTCACCAATACAACTTAAAATCCACAAAACCTCACAAAATAAAAAAATAAAATAATTTGCCTGTAAGTAGTTTTTACATCTCATGAACAGGAAAAAAGAAAAAAACTTATGGAGAATTCAGTTTTATTGAACCCTTTAATTAAATTAACAAGTGTTCACACCATTAAGCAAATTGCACTATAAAGTTTTCTTACAAAAACCAAATTGTTTTACAATTATGTAACAACAGTCCATGAGTCTCGTTTCTTCAATGTTCAGTGTGTATGCACAATTATAATCAAGCATTACTAATTACGATTTTTGCTTGGTAACATTTACTACTAGTAAAAATTAGGCTTAAAACACATTGATCATCATTTTTAAATTAAAAAAGGAATACAAATGCTTACTAGCATGGTAAAATGAGGCTAACATGAAGAAGAAACATGAAATTCAATTTGAATAAGTTATATTCATGAGTATTTGAAGGACGATCTGTTCATTGTTGAGGTCTCAGACCAAGGTCCATTGCTTCTTGTGCATATTATTAGAGATCTTATATCTCTGTCTTTAGGACTAAGGTCCAACAGCTACAATTCCCCTCTTCAATGAGTATGCCTCAGTGGCCAAATAAGTGACTCTCATTGGACAGTGTGGAGAAAAGGTGCTTCTGAATGTTTCAATTTAGATGATATATTGCAGATGCAAAATAGCGTTTTATCACTTGAACGAAAGCCAAGATTTTCATGAAGTACATATGAAGTACATATAATACAAATTGTAGCCACATGTTCTTTTCAGGAACCTAAGCCCCTGTACACACGGTCGGAGATTCTGCAAACCAAATCCGTCGGATTTTGTCCGTCAGATTTAGTCTGACGGATTGTGTCCGAAACTGTTGCATACACACGGTTGGACTAAGTTGTCGAAAAATCCGATCTTTCAGAACGTGATGACGTAATTTCGTTACGATGGGACTAGATTTAGGCTAGTAGCCAATAGCTTTAATGTAAGAATTTGATCTGAGCATGCGTGGCACTTGGTCCGATCAAAATTCTCTACACATGATCGGATTACGTCCGACCGGCCCAGTTGGTCGGGAAATATTTCCAACATGTTGGAAAATTGGGTCCGACGGAGATTCGGACGGAATTAGTCCGATGCATACCACACACAGTCAGATTATCTGATGACACGGTCCGATAAGACGCATTCCAACGGATTCTCCGACCGTGTGTACGCGGCATTAGAGTGGTTAGTTTATCACAGTTACTAGAGTCACCATTGATACATTTGTACATTGTAATCATATTCCTTATTATGCTCCTCTTCTCAAAAGTGATAACTATAATCTAAGTAACTAATCCTCATGGCTGAGGTCCTCCATCCTTTTTACTAATTTTGTTTCTTTCTATATAGACATGTCTTTCATGAAGATTGTTGATCAATGTGTAATCTGCATGTGTATTTTTGTCATCCAAATGCATACATGTATACTTCTCAGTACTGAACTCCATTTGCCATGTAGCTGCTCAACCACCTACTTTCTCAACATCTTCCCGTAATGATGCAAAATCCTGTGCCGAAGTTGTTTTACAGCATCATTTTGTATCATATGAAAGCACTGAAATTGAGTTCCTGAATTCAACAGCTACATCCCTGGTGCCCAACCTTATGCCCAAGGGCCACATGTGGCCCTTTGGTACTTGCTGTGAAGCCCTTTGCAGACCTCAGCAGTCAGTAATGGAAGAATTAATTGGTAAAGAGGCTATAGTAACAGTGATCTGGCAGTTTTATGTAGCATGTCTCCAGCCTCTCCCTATCTCCCTAGATGTGTATACAGTCTCCAACCACTCCAACCATCTGCAGTCTGTGATTGTTTCCTCTACTATGTGTGGTGTCTTCTATCATATATTGAATATTATGTGTGGTGCTTTGGTGCTCTCAGGGGCCATAGTTGAAGCCCCCTACACCTTGTAATTGACAACCACTGCTCTGTATCCTTAAAACAGAACCATAGGGCATACCACTCCCAATTTTAGATTATTCAGAGAATGAGTCATTTATGATGACTCTCTGGACCTCTTCTTGTAAGCACGTTATCCACGTACATACAATTTTATCAACTCCAGCAGACATTATTTTATAGAATAAACATTTATGAGGTACAAAATCAAATGACTTAGCAAAATCTAGATAATCTAAAAAATCTACATCCACTGGACTTCCACTCAACAATGTGATTTCTCACTTACTTCCTCAAAAAACAATAACAGGCTTTTCTGACAAGAAAGATCTATACATTGATACTGTCTGTCACTTATGATACCTTTATCACAGACATATTGTATTTCTGTATAGAGTGCCTTACCATTCCCTCAACTGCCTTCAATACTATTGATGTTAGACTGACTGGTCTGTAGCTTCCTGGTATAGCATATTTACTCCACGCCAACTCATGCGAGTACAAGTGGGTCTGTGAGTGCACGTGTCTGTGAGTGCATGAGGGTCTGCGAGTGCACATGGATCTGTGAGTGCATGTGGGTCAGTGGGTGCACGTGGGTCTGCAGGGGCACGTGGGTCTGCAAGTACCTGTGTATTGTCTTATTAAGTACCTGTATAATGTATTGTTGAGTATTAGAGTCAGGAAGCTAGTTGTTATGTAATTTGGACAGGGTATAATCCCCAATCCTTATTAAATTGGTGCCTGGCGGGTGTGGAGATGCGACTATGTATACTTCTCAGTACTGAACTCCATTTGCCATGTAGCTGCTCAACCACCTACTTTCTCAACATCTTCCCGTAATGATGCAAAATCCTGTGCCGAAGTTGTTTTACAGCATCATTTTGTATCATATGAAAGCACTGAAATTGAGTTCCTGAATTCAACAGCTACATCCCTGGTGCCCAACCTTATGCCCAAGGGCCACATGTGGCCCTTTGGTACTTGCTGTGAAGCCCTTTGCAGACCTCAGCAGTCAGTAATGGAAGAATTAATTGGTAAAGAGGCTATAGTAACAGTGATCTGGCAGTTTTATGTAGCATGTCTCCAGCCTCTCCCTATCTCCCTAGATGTGTATACAGTCTCCAACCACTCCAACCATCTGCAGTCTGTGATTGTTTCCTCTACTATGTGTGGTGTCTTCTATCATATATTGAATATTATGTGTGGTGCTTTGGTGCTCTCAGGGGCCATAGTTGAAGCCCCCTACACCTTGTAATTGACAACCACTGCTCTGTATCCTTAAAACAGAACCATAGGGCATACCACTCCCAATTTTAGATTATTCAGAGAATGAGTCATTTATGATGACTCTCTGGACCTCTTCTTGTAAGCACGTTATCCACGTACATACAATTTTATCAACTCCAGCAGACATTATTTTATAGAATAAACATTTATGAGGTACAAAATCAAATGACTTAGCAAAATCTAGATAATCTAAAAAATCTACATCCACTGGACTTCCACTCAACAATGTGATTTCTCACTTACTTCCTCAAAAAACAATAACAGGCTTTTCTGACAAGAAAGATCTATACATTGATACTGTCTGTCACTTATGATACCTTTATCACAGACATATTGTATTTCTGTATAGAGTGCCTTACCATTCCCTCAACTGCCTTCAATACTATTGATGTTAGACTGACTGGTCTGTAGCTTCCTGGTATAGCATATTTACTCCACGCCAACTCATGCGAGTACAAGTGGGTCTGTGAGTGCACGTGTCTGTGAGTGCATGAGGGTCTGCGAGTGCACATGGATCTGTGAGTGCATGTGGGTCAGTGGGTGCACGTGGGTCTGCAGGGGCACGTGGGTCTGCAAGTACCTGTGTATTGTCTTATTAAGTACCTGTATAATGTATTGTTGAGTATTAGAGTCAGGAAGCTAGTTGTTATGTAATTTGGACAGGGTATAATCCCCAATCCTTATTAAATTGGTGCCTGGCGGGTGTGGAGATGCGACTCGGTGTACATCTTGCGGCATGTACGCACTCCTTGATTATCTGATTGAGAGTGACTACTGCTGTGCAAATTTTTTTTTTGTTGCAATAGATTTTTATTGATAATTATAACAACAGTTTACAAAACATGTCAATAATAAGTGGCAGTAGGGCGAGATGCCCCCTAAAAGACAAATGCATCATACTGGTAAAGCATATAATGGGAAAACAAGTAAGAAAAACAAATCCCTCCCCAGACCAAGGTTGCAATATAGAAGGTAAGAGAATAAACCTTGACCAGTCCGAGAATGAGAGCGCGTGATAGCAATGGTACATTCGAGAACAAGGGATCAACGAGGCCCCCTCCTAAGTCGTGGGGACCCGGAGATCCCCCCTTAACACCTTCCACCCGAGGCCGAGACGGGCCCAGGGAAGATCGCCCTGCCGCCCCAAATGGGAACACACTGCGACCGGGCAACTCCCCAGGCCCCCCCCCACCCCCCAGCGAAAGGGACTGGTCAACCAACTACATTGGTTATGCATTCGAAATATAGCAAGTGAGAACTATGAGTTATGCAACTGAATGAGGCACACGTGATATATACTCAATATCTGGGAGGGAGAGCAAAAGAACATAGTAGAACAAATGAAGATTTCCTTGCAGCGTATAGAATAGGAAATGCAATAAGTGAAATGTTAACTAATCACAAAGAATATTTGCAACCAAAGGGAGCATCCCCTACAGGGAGGGGAAAAGGGAGTATAGGAGGAAAAGGGGATAGACAAAGAAAATAAGAGCAGGAAAAGTAGAGGAAAAGTAGAGGAAAAAGGCAATTAGCGCAGAAGAGTGTAAAAGGAGATAAAGGGGGGTGTAGAAGGTCGTCTGGAGAAGTGAGCGACAGCCAGTAGTACAGCTATTTCAATGTGGGAGGGTGATCCCAACAAAAGATGCCCAAGGTTCCCAAGTGTGATAGAATTTCTCAGAACGATCCAAGATTACATCGGCCATTTTTTCTTGGTTCATGATCCAAGAAATTTTTTTCTTTGCTACTCTGGGTGATACAGTAGGCGTCTTCCAGGCTTTTGCCAGGGTAAGTTTGGCACCCAGTAAAATAAAGTGGATGAGGTGTTGTGTAATCTTGGGCGCTCCCATGACTGGGAAGTTGAGAAGTGCAATGAGGGGGGATGGTAAGATAGGCTGTGAGGTAATTATGCTTATCCAGGAGAAAATTTTACGCCAGAAATGTCGCACCCTGGGACAGGACCACCAAACATGAAGCATATCACCTCTAAGGTTACAGCCCCTGAAACATAGAGGAGATGTGGACGGGAAGATGTGGGCAAGTCTCGTGGGTACTAAGTACCACCTGGTAAGTACTTTAATGCTCGCTTCTATGAGACCAGTATTCATGATGCCCTTGTATGAGTAGGAGAAATTCCTTTGCCAAGTCTCCAGGTTCCAAGATTGGGCTAAGTCATCTTCCCAAGCCAACATGTAAGAGGTTTTGGACTGTTTACTGGAGAGTGCCCTGTAAACCAGTGAGATCCCACCCCTCTGCTTGATGCCTTGCCCACACCATTGTTCATAAGGGGTAATTTGTGGACCGTCTGGGAAGGATCTGCATTTTTTGTGAAGAAAAGATATCTGTGTAAATCTGAAGAATTCAGATCTGGGCATGTCCAGTTTACTCACGCAATAGGCCTTCGTTAGGGGCCCTAAAGGTCTGAGAAAGTGACCGATTCTGTAGAGCCCTTTGTCTAGCCACCACTGGAACGCTTTGATGTCTAGGCCCGGGTAGAAGTCTGGGTTGTGAAATAAGTGTTTCTGGGGTTCTAAAGAAGAAATTAGGTGTGTATTACCTCTGAGGGAGTCCCATAAAGTGAATGAGTGGGACAGCGTCGGCGACATGATCGGGGGTCTGGATTTTTTGGGGCTCCATAGAAGGAAATCAAGGGTATGAAGCGGGACTGCCAATCTTTCAATGTGTATCCAGTCAGGGTGTTCCCATCGGGAGTAGATTCTGGAGAGCTGTGAAAGTTGTGCTGCTTGGAAATACCAAAGCAAGTTTGGCAGGCCCAGTCCCCCCTCTGTCCTTGATCTATATAGGACCGACTTCGCCAGTCTGCGTCCACCCTTCCCCCAAATAAATTTGATGACTTTGGCTTGGAAGAGCCTAAAGTGGTTTTTGTTTATTGGTATCGGGAGGGTTCTAAAATAGTAAAGGATACGCGGGAGTAATGTCATTTTGATGGCGTTGATCCTACCTAACCATGTCATGGGAAGTCCCGACCACTTTAGGAGATCTCTCTCTAATTTTTTGTACAGCGGCGGGTAATTAGCTTGATAGAGGAGATCTATCCTTGGTGTCAGTTTTATTCCCAGATATGTAATAAATGAGTTGGCCCATGAGAGTTTAAAGCTATCTCGAAGCCTAGAGATGAGTGAGTCTGCAAGATTAATGTTAAGTGCTTGAGATTTGTTGTAGTTGACCTTGAGGCCAGATACCAAGCCAAAGTCATCTAGGAGGCGGCATAAGTTAGGGAGCGTTGTGAGGGGGGAAGATACAAAAAGTAGGATGTCATCCGCAAACAGTGCGCATTTGTGAGTTCGGGAGCTACAAGATATGCCTTTGATATTAGGGTTGTTCCTAATAGAAATCGCTAAAGATTCAATCGCTATAGCGAAGATAAGAGGGGATAGAGGACATCCTTGTCTCGTCCCCCGTAAGATAGGAAAGATTCAGAGTAAAATCCCTGCAGACGTACCTGGGCCGAAGGGGTTGAGTAGAGAGCCCTCAGAACATTCAGAAAATGCTCACCAAAACCCCAACGCTGTAAAGTTGAAAACATGAACGACCAGTGAATAGAATCAAATGCTTTTTGTAGGTCCAATGAAAGCAAACAGCCTTGTCGAGGAGCTCCTTTGTCTCAGTTGGAGTTTAGGATAGAAATCAGGTCAATGGCTCTACGCGTCTCGTCAGAGCCTTCTCGGCCTGGTATAAAGCCTACCTGGTCCTTATGGATATACAGACTAATGAAAGAGGCCAGGCGGTCTGCAAGGATCTTAGTCAGAATCTTTAGATCATTGTTGATGAGGGAAATTGGTCTATAGTTGGAAACAGCACTAGGATCCTTGTCTGGTTTAGGGATAACCGTTACATATGCCATATTAGAAGAAGCTTCTAAGGGACCCCCTCTCCGAAGCTCATTGAAAAAACGAGCAAGGTATGGGGCTAGAGTGGTGGAAAAGGATTTGTAGTAAGGTATAGAGAAACCGTCCGGGCCAGGAGCAGAGTGGGGTTTTAATTTTTTGATCACAGCACAGACTTCTTCCTGTGAGATAGGGGCGTCTAAGATTTGGCGATGTGAAGATTTCAAAATTGGGTTTTGTACCGTGTCGAGGAACTGATCAACCTGCGCTTGCGTCGGGCAGTCTTTATTACTATAGAGGGATTGGAAGAAGGAATGAAATTGTTCCATTATGCGTTGCAGATTTTGGGAGAGGGTACTACCATTTATTTTGATTTTAGGGAGAGCAGTGTGTTTGATTTTTGGAGAAAGTCTACGTGCTAAAAGTGTGCCTATCCGATCTCCCTGGCAGTAAAAACGGGATTGATTCCAGCGGATCCATTTTTCAGCTCTAGTAGTGAGTGCTAAGTTTAAAAAGCACGAGCTGCATCCAGGTCCGAGATGGGAACCTCGGAGGGGCGAGCCTTGTGTCTTTTAGATAGGGCCGTGAATTCCTGCTCCAATCTGACAATATCAGATTTTTGTGCTTTGTTAATTTGAGAAGCAATTTGGATAAGGTGTCCTCTGAGAACTGCCTTATGAGCAGCCCAAAGGCACGAGGGTCCAACCTCCGGGGTGTCGTTGATTTGAAAATAAGTTTTAATTTTGGTATCAATCTCCGCCTTCCTGCCCGGGTCGCTCAAAATAGATTCATTGAGGCGCCATCTCCTACCGGGTCGAGCCACTCCAGGGCGTCGGAAGGCTATCACCACCATAGAGTGGTCCGACCAGACTACGTCTTTAATGAAAGCTCTGTTTGTTAATGGAATGGTACGGGAGGTAACCCATATGTGATCTATTCTCGAGAAAGATTGGTGGGGACTGGAGAAATGGGTATAATCCCTCAAGGATGGATTCATTTCCCTCCAGATATCAATCAGCCCATGTTGGGAGATTAGTTTGGCTATGCTCAAACTTTGTTTAGTGGGTCGAACAAGGCGTTTACCCGGAGGACGTGCCTTATCCATGCCCGCGTCAAAGGCCGTATTCGAGTCACCCCCAAAAACTACAGTCCCCTCCAATAATGGTGACACGGTGTCTAGTAGATTCTTAATATTGACCTCTGTTGGGGGCGTAGTATGAAAGGAATGAGTAGAGATGACCATCTAGCTCTCCAATCAATAGGAGAAATCTGCCTTCTGGATCTTTAAGTTCTGACTTGAGAGAGAATGTACATCTGTTGGAAATAAAAATACCCACCCCCTTTGTTTTATCATCTGCATTAGCCAGTGAGAAATGAGAGAATTTGGAATGGATAAAAGAAGGATGGTAGCGTTTAGGGAAATGGGTTTCTTGTAGGAGTGCTACATCGACTTTTTGGGAGTGAAAATGTTGAAACATTTTCCGACGTTTAGCCGGGGAGTTTAGGCCTTGGGCATTGTGAGTAATAAGCTTAAGGGGAATTTTGTCTGGGTCAGTTACCGCCATCGAGCAGAGGAGTGGGAATACCCCGATACACAAAGGCACTTACCCTTAGTAGATTCATAGACCAGGACAATATCAGACCGGTGTGTGACTTCAGCTAGCATGGATGAAGACCGTGCCCTCATTCTCCAGACGACTTCTAGGAGAAAGAAAGAGTAGAGAATGAGCAAGAAAAGGGGATAGAGAGGAGCAGAGAAGAGAAGAAGGGGGACAATGACATGACCCCCGATGCGGGTGGAATAAAATACCACCTGCAAAAAAAAAAAATCAAATACCTCCCCAATCTCAATCCCAAAGGGGATAAAGATAGAGAGTAATCCTGACCAGTGAAGGGTTAATACCGAGTTCACTAGGCAGGATGGGGTGCATGAGCACCGCCCTAGCAGGAAGGACCATCTAAGAATTTTAACAAAAAGTAACTGTCAAAAAGGCCCCAGAACCAACGTTAACATTAGAAATCGTTTGAATCTCCCCAAAGACCAGGAGATAATAAAGAAAAACAAATCAGGAGAAGAAAAATACTTGAGTGTGGCAACATAAGATTGGTAAAAAAGGGTTAGCCAGTTCCCCCCAACACAGAGGGAGACCTTGAGTGCCGTTCCCACCTAAATGGTGAGGTATATTCTAGGCGATTTCCCCGCTCAAGGTCCCCGAGAGGGGACTAGTATCCCCCCAAAGTCCCAAAACTTGTACTGCAGGCAGTTCATAGTGAGTCAAGGCGGGATGTTGTCCTTCGATTTCTTGTATCTTGCGGGTTTCCACATCGAGTTCAGTGGACTGGATGGACTGGAGGCAAGTTGCCTTTTAGCCGAGTGAGGAGAGGGCTCCTGTTGCATAGCGATTGGGTCGTGAGAGATGAGGCCGAGTCGTAGGAAAAGCTGTTCCCCTTCTGGAAGTGAACTAAAGGTGTAGGGTTTGCCATTGAATAACATCTTCAGTTGAAATGGAAAAAGCCACCAATATTTAATGTCCTTATTCATTAGAATTTGAAGTAGCGGTTTCAAGGTGCGTCTCTTTTGAATGGTGGAGGGAGATATATCAGCAAAGACTTGTAATTGGTGTCCCTGAAAGACGATCTTGGACAGGGATCTGGATTTCTTCATGACTGCTTTTTTCATTGTATAGTGGTGAGGCTTTACTACAATATCTCGAGGCAGGCCATCATCCCTGGGGGGCCTGAGGGCCCTGTGAGCCCTATCAAGCTCTAGATGGTGTTGTGGGGTGTCAGGGAGCAGATCTTTAATGAAGGCCTGTATTGTCTCAGGAACGTCCTTATAGGATTCAGGGAGTCCCCTGACTCTAAAGTTGCACCTCCTATTTCTATTTTCAAGGTCATCTATTTTGGCATTGGCAGTATCCAGTTGTTCTTGTAAAACTTGTAAGCAAGCAGAGTTTTGATTTGTTCTGGAAATCGTCGCATCCAGGTTGGATTTAATAGTTTCAATGCGAGATCCGATGTTCTGAAGGTCTGCTTTAATGTCATTTGTGATTTTGGTAGCCGTATTTTGTAAGCCCCTGTCCAGGAGTTCTGCAAATTTAGCAAAGAGTTCAGTCACATTGATCGGCTGCAGTAGGCCCAGATCCCCAGGCTGTGTTAGATGTTGGGGCTGAGGGAGGTTGGCTCCCAAGGGTGGGAAATCCATGTCTGGGAATGATTGTTCCAGAAGGGACACTGTGGAGGCTGGGGAAGCCATTTCAGGATGATCGGTACTTGACTGTCGTTGAAGGGCAGAAGAGGGAGAGACTGCCAGCTGTGCCCCGGTCGTGTAAGCCGCGTCCGAGCGGTGACGCCCGGCCGCCATTTTCGCCTCTGTCTGGGAAGAACGGGTCGTCTCGAAAGTCGGCTCGAGGTTTCTCCTGACAGCCCCGGAGTACATTGGGGAGATCCCTGATGTATCTACTACTCAGCGGACGTGTTGTGGAGTGAGCGTTGGTTCTCTGGGCGCCGTTATCAGTCCTGAACCGCCAGGGCGGGACAGGGCTCCAGGTCTATGCGGCCATCTTCGGAGCTGCCGTGCATGCGCCCTCTGGAGACAGGGCTAGAAGATTGTAGGAGACTCCTCTCCCCCACCACACCAGCAGAGTGTGAGATGCTGTGCAAAATTTAAGCACATTGTTTCCCTGGAAGCCAAGGTTCTGAATCTAGGGAAGCAACTGTCAGCAAGGGGAAGACCCTCCATACTAAAGGAGAGTCGGGAACGTACCCGGAAGGTACCAGCAGGGGCTAGCAAAGAGGGGGGTGGAGACCAAGAGGTGCAGGCACTAGAAAAGAGTAGATGGGTGACAGTCAGGAAGGATAGAGGGGGAAGTGCCAGGGAGTTCGATCCAGGGCTGGAGCATCCCAGGGCTGGAGCATCCCAGATTACTGGGAGGGACTGGGAAAGACTCAGCTGTCATGGTGCATTTTGGCACCAATGACAAAGTCAGAGTCAGATGGAGTGTCCTACAGAACGATTTTAGATATTGGGAGCTAAATTGAGGAAAAGGACCTCCAAGGTAGTATTCTCATTAATAAATGTATTCTCGGGAATACTACCGGTACCTCGAGCCACACCAGAATGGCAGAGGGGGATCAGGGAGGTAAACAAGTGGCTGAGGAGCTGGTGTAGTGAGGAGGGGTTTGGGTTCCTGGAAGACTGGGCCGACTTCTCAGTCGGTCACCATTACTATAGAAGGGATGGACTTCACCTAAATGAGGAGGGTGCAGATCTGCTGGGAGTAAAGATGGCCAAAAGGATAGAGTTTTTTTTTAAATAGGCGACAAGGGGAGGGTCCAGAGGTAGAAATAGTCAGCTCAGAAAGTATTCCAGAATGTAGTATTGGGGGCATGAGTGGTAGGTTGACTAAAGCACATAAACCCAAGGTAAGTATAGTAACAAGTCCTAGTTGCACTCTTGGAACGCCCAATAATAGGATAGTATGCGACCAGTCTAAACTATGTGGCACGTTCGCCAATGCCAGGAGCCTGTTGGACGAGATGGGTGAACTAGAGATACTGATGTACGTGGAGGATTTGGATTTTGTGGGAATTTCAGAGACCTGGTTCAACAGCTCTCATGATTGGCTGGTAACCATTCAAGGCCAGGGTATACCCTTTATTGCAGAGATCCTCAAACTACGGCCCTCCAGCTGTTGTGAAACTACACATCCCTTGAGGCATTGTAAAACTCTGACATTCATAGACATGACTAGGCATGATGGGAATTGTAGTTCCTGAACAACTGGAGGGCCATAGTTTGAAGACCCATGCTTTATTGCAAGGATAGAGAGGGTAAAAAAGGGGGAGGGTGTGGCTATATATCAATGTAGCTAGGTATTTGCTACTATATTCATTATAGTTGAACAGTTAGCTGTTGTTTGCAAATGAGTTTGGCTCCACCTAGTGTCTGCTGGACAGGATTTTTCCTTACTCTTTGAGAATAATGCAGCAAAGCATTGTGGGAGATGTAGTCTGGTGGAGGAAGTGACTCTGTTAGCTGAATCAGCTATGGATTACAGAACAGACAATGCAAAGCGCACAGAACTGCCTGCTGGAAGGAGTGATAAAAGGAGAGGCGCTGCCTGTTTTTAGCCTTTCTGGATGCAATTCAACACCTGCCAGCAGGAGGTCTGTGTGTGACCAGGAGTGAGAGACTGTGGCCTATTAAGCAGAGAGCCGGATTGCCCACTTCTGAGGGATCTTGGAGGACAACCCTGATATTCTAGCAAGCGGACCGACCTGCGCTTCAGAGCAACTGGAAGCCACCTGCACTTCAGTCCATCGGGAGTTGCGGTGCCATTTTCACCAGATGGAGATACCAGGAAGGGATTCTGGATGGAGCCTCACAGCCATTGGAGTATATTGTGGTGAGAGTGCACCTGCCCATTCCAGTAGAGATTGCAGTAGTGCTGTGTGAGTTCTTTCTACAGACTGCTGGTGAGGCTTGTAGTTCCACAGAGGTTAATCTACTTCTTCACAGGAATCATACAGCTGGACTTTGGGACCTTGTCTTTCTCCCCTGCGCTATAAGGTCAGTACTGTATTGCACTCACATGTGAAGAGGAATCTACAAGTGGTGATATTTCTTCAGTTAAGTAATCATCAGCACAACTTTTGTTCTACAGTCTTTTCTTTCCTTTTGTCACTGTTTACAAATTACAACAATATACTGCAGTTTAACCATCAAGCTACCTGAAGACATCTGGAGTTTAAAGAACTTTCACCATCTTCTTTTACTAAGCATTGCTGCTCTACTAACAAGTTAACCTCAGAATTATAGCCTAGGGGTAACCAGTGGGGTATAGAGGCAATCAGCAGCCCCCATTTGGATGTCCTACTGAGAGAACCCATCTGGGCACCCGAGCAGATCAGTTGACGTGTTCAGGGTGGAAGAAGTTATGGACTCAGCCACTGCCACTGAATGGAGCCAGGAGTATGGGAGTCAGTTGGAGCAAACTATGGCTCTAAGGCAACCAGGAGTCCGGTGGTTTGAAAGAGAGGTAGTTGATGAGAAAGGTCGCCCCAGAACAGGGGTCCTACCTCTTGGACCTGAAACATGAATTTGAGGAAGATTGTACCTATGTCTTTTTAGAATGGAAAGAGAGTATTACGGCAGAGTTCCAGAAAGGGTTGTGAGCCTAGTAGAAGGCCTGGATGACCATGTGATCCCAGTACAGTTGCCAGAGGAGATTGGTGAGAAGTCTCCTGGGTTACCACCAGGGAGCCCTCGCACAGGCAGCCCAACTGCCAGTAGTCCAGAAATCAGCCCAGCAGTAGGAAGCCCAATGGCGGGGAGGCCTCCTGCCTCATTCTATCTAGACATGAGTCACCTAGTTGACACCCTGTCACATCAAGTCTGCCAATCAGGGATTTCGGAGGCTACCGACCTTCTCAGGCCATGTCCCCAGACCAGATTGGGAAGAAGAAACTTGATAGCTGCATGGATCAGGCCATGTAAGCAATAAAGGAAGGGAATGTGTTGGAAAAATCGAAAAGAAAAAGCAAATCAGTGAGAGTCTCCACAGTCCAGCAGCAGATATCATCAGGAGCTTACAGAGGGGGAAACTGGATTGTGGGGCCATGGACTATAGCGAGGCTCTGTGTGCAGTTTATGGAAGGGTAGAGAAGCCACCGGATCTGATGTACAAGTTTGAGCATACCCACCAGTGGAAGGGAGAGAAGTTGTCTGAATATGTTGTCTGGGTGGATCAGATCTTGCACTAGATCATTTTAAAGAACGGGATCGACCCCTAGGAGGCAGACAGAGTCCGGTTGGATTGGACCCTGCAAGGAGCCATGCTAAACCATCCTATTGTGCTCCAATTACTCTTGAAGGGCACCCGAGGGGCTCCTTCTTACCCAGAGCTGATAGGGTTGGTAAGAGAAGAGGAGGCTCTCCTGGATGAAAAGAATCAGGCTCTACACACAGTAAAGACACCCCAGAAGAGTGAGAAGGTAACCGCACAATCAGTTCAGGGTGGATGCCAGCGTGGTGGAGAGTGAGGAAGAGTCTGAGTGGGGGGAGGGCACCATGTAATCCATCCCAAAAGTTACTCTTGTCAAGTCACCGGAAGGTGGAGTTCCAGTTCAAGAGCAGGTACAACAAGCTTTGTTACATGTGATGGAAGTGCAGGCCAAAGCACAGGCTGAGCGGATGGGCATTCGGAAGTGCTACAAGTGTGGCGATCCAAGGCACTTCAAGGGCCAGTGTCCACAGAAGGAAGTGAATGCTGAACTGTTGGCAGAATTGGTAAAGATATTTCAAAAATTGCTTTGTCCTGCAGGCCTCATAGGAAGGAGGAAGTCCCAGAGGGATGGACTTATGTAACTGAAGGAGTGCGAGCCTTGTGTCAGGGCCTGGACCAGAAGATGAAAGGAGGAGTGGCTGCTGAATACATTGGTGTTCACCCCTCTGGAATACCAAGATGCTATTGCAGATTGACACAGGTAAGAGGAGAAGGCCTACCCCAACTGACAAAGAGAGATTTGAAGAGAGACCAAGAGCAGGACCCATTGGGTGATTTGGTGGTGCAGGCTTTGAACAAGCAAGATCCTGGACTGTTACTGAAAAGCCTCATAAATGGAGGAAAGACTTTGCACAGAGAATGGGACCAATTACAATCAGAGACTGTTATACAGGTGTTGCCCATCTGGAGACAAGGAGGAGAAGTGGCAGCTGTTCCTCCCAGAAAAACATCATCCTACTGTCCTAATGTCTTTACATGATGACCATGGTCACTTAGGATTTTGCTTGATTAGAGACTGATTTTATGGGCCCAATATGAGAGGAGAGGTAGAGAGTTACTGTCCCTCCTGTCTGATTTGTATCCAGTGGAATAATTTGTCGGTTAGGGCCTCCCCAATGGGTCACTTACAGAGCCAGGAGCCGTTATATCTGGTCTGCATTGACTTTCAGTGCCTGGAACCCGATACAGGTGGAAGAAACAGCATCTTGGTTGTGACTGATCACTTGTGCTCATGGAGAAGTTTTTCATGCACTATGGGTTACCCATACAAATCCATTCAGACCAAGGAAGAGAATTTGAAAGTCAACTAGTCCATCAGTTGTGTGCCTTATTGGGTATCAAGAAGTCTCGTACTACACCGCATCACCTTCAAGGGGATCCTCAACCTGAACAATTCAATTGGACTTTGCTAAACATGTTTGGAATTATGTACCCAGAGAAGAAACAGCATTGGGGTAATCATATAGCATCCTGGTGCATGCTTACAACAGCACAAAGAGTGATGATACTGGTTACTCCCCCCATCACCTCATGTTTGAGAGAGAAGCTCGTCTTCCTGCTGACCTGGCTTTTGGCATTCCCTTGACGACACCCCTTTAACGCCACATAAGGGCTATATGGACAGATTACGGAAAAGAACTTAAGACAAGCCTGGATATGGAACATGCTTCTATCAGAGAATCTCGGAATAAATGAAACTTTGATTTGAAAGTAAAGATACAGGACTTGCAACCAGGTGACAGAGTGTTACTGAAGAATCTAGGGGTACCAGGAAAACATAAGCTGGCAGATCGATAGAGGCCACAGCCCTATGTTCTGTCAATCAGCAGCCCCCATGGCGGTACCGATACATCAAGAATAATGTACAAATGAATTTGAGAGATTACATCACTAAGGGAGCTAGGGGGAAGGTGGAATCCTTATAGGTAAAGCTTTAAAGGGATGAAGCTAATGGAAAAATAATACTGGGAGTATGCTATAGGCCCCCTAACCTGAAGGAGGAGGAGGGGACAGACCCTTTGGATTAGCAGCAAGGATGGGAAGTGTTATCATAATGGGGGATTTTAATTATCCAGACATAGACTGGGCTGAGGGAACCAAGCATTCATCTAAGGCTCACAAGTTGCTAAATGTCTTGCAGGACAATTTCATGGGTCAGATGGTAGACGCACCAACTTGAAATAAATCGTTACTAGATCTACTGATTACCAACAATACAGACCTGATCATGGATGTGGAAATATAGGGCAATTTAGGAAACAGCGATCACAGGTCAATTGTCTTCAGTATAAATCACATAAATAACATTAGGGGAATACAAAGACACTGAATTTCCAAAGAGCCAACTTCCCTGAACTACGAACCTTGCTAGAAGGCATAAATTGGGATAAAATCTTAGGAACTAAGAACATGGAGGAGAGATGGGTTTGCTTTAAGAGCATATTAATTAAGGGCATTAGCCACTGCATCCAATTGGGTAAGAAATTTAAAAGAGCGAACAAAAGTCGTGGATGGCTTAACTCCAATGAAAAAATGCATATAAAAGCAAAGGAGAAGGTATTTAAAAAATACATCACCGGAATCTCTTTTTTATTTTTAAAAAGGACTTGTCCCAAGCTGTCTCTCGTGTGTTTTTTTAACATTTTGACACTTTCTTTTTGTGAAATGGTAGGGATACCAATTCACATGGGGCACAGGATCCGGGGGTCCCCTTGTTAAAGGGGGCTTCCAGATTCTGATAAGCCTGCCGCTGACCCCCACAGCCACCGGGCAAGGGTTGTGGGGATTAGGCCCTTCTCCCCATCAACATGGGGACATCCTCCCCATGTTGAGGGCATGTGGCCTGGTATGGTTCAGGAGGGGGGCGCTCCCCCCTCTTTTCCTGCGGCCTGCCAGGTTGCGTGCTTGGATAAGAGTGTGGATTTTTGGGGTAACCCCACACCATTTTTTTTTTAAATTTGGCATGGGGTTCCCTTATTGTGGGGACGGACAATTCATATATAGCCGGCACTAGCGCTAGTACTTTTAAATTACTTTTTTTTCCTTCAGAAATGTAATTTTGCTCTGGGACTGTTATAAACACGGGAAACATGCGCTACTTTACAGGTATACTATAGACACCCCCCAGGTACAAAATTTAAAGGAATATTTCACTTTTATTGTTTCACTTTAAGCATTATTAAAATCACTGCTCCCCAAAAAAACGGCCGTTTTTAAAAGTTTGTTTTGCATTGATACATGTCCCCTGGGGCAGTACTCGGGTACCCAAACCCTTTTTATGACAATAACTTGCATATTAACCTTTAAAATTAGCACTTTTGATTTTTCATGTTCGTGTCCCATAGACCTTAATGGTGTTTGCGTGTTCAAACACATTTTTTGTCTGTTCGCATGTTCTGTATGCAAACCGAATAGGGGGGTGTTCAGCTCATCCCTACTCACCTTCTATGTAACTATGTAACCAATTGGTACCGTTCTAGTCAGTAATGTGTTTTTAAAGATTATACATTTGGCTTGGCATTAACTGAGCTAAGTATACTAAGGACATGCATATGTAAACCATTTGGATCTGATGATTTTTTTACATGAAGTTTCTCTAGACTCTTTTGTATCTGGTTTTCAGTCAACCAAAGTGGTTCCTTTGGTGAAACATCATTACATCATTAATACAGGTGTTAACACTATCAACCCCATTTTGTTATTTTTTAAAACTAAAGAGAAAAAAAATGATTTAATACATCTACTTTTTCCCCTGTAACTTTTGACCAGCTTCCATTTTCCATCTGTTATGGAGCCTGTCTGTTCATTCATAACCTTTTTTTTATTATTGATGTATTTGAAAAAAAAATGGGTTTTATTTTTCTTGATGTAGCTTTTTGTGTCTCATATTTTATTTTACCCACCCTCATTCCTCCCTTACATTTCTTGATGTATTCCTTGTAAATCTGGAATGCCAGGAAAGTCTCTTCCACTTTTTATTTTTTTAAGACATGTATTTTTTCTTCTTTTACTTGTTTGTAGTGCAGAGGGTAGTACAGAGGGCTTAGGAAGGTGCTTAGTGATGTTTTTTTGAGAGAGTAGGATGTAGAGATAGTTAAATTTGGCCAGGGTTTTGTCTTATGTGATCTTTGTTGCAAATATTTGTATTGATTGCAGCTTATTGAAATCATTTTTTTTACATGTTAGGAATCTACTTGGCATAATGTCATCTTTCACATACAAAAAAATTAGGCTAACTTCACGGTTTAGTGTTTTTTTTATTCATGAAAATTTATTTTTTCCCAAAAAAGTGCGTTTGAAAGACCGCTGTGCAAATACCGTGTGACATAAAATATTGCAATGATAACCATTTTATTCTCTAGGGTCTTTGCTAATATATATATATATATATATATATATATATATATATATATATATATATATAAAATGTTTGGGTTTCTAAGTAATTTTCTAGAAAAAATTACATATTCTAACTTGTAAAGCAACAAATGTCAGAAATAGGCTTAAGCATGAAAGAGTTATACAAGCTGTACACTCACTACTTCACATTGTAGCAAAGTGTAATTTCTTCAGTGTTTGCAAATGAAAAGATATAATAAGTTATTTACAAAAATGTGAGGGGTGTACTCACTTTTGTGAGATAATGTATATACTATGAGCTCTCACTACACTTTGTGAAAATTCATGATCATGTATCACACATGATCTGCACTCTTTATGCTTGTTTATATTTTATATATGCTCTTATTGTGGCAGCACTCTTTACAGAGAGAGCCTCACAACACCCTCTAACAGCTATCTCTTGATCCTGATGACACAGAAGTGACCATCCTTGGATAGGGAATTGTAAATAAACACTACAAGTGCACTTCAATTGCACTTGGAAGTGCACTCACTGTAGATCTGAGGAGGACATGCAAGGAAAATAAAAAAAGTACTTTTGCTTGAACATGATTGGAAGATAAAATCTGCAGAGCTTCCCCTAATTTCAGAGCTTCTCCTTAGATCTGCAGCGATCTACAGCGACTGCACCTTCAAGTGCACCTCCAAGTGCACTTGCAAATGCACTTGCAGTGCACTTGTAGTGCAAAGTGGATTTTCCTTTAGTAAATATCCCCCATAGTCATCATTTAAGGGAAACCAGAACACTAAAAAGCAAAATGAAAAACAGTAAGCACCATTTACAAATAAAGCACATTACCAGGAAACCCATTTTTGGTTTGCAATTAGGCAGCTGAAGGTATAGTGCCCCTAGTGTTTTGAGCTCAATTGATTCTTTCATTTTTCTCTTCTATTATTTTCTTCTACATATTAGTATCAGCCAATTATTCTACTCTGACCTAGGAGGATCAGTGTTTATACTGTATGTATCGCTTTTCAATGTGGAAGACAATTTTGCTTCTCTTTTACAGGAGTATGATATTGAAAATATATAAGTGGTTCTCCTTGGAAAGGGAAAGGAAAATGGAGGGATATAATCATAATTTTTCCAGAACGCTTCATGCAAAGTGAAACAATAAGTAATTTCCAACTAATGCACAAAACAGGGAACCCCCCAACTCAAGATTGTAATAATGCAAATGAGAGTTTAGCCCCCCCCCCCCCCCCCAGTGAATTGTGCTAAATTAATTCCATTCCCTTCCTCTACTACCATCTTCTCCTACATATTAGTATCAACCAATTATTCCACTTCATCCTTAATCTGAAAAAAAATGTGTAATAATTTGATAGCTGATTGTTCAACAACTAACTCCAAGTTTTCCATGCATGTTTCATTTTCCGCGTGCAATCTGCAATACATTATTTATAGTTTCAATACGATTATTATTCAGAGATGGCTCATCTATAATAGAGAAATGATTGGCTTAATTTTTAACATATATACTTTCAGTTTCCCATGCAAATTATGTATTAAAGCAGCACTTTCTATTATATCACATTTTGGTGAGTTTGTAAATCATGCATAGAACCAATGTTCAGGAACATCAAGTCAGTCACATTTATTATATATGACTAATATTTAAATTAGAGTAAACAAAATGTGTTTCAAGAGGATCTGTCTCCTCTGATTTTTTTTATTTTTTATTTTTTATGAAGGGGCTTGAGGCATTGGGGTTCATTAACTAAAAGAGCTCTCCCTGTCTCTAGCTAGTACAGCTCTGCATAGGTTATCAATCAGAGAGAGACAGGACACAATTGAGCTTCTACTCTTTACCAGAAAGCAAAGAATGCTATGTAAACACAGTGGGGTTGATTTTAAAAAACAAGTAAATGTTCGATTTTGGGCTTTAGTGAAACTATGTTTATTTTTCAAAAGCCAATCTTGTGAAAGGGAATTTGGAGAAGACTTTTTTTTATTGCTGAATGTTTGCATGATTGAAGTGAACAGAGCATTGGCATTTTACTTAGCTCAATAAACATTTGCTAAGTAAACTGTCTTTGCTTCTTTTGAAAATCAACAGCAATGCATGTCATTATCCACTTTATTGATTTGCCAAAATTGTTCTTGCAGCTTCACCTTACCCTATAAACAGTCAGGCTGTCTTTTGGATTTTGATGTCCATTATATGATAACCATATGTGAGATTTTGCTTCAAATGGAGAGTTTGCAGACCACACACCAATCTAGATTTATGCTTTGACAGACTGCCCAGCTGGATCACATCCTATGTAACATTTTTATACTGTATTTAAAAAATGTGACTTAAAGTGCCATACCACTGCTGAAAGGTCCAGATACAACGTTACAAGTAAGGGTCAGCGGACAAGCATCAGGGGACAATAAAAGCAAGAACCCAATGCATTTTTTCTACATAAAGAGACTCCCAAAATTCAGTGTCGGGCTCCTGCAGACTCTCAGGGTAGCTGTCTGCCTGTACATCGTACTGGCAGGCAGTTTATCTGAGAGCAGGGAGAATCAATTGATTATAAGTAGCCTGATGTGCAAATCAATCAATTAAATAAATTGAGGGCAGCAGCCAACTTAAAAATGTGTGTGTCCCCACCATATTGAATGTGAATAAATGTATTTGCGGCACTTAAACTCTTCAAATACAAATAACAAATATGAATGTGCAAAGTGCTTGTGCAATAATAATAAACAAGTCCAGAGGATATTCAAAGGTCCATAATTGGCAGATTTTTTTCAAATATATAAAGAGCAAAAGATGTGCAAAGAGCAATATGCAGATTGTGTAAAATAGCTTCAATGTCCATGGATGGACGTTCCATAAACATGCAGTATTTCAAAGGCAATTAAAAGTGAACTTCAATTAATAATATGTGGCTAACATCTCCTCCACCAACATCCACAGGTGTGTCCCAGCCTCTCACCTCAGAAAGACCCCAACGGTTCTTATGGCGCTTCAGGTCACTGCAGAACTTTAAGAAATCCTTTCCTTGCAGTATCCCATAAAGTTGCGGGTATATGAAATGACAATGGATAAAGATAAACTTATATTTCTTCTGAAAAAATATATTCTCCTTAGCCTCCTCTCTTCTCCATCAAACACTCATAAGAAAGGAAATCAAATCTCATAGTGTAGTGATGAGCTACCAAAGTACTCACCAGTGTTCTCATAGTTCATTGAAAACTACAAGCCATCAGCTGCAATGGCTGATGGTACATGTTGTCTATCTATTCACAGGAAACAATCAATGAATGATGTGGCCTTGTTGGCCCCGCACAGCCACACTGTTTTCAAATTGTGACAGTGGGTGTGGAGAGAGGATCCCCCTGCCTGTTGTCACATGGAGGTGGGAATCAGCTGTGTGGGGTACAGATACTGGAATATATTAAATGTTCCACCTTAAAAAAAGGATAGGATGTGTATCATGTTCCAAAGGTGAACTCATAATTTAAATCCAAATCCACAATAGCCAATAGTAAGAATCTCAAACAAATGTGAAAATCAGAATAAAAAAAAAAAATTGGTTAATCAATTAGGTTAGATAATAGTAATAATACAAGTAATAATAAAACAATATCCTGATTAAAGTTGGACCTAATATCAATACATTTTTAAATAAAATGTTTTTAAAAGTTAAAACATATATAAAGCAAGGCTTATGTTATACAATCGGATTGTACAATCCTTTAAATTTATCAAAATCATGCAACTTCAATGTAATCATGAGAAGGAAATAAAATGCAACAACGTAATCTATGAATATATCTTTTTTTTTTTTTTTTTTGGTGGCACACATTCCGTGCATCAGGGTTCTCTTTCTAACAAACACAACCACTGTCAGCCCCATGGAAACTTGCATTACCCAACTAACAGGAAAATAGGTCACTTTATATCTGATAGATCTTTAAAGTAGATGTAAGCTCTAGGAGACTGGCATTTAGCTTCTTAACCACTTGCCGACCGCCGCACGCCGATGTACGTCGGCAGAATGGCACGGGCAGGCATAAGCACATACATGTACGTGATTTGCCTCCCGCGGGTCGGGGGCCCGATCGGGCCCCCGCCCGGTGCCTGCGGCGGTCGGTTTTCGTTCGGGAGCGATCCCGGACGAGGGGACGGCCATTCATTCATGGCCACCCCCTCGCGATCGCTCCCGACGAATGGAAATCCCCGGTGACATCACTTCCTCTCCTGTAATGTAAACACAGGAGAGGAAGTGATGTATTCTCTCCTCCGTGTCGGTATTTTTCGTTCCGACACGGAGGAGAGCGGATCAGTGAGTTGCACCAACACATCCCACACACAGTAGAACATGCCAGGCACACTCACACCCCCCCTTTACCCCCCGATCACCCCCCCAATTACCCCTGCCCCCCAGTCACAGTGACACCAATGTCATTTTTTTTTTTTTTTTTTTTTTTTTTTGCATTGGTGTCATTTGTGACTGTAATAACTGTTAGGGCAGTTAGGGTTAGCCCCCTTTAGTTCTAATGTACCCCCCTAACCCCCCCAATAAAGGTTTAACCCCGTGATCACCCCCCGTCGCCAGTGTCACTAAGGCTGGGTTCACATTGCAGCGGTTTATGAGAACGAATGTGATTCGCACCGCACTGCAGTGCAAATCACATCCGATCTCTGTGCGATTCGAGTTCAGCCATTCGCCGCACCCGCCGCACCCGCCGCACCCGCCGCAAATTCGCACGGGACCCTTTTTTTGGCCCGCAGCAGAATCGGATCGCATGGGTGTTCACACCATGCGATCCGAGTTTGCAGATCGCACTGCGATATGCGAACTGATCTGGGGGTGTCAGTAACATTTCACTGACACTCCCAGCAGTTCGCATAGGGCAGTGTGAACTGCCGCCGGGAGGCATGCGATGCGGGAACCCGCCGCGGATTCGCGGCGTTTCCGCATCGCTCCAGTGTGAACCCAGCCTAATAAGCGATCATTTTTCTGATCGCCGTATTAGTGTCACAGGTGACGCTAGTTAGGCAGGTAGGTATTTAGGTTCGCCGCAGCTTTTTATAGCGCTAGGGACCCCCATATACTACCGCATAAAGCCCCCTGATTGCCCCCTAGTTAACCCTTTCACCAGTGATCACCATATAACTGTTACAGGTGACGCTGGTTGGTTAGTTATTTTTTTATAGTTTCAGGGCACCCGCCATTTATTACCTAATAAAGGTTTAACCCCCTGATCACCCGGCAGGTGTCATTTGTGACTAATAACTGTTAGGGCAGTTAGGGTTAGCCCCCTTTAGTTCTAAGGTACCCCCCTAACCCCCCCAATAAAGGTTTAACCCCGTGATCACCCCCCGTCGCCAGTGTCACTAAGGCTGGGTTCACATTGCAGCGGTTTATGAGAACGGATGTGATTCGCACCGCACTGCAGTGCAAATCACATCCGATCTCTGTGCGATTCGAGTTCAGCTATACAGATAGTATGGCTGAATTCGTGTCGCACCCGCCGCACCCGCCGCAAACTCGCACGGGACCCTTTTTTTGGTCCGCAGCAGAATCGGATCGCATGGGTGTTCACACCATGCGATCCAAGTTTGCAGATCGCACTGCGATATGCGAACTGATCTGGGGGTGTCATTAACATTTCACTGACACTCCCAGCAGTTCGCATAGGGCAGTGTGAACTGCCGCCGGGAGGCATGCGATGCGGGAACCCGCCGCGCATTCGTGGCGTTCCCGCATCGCTCCAGTGTGAACCCAGCCTAATAAGCGATCGTTTTTCTGATCGCTGTATTAGTGTCACAGGTGACGCTAGTTAGGCAGGTAGGTATTTAGGTTCGCCGCAGCTTTTTATAGCGCCAGGGACCCCCATATACTACCGCATAAAGCCCCCTGATTGCCCCCTAGTTAACCCTTTCACCAGTGATCACCATATAACTGTTACAGGTGACGCTGGTTGGTTAGTTATTTTTTTATAGTTTCAGGGCACCCGCCATTTATTACCTAGTCTCACTAGTGTACCCCTAAATTTAGGGGTGTCTACTTTCTAAAATGGGGTCATTTGGGGGGGGGGGTTTGTGCCATCTTGGCATTTTATGGCCTTCAAAACTGTAACGCCCTTAGAAAGCCTGAAGGCGGTGCTTGGTTTTTGGGGCCCCGTACGCGGCTAGGCTCCCAAAAAGTCCCACATATGTGGTATCCCCGTACTCAGGAGAAGCAGCAGAATTTATTTTGGGGTGTCATTTCACATATGCCCATGGCATGCGTGAGCAATATATCATTTAGTGACAACTTTGTGAAAAAAAAAAAAAGTTTGTAATTTTCCCGCAACTTGTGGCAAAATATAAAATATTCCATGGACTCAACATGCCTCTCAGCAAATAGCTTGGGGTGTCTACTTTCTAAAATGGGGTCATTTGTGGGGGTTTTGTGCCATCTTGGCATTTTATGGCCTTCAAAACTGTAATAGGTAGTGAGAAGTGAACTCAAAAAATTACGCCCTTAGAAAGCCTGAAGGCGGTGCTTGGTTTTCGGGGCCCCGTACGCGGCTAGGCTCCCAAAAAGTCCCACATATGTGGTATCCCCGTACTCAGGAGAAGCAGCAGAATTTATTTTGGGGTGTCATTTCACATATGCCCATGGCATGCATGAGCAATATATCATTTAGTGACAACTTTGTGAAAAAAAAAAAAAAAAAAAAAAGTTTGTAATTTTCCCGCAACTTGTGGCAAAATATAAAATATTCCATGGACTCAACATGCCTCTCAGCAAATAGCTTGGGGTGTCTACTTTCTAAAATGGGGTCATTTGTGGGGGTTTTGTGCCATCTTGGCATTTTATGGCCTTCAAAACTGTAATAGGTAGTGAGGCGTGAAATCAAAAATTTACGCCCTTAGAAAGCCTGAAGGCGGTGCTTGGTTTTCGGGGCCCTGTACGCGGCTAGGCTCCCAAAAAGTCCCACATATGTGGTATCCCCGTACTCAGGAGAAGCAGCAGAATTTATTTTGGGGTGTCATTTCACATACGCCCATAGCATGTGTGAGCAATATATCATTTAGTGACAACTTTGTGTAAAAAAAAAAAAAAAATTTTTTTTTTGTCATTATTCAATCGCTTGAGGCAAAAAAATAAAATATTCAATGGGCTCAACATGCCTCTTATCAATTTCCTTAGGGGGTCTACTTTCCAAAATGGGGTCATTTGGGGGGGTTTTGTACTGCCCTGTCATTTTAGCACCTCAAGAAATGAGATAGGCAGTCGTAAACTAAAAGCTGCGTAAATTCCAGAAAACGTACCTTAGTTTGTAGATGTGACAACTTTTGCGCAAACCAATAAATATACAATTATTGACTTTTTTTTTACCAAAGACATGTGGCTGAATACATTTTGGCCTAAATGTATGACTAAAATTGAGTTTATTGGATTTTTCTAATAACAAAAAGTAGAAAATATCATTTTTTTTCAAAATTTGCGGTCTTTTTACGTTTATATCGCAAAAAATAAAAATCGCAGAGGCAATCAAATACCATCAAAAGAAAGCTCTATTTGTGGGAAGAAAAGGACGCAAATTTTGTTTGGGTACAACATTGCATGACCGCGCAATTACCAGTTAAAGCAGCGCAGTGCCAAAGTGTAAAAAGACCTCTGGTCATTTACCAGCAAAATGGTCCGGTCTGAAAGTGGTTAAAGTACCATAAACAATTGCTCTCTTTTTAATTAAATGCTGATTTACATTTAGTCATTCTTCTGTGCATCTTAACACTATTGATTTCCTTCAGCCACTTATTGTTTACACATCATTCTCTGGTCTGGCATTCTCATAGTGACAGTTGTCAATGGGGTTGATCTACTAAAGGTAAAGAGACTGTTCACTTTGCAAGGGAAGTTGCACTCTTTTCCCCGGAGCTTAGTGAATAAGGTGAAGCTCTGCTGACTTCAATCATCCAACAACCATGTACAAGCAAAATCACAGTTGTTTTCCTTGCACATGATTGGGTATGCTTTACAAAGTTAAACTTTACTACATTCACTAAGTCCTGGGGCAAACTCCCCTGCAAACTCCCCTGCACTCAAAGGTCCTTGAGAAGTGATTTTGAATACAACTGGGATGCTTTGTCTATTACATACCTATGGGTGTAACTAACTTATCCCACCTCTATGTTATACTCAGCCAATTTCCCTAAATGATTGGCTTAACCACTTGACCACTGGGCACTTAAACACCCTTAATAACCAGACCAATTTTCAGCTTTCGGTGCTCTCACATTTTGAATGACAATTACTCAGTCATGCAACACTGGACCTATATGAAATTTTTGTCCTTTTTTTCACACAAATGGAGCTTTCTTTTGGTGGTATTTAATCACCGCTGGGTTTTTTATTTTTTCTGCTATAAAAGAAAAAATACAGAAAATTCTGTAAAAAAATGAATTTTTCTTCATTTCTGTTATAAAATTTAGCAGATTAGTAATTTTTTCTTCATAAATTTTGGCCAAAATTTATACTACTGCATATCTTTGGTAAAAATAAGTACAAATTGGTGGATATTATTTGGTCTTTGTGAAAGTTATAGAGTCCACAAGCTATGGTGCCAATATCTGAAAATTGATCACACCTGAAGTACTGACGGCCTATTTCAATTCTTGAGACCCTAACATGCCAGAAAAGTACAAATACCCCCTAAATGACCCCTTTTTGGAAAGAAGACATTCCAAGGTATTTAGTAAGAGGCATGATGAGTTTTTTGAAGTTGTCATTTTTTCCCACAATTCTTTGCAAAATCAAGATTTTTTTTTACTTTTTTTTTTTTTTCACAAAATTGTCATATTATCAGTTTATTTCTCACACAGCATATGCATACCACAAATTACACCCCAAAACACATTCTGCTATTACTCCCGAGTACGGCGATACCACATGTGTGAGACTTTTACACAGTGTGGCCACATACAGAGGCCTAACATGCAGGGAGCGCCAACAGGCGTTCTGGAGCTCCCAGGACAATTCTGACATTTCTCTCCTACATGTAAAAATCATCATTTATTTGCTAGAAAATTACATCGAATCCCAAAACATTATATATGTTTTTTTAGCAAACACCCTGGAGAATACAATGGTGGTTGTTGCAACTTTTTATCTCGCAGGGTATTTGCGCAGCAATTTTTCGAATGCTTTTTTTTGGAAAAAAAAAACAGTTTTGTGCTTAAAAAAAAAAAACACAGTAAAGTTAGCCCAATTTTTACATAATGTGAAAGATGAAGTTACACCGAGTAAATCGATACCCAACATGTCACTCTTCAAAATTGCACAGGCTCGTGGAATGGCGCCAAACGTCGCTACTTAAAAATCCCCATAGGCGACGATTTAATAGTTTTTTTACTGGTTATATGTTTTGAGTTACAGAGGAGGTCTAGGGCTAGAATTATTGCTCTCGCTCTAACGTTCGCAGCGATACCTCACATGTGTGGTTTGAACACCGTTTTCATATGTGGGCGGGACTTACGTATGCGTTCGCTTCTGCATGCGAGCACATGGGGACAGGGGCGCTTTAAAAAAAAAAAAAATTGTATTGTTCATTTTACTTTATTTATTTTAGTTTGACATTTTTTTCCCCAAAAATACATTTTTTGATCACTTTTATTCCTATTACAAGGAATGTAAACATCCCTTGTAATAGGAATATGGCATGACAGGTCCTCTTTACAGTGAGATATTATTGTCAATAAGACCCACATCTCACCTCTAAGCTGGGAAGCCTGAAAAAAAAAAAGATTCTGGATTTGATCGTATTGGCGAGTCGGTAGAAGCACCGGAGGGCGGCGGGAGGGGGGGGGGGGGGTGTCTATGGCTGGGTATTGCAGGGTATCACCGACTATGGCTGGGTATCTCAGAGTATGGCGTTGCAGAGTATTGCGTTGCAGAGCATTGCAGGATATTGGCCGGTGTTGCAGAGCATTGCAGAGTGTTGCACGGTATTGGCGGGTGTTGCAGAGCATTGCAGAGCGTTGCAGAGTGTTGCAGAGCATTGCAGAGTGTTGCAGAGCATTGCAGAGTGTTGCAGAGTGTTGCAGGGTATTTCAGAGTGTTGCAGAGTATTGCAGAGTGTTGCAGAGTGTTGCAGAGCATTGCAGAGTGTTGCAGAGTGTTGCAGGGTATTGCAGAGTGTTGCAGAGTATTGCAGGGTATTGCAGAGTAATGCAGAGTATTGCACGGTATTGCACGGTAATGCAGAGTATTGCAGGGTAATGCAGAGTATTGCAGGGTATTGCAGAGTATTGCAGGGTATTGCAGAGTTATTGCAGAGTTATTGCAGAGTTATTGCAGGGTTATTTGCAGAGTTATTGCAGAGTTATTGCAGAGTTATTGCAGGGTTATTGCAGGGTTATTGCAGGGTTATTGCAGAGTTATTGCAGGATTATTGCAGGGTTATTGCAGGGTTATTGCAGGGTTAATTTTCGGTGAGCAGCGATGTGGGCACTGCAGATGCAGCCCACATCGCTGCTGACACCGATCTCTTCCCCCTCCGCTGTTCCGATCGGTACAGAGAGGGGGAGGGAGGAACCGGCGTCATAACATGACGCCGGTTTGTTTACAAGTGATCACTCCGTCATTTGACGGAGCGATCACGTGGTAAACGGCCGCTATGAGCGGCCGTTTACCGTGATCCGTGATGCTCCGTTTACCGTGGTCACGGATGCTCTCGAGTGCGCGCCCCAGGGGGAATTCTGGAATTCTGGGAGGACGTCATATGACGGCCTCCCAGAGTTAAGAAACCGCCCTGAAGCCGTCATTCGGCTATAGGGCGGTTATTAAGTGGTTAAATTGCTAAAGTTCTGCAACAAATTGGTAAATTCCAACTCTCCTAGGTAGGCAGGATTGCTGCATTTAAATGTAATTACTCCTTAAAGAGGAAGTAAAGGCTATTTAAAAAAAAAAAATGCAACCTGCAAGGCAAAGGCATAATGAGCTAGTATGCATAGCATACTAGCTCATTATGAATAACTTACCTGAGAACAAAGCCCCCGAAGCAGTCCTCTGTCTTCATGTTCGCTGCTGCCATGTATCCCGGAGTGACTTCCGGGTCTCGCTGCTCCAGCTCCGGAGCCGCGATGATGTCACTCCTGCGCATGTGCACAAGAGCCAACACGAGTGGCATATCGCCGTGATCTGTGGCCTGCCCAGTGCGCCTGCACGCCACTGTCTATCGTGCATGCGCCGTAGACAGCTGTGGCTGTCTTTTGTAAATGTCTCCTAAACTGCATAGGTTTAGGAGATATTTCTTGGACCTACAGGTAAGCCTTAATCAAGGCTTACCTGTAGGTCAAAGTGTTTTGTAAGGGTTTACAACCACTTTAACCTCCCTGGCGGTATGATTATTTCAGATTTTAGGTGCTGAAAGTGGTACAATTATTTTGCATGAAAATTTGGCGTTTTATATTGTAGTCCGGTAATTCTTAGGAATAACTCACTTAAATCTGTCCAAACCAGAGTCTAGCAGACATCCCGGGTATGATAAAGTTTGAAAAATGAAATCATACATTATAATATAATAAATAACTATAAATAATTATACCAAATAATAATATAACAATAATAAAAATTATTCAATAATGTAATCAAATCAAAAACACTGAAATTTGCTCAGTTGCAGAATTGTCACTGTCATTACTTTTCAATATTTGATGACGGATCTCCCCACAATTTGCTACTGCTCAATTCTGCGAGTGATTCTAATTTATTATCGCTGTTTTCTAGCTGGTCTAAAATCATTTTTGATGTAAAGGGACAGTTTTGGTTGCTATGGACAATCTCCAGTTTCCAGGCATAAAGAATGTTTTTTTATAATATAAAACTGCACGCAGGACACTGGGCAGAACACTAGGGACAAAAGGGATGTGAAATAATTACATACAGCAGGTTAATCTGTAAGATTACATTATACTGTATGTATACTGTGTGTTTCACTTTTTAAATTTGGCGCCGATCTCCGTCCCCGTGCCTCACAACGCTCGCAGGGAACGGAGACCGGCTCAGTGATGAATTGAGCGGTGGACGAGCCGCTCGTACAGCAGGGGGACATCGCTGGATCCAAGGGAGAAGGTAAGTAAACCTCCTCCTGCGTTCGGTGATGCGGTCCCGAGTCTGGCTCGGGGTTACCGCTTTTGGTATAAAACTTCCACCCCGAGCCAGACTCAGGAATACCACCAGGGGTGTTAAGCTCCAGTACCAATATTGGACTCTTCCCATTCCAATTTCTCTGCAAATCTTTTCCCAGCTAAATGCTGTAAGATGTTAATCTAAACAGCGGGAGGTAAGTGGCGACCGCAAACTGGAAAGGGTTAACACAGGCGACAGTAAATGTTAGGAGTGTAAGTGCATAGAGAGAAGAGAAGCCATCGGATCGGGAGTGCATACAAGGAAACAAGACACAGAAGGAAAACGGGTAAACGAGAAAAGGCAGACAAAAGATTGATAGAGGACATAGGAAAGTGTAAATTAGATAAAGATGAATGGCGGCAAAAAGGAGATAAGGAAGGGGGAAGAAGAGGGGAAGGAGGGAAGAAGAACAGATAGAAAAAAAGGGGGGATATATAATAGAGAGAAAGAGAGAAAAAATAAACAGAAAAAAAGAGACAAAGGAGAGGAAAATAAGAGAAAAATACGAGTGAAAAATAAAAAAAAGCATAAAGATAGCGAAATGAGAATAGGAATAAGGAAGAAATGAGTGGGAAAAGGTGATAAATTAAGAAGATAAGGTGCAACTGAAAAAAATGTTAGAAAATAAACTGATAAAAACAAGTAAAGAAAATTACCTAAGTAAAAAGAAAACAAGTGTTAAAAAATAAATATAAATAAAAATAAAATAAAAATATAAAATAAATAATAATCAAAAGAAAAAAAAAGGAGAAATAAAAAATTATAATAAATAAAGGATAAAATGAAAGAACACAAAGAATAAAAATACGGAAAAGGGGAAAAATAGAAAAATGGAAAATGGGAAACCTAAAATATTATAGGTGAAAAAGGAAGAGAACAAAGCCTGGGTGAAGAAGGACCTAATCAATGTTAGACATGTGCAGAGTAAAATATTTCGTTTCGGAATTTCGTTTTCGTCTGAAAACTTAATTTATTTAGTTACTCCCGAAATTCGTTTTTATTTATTTCGTTTTTCGTTCAAAAATTGCATTCGTCCGAAAATCCACATGAATTACGGTCGAATCTGTCTTGGAAGGCTTATGGTGTCTGTCGAATGTATAAAGAAGATTCGACGGAGCTAACTATATAGCATACTTTAGAACCCTATTAAAGTCTATGGGACTCCAACGTTCAAAATCTAAAGTGCTAATTTTAAAGGCTAATTTGCAAGTTACTGTCCTAAAAAGTGTTTGGGGACCCGGGTCCTGCCCCAGGGGACATGTATCAATGCAAAAAAAAGTTTTAAAAACGGCCGTTTTTTCGGGAGCAGTGATTTTAATAATGATTAAAGTGAAACAATAAAAGTGTAATATTCCTTTAAATTTCGTAGGGGGGGGTTGTCTATAGTGTGCCTGTGAAGGGGCGCATGTTTCCCGTGCTTAGAATTGTCCCTGCACAAAGTGTCATTTATGCAGGAAAAAAAGTCCTTTAAAATCACTCGCAGCTATAATGAATTGTCGGCTCCCGTAATACAGAGAACACTCATTGAAAGTCATTGATAAAAAAATAAATAAATAAATAAATAAAAAAAAAAGCGTGGGGGTCCCCCAAATTCAATTACCAGGCCCTTCAGGTCTGGTATGGATATTAAGGAGAACCCTGCCTCAAATTTAAGAAAAAATTTGACGTGGGGTTCCCCCTATAACCAGACCCTTCAGGTCTGGTATGGATATTAAGGGGAACCCCGCGTCAAATTAAAAAAAAAATTGACGTGGGGTTCCCCCTAAAAATCCATACCAGACCCTTTATCCGAGCACGCAACCTGGCAGGCCGCAGGAAAAGAGGGGGGGACGAGAAAGCGCCCCCCCCTCCCTCCTGAACCGTACCAGGCCACATGCCCTCAACATTGGGAGGATGCTTTGGGGGTCCGTGACCCCTCAAAGCACCTTGTCCCCATGTTGATGAGGACAAGGGCCTCATCCCCACAACCCTGGCCGGTGGTTGTGGAGGTCTGCGGGCGGGGGGCTTATCAGAATCTGGAAGCCCCCTTTAACAAGGGGACCCCCAGATCCCGGCCCCCCCCCTGTTTGAAATGGTAAGGGGGTACAAAAGTACCCCTACCATTTCACAAAGAAAGTGTAAAAAATGTTTAAATAAAACAAACACACTTTTTAAAAATTCCTTTATTAAAAATAAAAAAAGATTCCAGCGGCGGTAATCCACTCTTGCTATCCAGCGACGGACGGTCAGCTCTCCATCGATGTCTAATGTCATCCAGCGCAGCGCAGCATCCTTCTTCTGTCTCCTCCACGGAGACACTGGAGGCATTCCGGCGCTGACGTTTCTTATATACGGAGGGCGGGGCCACCCGTCACCTGACCCCGCCCCCCTCTGACGCAAGGGGAAACCCGGGGTTCCCCGTGACGTATGGGTGACCCCGCCCCCCTCTGATTTAACGGAAACCTGCCTGTGTTACATCAGAGGGGTGCGGGTCACCCCTACGTCACAGGGAACCCCGGGTTTCCCCTTGCGTCAGAGGGGGGCGGGGTCAGGTGACGGGTGGCCCCGCCCACCCTATATAAGAAACGTCAAGCCGCCGGAATGTCTGTAGTGTCTCCTCCACGGAGACAGAAGAAGGATGCTGCGCTGCGCTGGATGACATTAGACATCGATGGAGAGCTGACCGTCCGTCGCTGGATAGCAAGAGTGGATTACCGCCGCTGGAATCTTTTTTTTATTTTTAATAAAGGAATTTTTCAAAAGTGTGTTTGTTTTATTTAACCATTTTTTACACTTTCTTTGTGAAATGGTAGGGGTACTTTTGTACCCCCTTACCATTTCAAACAGGGGGGGGTGGGATCTGGGGGTCCCCTTGTTAAAGGGGGCTTCCAGATTCTGATAAGCCCCCCGCCCGCAGACCTCCACAACCACCGGCCAGGGTTGTGGGGATGAGGCCCTTGTCCTCATCAACATGGGGACAAGGTGCTTTGAGGGGTCACGGACCCCCAAAGCATCCTCCCAATGTTGAGGGCATGTGGCCTGGTACGGTTCAGGAGAGAGGGGGGGCCGCTCTCTCGTCCCCCCCTCTTTTCCTGCGGCCTGCCAGGTTGCGTGCTCAGATAAAGGGTCTGGTATGGATTTTTAGGGGGAACCCCATGTCAAATTTTTTTTAAATTTGATGCGGGGTTCCCCTTAATATCCATACCAGACCTGAAGGGTCTGGTTATGGATATTTAGGGGGAACCCCACGTCAAATTTTTTCTTAAATTTGAGGCAGGGTTCCCCTTAATATCCATACCAGACCTGAAGGGCCTGGAAATTGAATTTGGGGGACCCCCACGCTTTTTTATTTTTTTTTTTATTTTTTTTTTTATCAATGACTTTCAATGAGTGTTCTCTGTATTACAGAGCTGACAATTCATTATAGCTGCGAGTGATTTTAAAGGACTTTTTTTCCTGCATAAATGACACTTTGTGCAGGGACAATTCTAAGCACGGGAAACATGCGCCCCTTCACAGGCATACTATAGACAACCCCCCCCCTACGAAATTTAAAGGAATATTACACTTTTATTGTTTCACTTTAATCATTATTAAAATCACTGCTCCCGAAAAAACGGCCGTTTTTAAAACTTTTTTTTGCATTGATACATGTCCCCTGGGGCAGGACCCGGGTCCCCAAACACTTTTTAGGACAGTAACTTGCAGAATCTTTTCTCTCTGTCAAATCTTTTTTCTCTGTCGAATATTTTCTCTATATAATCTTGGACTAATAGAGGTAAGGTTAAGCACATTCGACCACAGGTTCTATAGACAGATTGTTATCGTCAGAGTCATGTCGAATCTCCTATTCTATATCGAACTGTTGTAACAATGAAAACGAAAATAAAGCATTTATTTATGTCGGATCTTTCGTTTTTCGGATTTTGTGCTTTCGTTATCGTTTGTCAAAACGAAAACGAAAATAGCTGAAATTCGGACGAAAATGCATTCGGACGAAAACGAATGCACATGTCTAATCAATGTTAATACAGGTTCAATATATATGCAAAGGGGAAGCTACAATTAGAATGATCACAGCATTTAAAGCCAACTCCATCATTATTTGTAATAAATTCATCATCAGGTGCCCCCGCCAAAGCAAAAAAGGAAAAAAAGGGGGAAAAGGAAAAAAACTCCATGGTCAAAGTGGACTAGTTCAATCATAGTTCAAGCCAAAAAATACAGATTAGTATCTTTAATTTTAGAAGCATGTAAATGACAAGTTAGCGGTAAGTCCTCCAGGGTGGACCATGCCAAGGGTATGAATCCAGTAAGCTTCACGTTGAAGCAACGTTGGTCATGATCACCCACCTCTGATAGGTTGATGGACATGTTCAATGACCATACACCTCAGTTTCTGTATTTGGTGTTTGTACTTGACGAAATGCACTGCCACTGGTTTGTTCAGATCTGTCTGCGTGTCCTCCTCTGTTTTAGACAAGGCGACTCTAATGTCACTCCTCTGCTTTTGAAACCTCCTTTTGAAAGGACCAGTTGTCCTGCCCACATAGGTGAGTGTGCATGGGCATATAAGAATGTAAACACAGTGGTCAGTGTTATGCTAGACCCATACCCAAAATTTCCCAGAAGACAGGCTGTCACAAATACCACAATTGTAATGTGTGTGATTCCCTTATATGTGGTGAACACTTTATGCACCCACATAAGGGTAACCGTTATTGCATTAGGAGTACCAGAACTGTAACATTGACCACTGTGTTTAAATTCTTAAATGCCCATGCGCACAGTTCTTATTGATAATTACACACAGATGGCTGGCCTAGCCACTGCTGAATGAGAAATTGGAGCGGGAAGCGGGCGGGCCCAGACTTACACTCAGGGAGGAGCATTCAGAGGCCACACCACACCCAGCCACTTGCTGCGGAGCGACTACACGTGACCGACAGAGAGACAAAACCTAGAGATCTACTATACATAGAGAGTACGATACTGTATGTAGAGAGAAAAAGGGAGACACTATCGACAGAGCAGGGAAAGTGCTGAGAGCTAACACAGAGAGATCTATTATACAGAGAGAGAGAGAAGTATTGTACAGAAAGATATTCCATGTTCAGAAAGAGAGAGAGATCTACTATACACAGATAGGGAGAAGTATACTATACAGAGAGATAAAAGAGAGAGCGAGAGATCTACTACAGAGATATAGAGATCTTCTCCCAGAGAGAGATAGGAGAGAGAAAGAAATGGAGAGAGAGAGAAAGAAGTAGAAGAGAGATCCGTATACAGAGAGATCTATTATGCATAGAGATACCATATACAGGAAGATATTGGGAGAGAGACAGAAATCCAAATCACAGAGCGATCCCATATACACAGGGAGAGGGGTTTTATAGACAGAGAGATCCACTATTCAGAAATACAGTGATCTGATACATGGAGAGATTCTCTATAAAGAGAAATATACTCTGCAGAGAGAAAGGGGGAGTCAAATACACGGATACATCTGCTATATAGGGAGAGAGAACAATACTATACAGAGGTCCCATATATACAGAAAAAGGGAGACGGGTGCAATACATGGAGAGATCTGCTATATATATATAAAGCCAACCTTTATTTGAATTACAGTCACAACATCTGTATACTCATTGCTGTAACCTTCTACCTATTGGTATAGTTATCCCCCAGTGGCGACTTGTGCATGTGTATGTGTATTTATATGTATACACATGTATCATTGTTGCATTTAGTTAATTTCATGCATCCTTTTCACCTTTTTTACAACAAGGTACACACTCAGGCATTTAACCACCTATTCCATCAAATGTTCCTTTTATCCAAACCGACCGGTAACGTTATTTCTCATTTTCATATATATATATATATATATATATATATATATATATATATATATATATATATATATATATATATATATAGCTATATATACACACACACAGTATCTCACAAAGGTGAGTACACCCCTCACATTTTTGTAAATATTTTATTCTATCTTTTCATGTGACAACACTGAAGAAATGACCCTTTGCTACAATGTAAAGTAGTGAGTGTACAGCTTGTATAACAGTGTAAATTTGCTTTCCCCTCAAAATAAATCAACACAGCCATTAGTGTCTAAACAGCTGGCAACAAAAGTGAGTACACCCCTAAGTGAAAATGTCCAAATTGGGCCAATTAGTCATGTCCCTCTATGTCATGTTACTAGTTAGTGTTACAAGGTGTGAATGGGAAGCAGGTGTATTAAATTTGGTGTTACCATTCTCACTCTGGTCACTGAAAGTTCAACATGGCACCTCATGGCAAGAACTCTCTGAAAAAAATAATTGTTGTTTAAAGGATTGGCTTGGGACTTCTCTCTCCTCCTTTTGCTTTCCTTTTGTTTAACACTATTGCTTTGCTTTATATGGATATTAGCTTCCTTAATTGGAGGTTGTGAGTGCTGGAAGAGTATAAATAAATACTGGATACAACCTTCTGTAAACATAGAGGGGGTTATTTACTGAAGGGAAATCCACTTTTCACTGCAAATGCACTTGAAGGTGCATTGAAGTCAGTTGTTGCACTCCTCAGGCTGCCCCAGGAAGTCATAAAAAATCTATAACAGATCAGGGGTTGGCATGTATAAGTGCATGTTTGTATACTTCAGATGTTGAAACTATGCAGCTCACATGGTGTACAGAGCTGAAATTTTATTATACAGCTTTTTCTCACCAACCCAAAATGACACTTTGCACAATAATATTAGTTACAAGAGACTGAATCCAAACATTGGTAACATCCAGTACAAAATATCATAATTTTCATGTACAGTACCATTATTACAAAACTCTAAAGTGAACTTGATAGGTCACAAAAACAAAAACAGTGATTGCTGAATTGCATTATTCTTGCTATGCACATCCGCTATCTTCTAACATATTCAATCAGCTTATGACTTCAGAAATAACTGAATGGACCAAAGCCGCCTACCCTCCATGCTAACCAAACTGTTAGAGGTAGATTACCTTTGCCTGTTTAAAGTTTTTTTTTTTTCAAATCCAAAGTGTTATAACCGTCACCAGTGTCATCACATTGTAGACATGTGCGCCATCAATAAAATTGTTTTGTTTAGTTCCGTTTCGTATTAGCTGTTAATTTTGTAATTCGTGTCCGAAATTCAATTTGGACTCATACAAAATAACAATTACCAACATTCATTATGATGAATTTAAAAAGCAAAAAATACCTTTCTCAATAGGGCAGGCGTCGACTCACTGCTGTGCTGACTTCCTCCTCCTGGGGCTGTACCACTGCTGTGCTCATTATGAGGGGCTGCCACCATCCCTGTGCTGTGCTGACTTCCTGGGTTTGTACCCCTGCTGTGCTCATTATGAGGGGCTCCCACCATCCCTGTGCTGACTTCCTCTTGGGGCTGTACCCCTGCTGTGATCATTATGAAGGGCTCCCACCAGTGTTGCCAACCGCCCGTAGATTTATGGGCAGCCCATAAAAACAAGGCACTTTTCCGACACCTGTAAATGTCCGTAGGAGCCGAACGGTGCCAATAAAAATGGCTGTGACGGGCTCAGATAGGAACTGCGCATGCCCGGCGCCAACTCCGGACTGGACCAAATCTCCTGTACCAGGTCTGCAATCTCTGACCATCTCCTGTACCATGTCTGCAATCTCTGACCATCTCTTGTATCATGTCTGCAGTCTCTGACCATCTCCTGTACCATGTCTTCAATCTCTGACCATCTCATCTTTTATCATGTGTGCAGTCTCTGAGGGGGAGCCTGGAGAGGAATCAAGAGTAGGAGCGCCGCCAGATTGGGCATCACGAGAGAAGTCAGATGTGTGTGGACTCTATAGCGGAAACTATAGTATAAAACCAGAGCCGCCAAGCTGTAGTTGCCTGACTGAGCCCTGCATGGTGCACCTGAGAGGAGGTCAGTCTGGGGGGAGGGGGGGTGGTCACTGATGTAAGGGGGGGAGTGAACACAATAATGTAAGGGGGCACTGAAATAATGCTTATATCAGTAACCCCCCCCCCCCAACCTTACCTTAGTGTATTCACTCTGCAGAAGGTAATCTCTGGTCACCAGAGTCCCCCCCTCTCATTAGAGTACCCAATGTTCTCCTTTACATCAGATTCTGTAGGGTTTCCTCTTATAGTGCAAGGGAGAACTCTGCAGACCCTGATGTAAAGAAAAATGCTGCAGACCCTGATGCAAACAGGAACTCTGATGTAAATGGGAGCGCAGAGCCTCCCTTACATCAGAGTTCCCCCTTAGAGCATGATCTGTGGCATTGTCCTTTACATCAAGGTTCGCAGAGTTCTCCCTTGCACTGTAAGGGGGAACTCCGTACTGGCTGTGTTATATTAACCTGACCTTCATGTAAATAGAGATATTTGGTTTTTGACTCTTATTTAACTTAAACACATTGCTAATAGCACAGGCTATATGTTTATAGTTTAAATACTAATAGTTGCACAGTTTAGTTCAGAAAACAGCCATTTTAGGTACTTTTTTGAGGTGCTTTTAAAAAATTGGTGCCGTTTGTAATTTTTGGTGTCTTGCCAGTAAATCTCACTTGGGGGTTGGAAACACTGGCTCCCACCATCCCTGCGCTGTGCTCATTATGAGGGGCTCCCACCATCCCTGTGCTGTGCTGACTTTCCCCTGGGGCTGTACCCCTGCTGTGCTCATTATGAAGGGATCCCACCATCCCTGTGCTGTGCTTATTATGAGGGGCTCCCACCATCCTTGTGCTGTGCTCATTATGAGGGGCTCCCACCATCCCTGTCCTGTTCTGACTTCCTGAGTTTTTAACTTCATCATAACGAATAATCATAATTATTATGACAATAGTAAAACAATATTAACGAACATTCTTATTTTGTCTGATTCTGAATCTCCCATCGACTACCAGTACCAGTCTCCTACTCCCATATTAAAAAAAAGATAATTTCCCCAACCATAACTCAGCAGCAGAAGAAAACCTCTGATCTGGTCAACAAAACACCAGTCACGTTTCCGTTATAACGGAATTTGGATTCGAAATTTGTCAACTAAATTTTGTATTTCGTATACAATTTGGAAGCATTGAAATTCGCATTTCGGATTCTTCCGAATGTACAAATTTTTGGAAATTTATACGAAACGAACCAAACATGTCTATCACATTGGGGAACAATTCCTACGAAGAATTGTTTTCTGGTGAAAATATGTGATTTCCTCTCACTATGGAGAGATTTCCACACACATCATGTCATCACTTAGGAACAGCAAGTGAAGGAAATCTACACAATGGGGACACATACAACAATGAAAAACTGATACAAATGCACATTTATACACACTTCTGTCTGGAGACAAGCAAAAGTGTGCCTTTTCCAGAATGGATACATTTGTGGCATGGAGCTGATCTGTAGGGTGGAATGTAGTGCATACCTGTGAGGTGTGGGGTGGTTTTAATTGGACTGTAATGCCCCGTACACACGAGCGGACTTAAATCCGAAGGAGTTTCCGACCGGAGTTCCGCCGGAGTTCCGCCGGAGTTCCGACGCAACGGACTTGCCTACACACAATCCCACTAAAGTCCGCCCGTCTGGTCCGCGGTGACGTACACCAGGTCCGACGAGACTATAAAACGGAAGTTCAATACCAAGTGCGCCATCCTTTGGGCTCCTTCTGCTAATTTCGTGTTTATCTCGTGTTAGTAGAAGTTTGGTGAGAGACGATTCGCGGTTTTCAGACTCGTATTTTTCAGAACGTTTTTCACTGCTTTTCAGTTTGTGCTTGTGAGGTTTGTATCTGTTTTTTAGTGCGTGTAGTCAGTTCGTGTCTGTATTTTGCAGTGCGATCTAACTGCGCTCGCTGACTTTCAGCTCGCTCTTCACAGGCCTTGCTGTTCTTCAGTGACGTCTGTTAAGTTCGCTCTGACAATCCGACCGTTTTGAAGCCATGTTGCGTGTACGTACTCGTCGTCGAGTTCGTGCTTTGCTTGCGCTTGGTGTTGTAGTTCATTCTGCAACCCAAGAACAGTCCGTGGACGGGGTGTTGAGGAGTTCATGGACGAAGAATTGGTTGCTCCAGCGTGACCAGTTCTCGCACATGCCTTTGCTTCGTGAGATCCGGGAGAATAATCCTGATGATTTCAGGAATTATCTCCGGATGACGGACCCCGTTTTTCACCGTCTGCTGGCTTTGCTGACCCCTTATATCAGCAGGCAGGATACCTGCATGCGGCAAGCCATCACTCCGGAGCAGAGGCTCGTCGCCACGTTGCGCTACTTGGCGACAGGGAGAAGCCTTCAGGACCTGAAGTTCTCGACAGGCATCTCCCCCCAGGCTCTGGGGATCATTATCCCAGAGACCTGTTCTGCCATTATACAGGTCCTGCAGGAGGACTATATTAAGGTAAGATTTAGCATTTAACATCACATTTTATTGTCTTTAATGTTTGCTAATGCCTTGTATTTCTTTCCTCAATCTCTAATTACCATGATTGCAATATGCTGTGAATGTCCCCTTTGTCCTCATGCATGCTGCAATCTTTTAATGCTCCTTTTTTGTTTTTCATGCATATTTGCCTTCATTAAACCTCACCAACATGCTATGGTAGGCCCATATCCACCTAGTCTAGTCACTTAAAATGTCTTTTGTCAGCTCCATTCTATTGCTTTATCCTAAAACCAAACATTTTAAAGATTATTCCAAATGGTCTGTGTCCCCTTAACTGAATCCCCCCCCCCCCTTAATAGTATCCCAAATGGTCTGTGTGTCCTTTAACTGGATCCCCCCCCCCCCCCCCCACACACACTTAATATAATTCCAACGAGTCTGTGTGTCCTTAAATGAATGTTGAATTATATATTGTATTTTTAACACACTTCAACCCTGGAATGATTTTCCCCCCTTCCTGACCTTCATCACTTTTTTGGGTGATTTGGCAGTGCGTTGTTTGAATTGACAATTGTGCGTCCTTGTAACATGGCTCCTCCTAGTAAATTATCTTCATTTTATTAGCACAAAGAGATTTTGTATTTGGTTGTCTTTGATCACCTCTGCTTTTTTAGTTTTGGTGATTAACCACCAACAAACCCAAAATGCATTTTTCTAAATATGCATTTTTTTCTCTCTTTTCGCTCTAAAGAAAGATAGGCACAAAAATATATCACCATGATTTTTTTGGACATCATTTGATGCTGATACGTAGTCTTTAAGTAAACAAAAATGTGTTAAAATGAATCACAATTTAAGCGTTTCTTGATTGTTTTGGTTAAAAGTTCAATCGTTTCGTAAATATGGTCTATTTTGCTGGCATTTGTAAAATCTTGCCATTTTTGAAAATAGTAATGGCGTTGCTAACCGTTTTTTTTTTTTTTTTTTTTTTCTGGTGACTGCCACATTATGGCGGACACATTGGCCAATTTCCATACATTTTTGTGACCATTGTCATTAATACAGTGATCAATGCTGTCAAAAATTGTCTTGATTACTGTAAAAATGTCACATGCAGTGAAGGTGTTTTATTAAGCACAAGGGGGCCAAGGAATGGTTTAACCACTTTCAGACCGGACCATTTTGCTGGTAAATGACCAGAGGTCTTTTTACACTTTGGCACTGCGCTGCTTTAACTGGTAATTGCGCGGTCATGCAATGTTGTACCCAAACAAAATTTGCGTCCTTTTCTTCCCACAAATAGAGCTTTCTTTTGATGGTATTTGATTGCCTCTGCGATTTTTATTTTTTGCGATATAAACGTAAAAAGACCGCAAATTTTGAAAAAAAATGATATTTTCTACTTTTTGTTATTAGAAAAATCCAATAAACTCAATTTTAGTCATACATTTAGGCCAAAATGTATTCAGCCACATGTCTTTGGTAAAAAAAAAGTCAATAATTGTATATTTATTGGTTTGCGCAAAAGTTGTCACATCTACAAACTAAGGTACGTTTTCTGGAATTTACACAGCTTTTAGTTTACGACTGCCTATCTCATTTCTTGAGGTGCTAAATTGGCAGGGCAGTACAAAACCCCCCCAAATGACCCCATTTTGGAAAGTAGACCCCCTAAGGAAATTGATAAGAGGCATGTTGAGCCCATTGAATATTTTATTTTTTTGCCTCAAGCGATTGAATAATGACAAAAAAAAAATTTTTTTTTTTTTTTTACACAAAGCTGTCACTAAATGATATATTGCTCACACATGCTATGGGCATATGTGAAATGACACCCCAAAATAAATTCTGCTGCTTCTCCTGAGTACGGGGATACCACATATGTGGGACTTTTTGGGAGCCTAGCCGCGTACGGGGCCCCGAAAACCAAGCACCGCCTTCAGGCTTTCTAAGGGCGTAAATTTTTGAGTTCACTTCTCACTACCTATTACAGTTTTGAAGGCCATAAAATGCCAAGATGGCACAAAACCCCCACAAATGACCCCATTTTAGAAAGTAGACACCCCAAGCTATTTGCTGAGAGGCATGTTGAGTCCATGGAATATTTTATATTTTGCCACAAGTTGCGGGAAAATTACAAACTTTTTTTTTTTTTTTTTCACAAAGTTGTCACTAAATGATATATTGCTCATGCATGCCATGGGCATATGTGAAATGACACCCCAAAATAAATTCTGCTGCTTCTCCTGAGTACGGGGATACCACATATGTGGGACTTTTTGGGAGCCTAGCCGCGTACGGGGCCCCGAAAACCAAGCACCGCCTTCAGGCTTTCTAAGGGCGTAAATTTTTGAGTTCACTTCTCACTACCTATTACAGTTTTGAAGGCCATAAAATGCCAAGATGGCACAAAACCCCCACAAATGACCCCATTTTAGAAAGTAGACACCCCAAGCTATTTGCTGAGAGGCATGTTGAGTCCATGGAATATTTTATATTTTGCCACAAGTTGCGGGAAAATTACAAACTTTTTTTTTTTTTCACAAAGTTGTCACTAAATGATATATTGCTCACGCATGCCATGGGCATATGTGAAATGACACCCCAAAATAAATTCTGCTGCTTCTCCTGAGTACGGGGATACCACATATGTGGGACTTTTTGGGAGCCTAGCCGCGTACCGGGCCCCGAAAACCAAGCACCGCCTTCAGGCTTTCTAAGGGCGTTACAGTTTTGAAGGCCATAAAATGCCAAGATGGCACAAACCCCCCCCAAATGACCCCATTTTGGAAAGTAGACACCCCTAAATTTAGGGGTACACTAGTGAGACTAGGTAATAAATGGCGGGTGCCCTGAAACTATAAAAAAATAACTAACCAACCAGCGTCACCTGTAACAGTTATATGGTGATCACTGGTGAAAGGGTTAACTAGGGGGCAATCAGGGGGCTTTATGCGGTAGTATATGGGGGTCCCTGGCGCTATAAAAAGCTGCGGCGAACCTAAATACCTACCTGCCTAACTAGCGTCACCTGTGACACTAATACAGCGATCAGAAAAACGATCGCTTATTAGGCTGGGTTCACACTGGAGCGATGCGGGAACGCCACGAATGCGCGGCGGGTTCCCGCATCGCATGCCTCCCGGCGGCAGTTCACACTGCCCTATGCGAACTGCTGGGAGTGTCAGTGAAATGTTAATGACACCCCCAGATCAGTTCGCATATCGCAGTGCGATCTGCAAACTTGGATCGCATGGTGTGAACACCCATGCGATCCGATTCTGCTGCGGACCAAAAAAAGGGTCCCGTGCGAGTTTGCGGCGGGTGCGGCGGGTGCGACACGAATTCAGCCATACTATCTGTATAGCTGAACTCGAATCGCACAGAGATCGGATGTGATTTGCACTGCAGTGCGGTGCGAATCACATCCGTTCTCATAAACCGCTGCAATGTGAACCCAGCCTTAGTGACACTGGCGACGGGGGGTGATCACGGGGTTAAACCTTTATTGGGGGGGGTTAGGGGGGTACCTTAGAACTAAAGGGGGCTAACCCTAACTGCCCTAACAGTTATTAGTCACAAATGACACCCGCCGGGTGATCAGGGGGTTAAACCTTTATTAGGTAATAAATGGCGGGTGCCCTGAAACTATAAAAAAATAACTAACCAACCAGCGTCACCTGTAACAGTTATATGGTGATCACTGGTGAAAGGGTTAACTAGGGGGCAATCAGGGGGCTTTATGCGGTAGTATATGGGGGTCCCTGGCGCTATAAAAAGCTGCGGCGAACCTAAATACCTACCTGCCTAACTAGCGTTACCTGTGACACTAATACGGCGATCAGAAAAATGATCGCTTATTAGGCTGGGTTCACACTGGAGCGATGCGGAAACGCCGCAAATCCGCGGCGGGTTCCCGCATCGCATGCCTCCCGGCGGCAGTTCACACTGCCCTATGCGGACTGCTGGGAGTGTCAGTGAAATGTTACTGACACCCCCAGATCAGTTCGCATATCGCAGTGCGATCTGCAAACTCGGATCGCATGGTGTGAACACCCATGCGATCCGATTCTGCTGCGGGCCAAAAAAAGAGTCCCGTGCGAATTTGCGGCGGGTGCGGCGGGTGTGGCGGGTGCGGCGAATGGCTGAACTCGAATCGCACAGAGATCGGATGTGATTTGCACTGCAGTGCGGTGCGAATCACATTCGTTCTCATAAACCGCTGCAATGTGAACCCAGCCTTAGTGACACTGGCGACGGGGGGTGATCACGGGGTTAAACCTTTATTGGGGGGGTTAGGGGGGTACATTAGAACTAAAGGGGGCTAACCCTAACTGCCCTAACAGTTATTACAGTCACAAATGACACCAATGCAAAAAAAAAATAAAAAAAATAAAAAAATGACATTGGTGTCACTGTGACTGGGGGGGCAGGGGTAATTGGGGGGGTGATCGGGGGGTAAAGGGGGGGTGTGAGTGTGCCTGGCATGTTCTACTGTGTGTGTAGAGTGTTGGTGCAACTCACCGATCCGCTCTACGAAAAATACCGACACGGAGGAGAGAATACATCACTTCCTCTCCTGTGTTTACATTACAGGAGAGGAAGTGATGTCACGGGGGATTCCTATTCGTCGGGAGCGATCGCGTGGGGGTGGCCATGAATGAATGGCTGCCCCCTCGTCCCGGATCGCTCCCGGACGAAAACCGACCGCCGCAGGCACCGGGCGGGGGCCCGATCGGGCCCCCGACCCGCGGGAGGCAAGGGACGTACATGTACGCCAATATGCCTGCCCGTGCCATGCTGTCGACGTACATCGTTGTGCGGCGGTCGGCAACTGGTTAAAGTGTGTTCTGGGTGAGTGTTTTTCTTAACTGTCTGGGGGATGGGCTAGCAGTGACATGACCCTGATCACTGCTCCCAATGACAGGGAGCAGACGATCGGTGTCATGTGACTAGGCAGAAGCGTGAAATAAAGTTTGTGTTGTAATGTACAATGTTTAATGTGCAAAAGTACTTATTTTGTTTTTTTTCTGCTTTTTGCCTCCCCAGTTTCCTTCATCGCCACAGGAATGGCAGACTGTGGCATCCCATTTTGCCACCCGTTGGGACTTTCCTAACTGCGGTGGTGCGATAGATGGGAAGCACGTCCACATTGTGCCACCACCCCATTCGGGGTCATACTTTTTTAATTACAAGGGGTTTCACAGTATTGTGTTAATGGTGGTGGTGTCGGCACAGTATGAATTTCTATATGTGGACGTGGGGAAGAATGGCCGGATGTCGGATGGAGGAGTCTTCGCCCAGACGGAGTTCTACCGCCGTCTACAGACAGGTGGCCTGGGCTTGCCACCTGATTCGGAGAAAGTGGAGGAACTACCCTTCGTATTCATCGCTGATGAGGCTTTTGCTCTTGACGACCACATCATGAGGCCATTCCCCCAAAGAGCCCTCACCCCGGAGAGGAGGGTTTTCAACTACCGGCTGGCCAGAGCGAGAAGAGTTGTGGAAAATGCATTTGGAATAATGGCCAGCCGGTTCCGTGTATTTCTGACTGCTCTAAACCTAGCGGAATACAAACTGAACTATGTCATACTTACGTGCTGCATTTTGCACAATTTTTTACACAAATACTCAAATACTTATTTATCCGGAATAATGCCGGAGGCTGGAGTTGGTCCAGAATCCATGACAGGCCTGGATACTGGCCGTACTGGCTTGGCCCCCCAAAGTGCACGTGAAGTTCGCGAAAGATATGTGACTTATTTTAACGGTAGGGGGGCCATTGCAATGCCACCCAATCTTTAATTTTTAAAAAGAGGAAAATAATAAAAGAACCTCAAATCTGAAATGTGTTTTCTTGCTTGCTTTTGGTTTGTGCTGTCTCCTATGTTATCCTAGTGCACTTGTAGTGCCAAGTGTATTTTCATTAAATTCAATAAGGCCCATTGTCACTGGATACACAAAATCCCTTTTCCCAAACTGGTATTAAGCATTGAAAGAATACGCCACACATTCTTGATTATTCAAAATTTTAATTTGGCCACATTCACATGTGCCATTGAATATTTAGTGATGTAAATTTTTTTTTTGGGTTTATTTAACTTTCTTTGCCAAACATTTTTTTGTTTCCTTTTTTTTTAAATTTTTAAAAACATTTTTTTTTTTTTTTGTGGTTTTTTTTTTTCTATAAAAAATATGAAAAATGTATAACAACAATCAGCCACAATCATAAAAATTGGTGAAGTAACAATCTTTGAACTAAAACAAGGGAAATGAAGAACATGATCGATATTATGGAGAAACGGATTATATTCTCCCCAAAATATCGATCATGTTCTTCATTTCCAGCTGCATATTGTCAATCTGAGTCTTCATGAGATCCAGGCTAGTTCGCATGTCATCTAGTTCCCCATTCCAGCCCATTATCTGGCCAATCAGCCTTTGTGCGCTGTCACTGGAAAATGGGGCCCTTTCCACAAACAGAACATCACCTACAATAGATGGGAAACATTTGGTCAAAAATTATGCAGTCATACATGGATTTCAACAAGCTGGGGTGTCAGACACTCACCTGGTGGGGTGCCCATCTCCCCTACTTCCTCCACCTCTCCTTCCTCAACCTCTCCTTCCTCGACATCCTCGGGGGGGGCACTGGTGCTTGGAAATGTGTCGCTTTCCACAACCACAACATCACCTAAAATAGATGTAAAAACATGTGTTTGGAAATATGCAGGTATACATCGATTACCTGAAGCTGTGGTGTCAGACACTCACCTGGTGGGGTGCCCATCTCCTCTCCTTCTTCCACCTCTCCTTCCTCCACATGCACATCCACGGGGGGGATGGGGCTAACCTCACATTCCTGCTGGCAAGGGTGGCGGTCCCTGGGATCCTGCTTTGTGAGGCTTTTCTGCCCTATGAGAAATTAACAAACAAAAAGGTATACTTTAGCACACAGATATTTAAGGCCAGAACTAGGAAGATGAAACCTTGATTAGAAGTGTTGTACAATTGTCGGTTTATGAAGAGATGCAAAATGTGAAGACATGATAAATCAATTCACTTTGCCCAAAAATCAAATAATTTGCTTTTTGTGCCAAGGTTCACACATGCCCAACCCCCCCCCCCCCCCAAGTATACCAGGGAACCCCGTGTGGCGTGTGGTTTACCCTAATAAATGTTCTCTGGTGTCCCACACCTTTGCTCATGAGTGCAGATGTGTTTTTACCCAGCTGCCAAGTGTCCTCTCCTTCAATTACACTGAATGTTCTTTTCTAGTCATTGTATTTTGAAACACATCTAAACCACAATGTCCTAATCATTTGTTGTGTCCTAAAAATTACACAGCCAAAAAATGCTGTTCAAACCCTGTATCATAAACGAGGTTTGCCACGAACAATTTACGAGGGTTTGTTAAAACGATACGATTCTTTTACTGTATACAACATGAAAGCAGCAATTTTTTACATTGTACAAAGGTAAAGCATATGGATCTGTATGCAATAATCATAAAATAGGAACACACGACAAGTACTTACTTTTTTTCAGAACTTTCTTGATCCTTCTGTATTGATCCGGCTCCCTCAATTTCAGGTCGGACCACCGTTTCCTCAATTGACCGTCGTACCCCAAAACGATTATGCAGGGTCTTAACTACTTTGGCCATGATTCTGGCCTTGCGCAAGTTCGGATGGGTGTATGGTCCATACTTGCCATCATAATCCTTACTTCGCAAGATTGCCACCATCTCCACCATCTCTTGAAATGCCATATTTGAGGCCTTAAATCTCCTCTTTCCGGATCGGGACGTTTGTGGCTCCGGGGATTCGTGACTACTGGAGTCGTTAAGATCAAGCACCTGTTGTGTTTCCGCCACGTCTCTCCTACTGCGCACCGTAGAGAAAAGGGGGCGGGGAATATTCTTGTAAAAGAACGTCATGGGCGGGCAACGCAGGCGTAGTTCTACGCGTACGCACTGGATCTTACGCCAAAATGCACATGTCGTACGTACGTTAAGTGCGCAGAAAGGGGCGGGAAAACATGAACTTGACTAAAAGAACGTCAGGGGCGGGCAACGCAGGCGTAGTTCTACGCGTACGCACTGGATCTTACGACAAAATCACACGTCGTACGTACGGTAAGTGCGCAGAAAGGGCGGGAAAACAAGAACTTGACTAAAAGAACGTCAGGGGCGGGCAACGCAGGCGTAGTTCTACGCGTACGCACTGGATCTTACGACAAAATCACACGTCGTACGTACGTTAAGTGCGCAGAAAGGGGCGGGAAAACATGAACTTGACTAAAAGAACGTCAGGGGCGGGCAACGCAGGCGTAGTTCTACGCGTACGCACTGTATATAACGACAAAAATCACATGTCGTACGTACGGTAAGTGCGCAGAAAGGGCGGGAAAACAAGAACTTGACTAAAAGAACGTCAGGGGCGGGCAACGCAGGCGTAGTTCTACGCGTACGCACTGTATATAACGACAAAAATCACATGTCGTATGTTCGTTTGCGAAAATAGGAACAGAAGTTGGGAGCAAGCAAAACGAAGGTAAGTTTAAACCATTTCCCCAAATAAGTGGCAGATCCTGGAGTCTATCTTGGGCTAAGATTAGGAGAGTCTGAGCTAACATTATGTTTTTTGGCTTGTGTATTGTCTTTCAGAAAAATGAATCAAAAATTCAGGGATCCGGAATTTTTAAGTCTGTTTATCGACAAATATAAGGAGATGTCAAATCTGTGGCATGCCAAGCACAAGGATTATTTTAATAAACCAGTAAGGAGGGCAACACTGGAGAGATTTTTGACATTTGTGCAGACTTGGATCCCAGAGGCAGACGTGGACTTTGTGGAGAAGAAAATTCAAATATTGCAAAACATGTACCGAAAGGAAAAGAGGAAAATCGAACAATCCAAAACATCAGGAGCAGCACCAGGTGATGTGTATGTACCCAGGCTGTGGTACTTTGAAAAGCTACGGTTCCTGGACGACCGGTGTAAACCCAGGGAGTCGCTTTCTACTCTTCCCTCCACCCTTCCCTCCACCCTTCCCTGCAGCATTCCCTCCACCTCAGCAGAGGCTGATGAGCCTTCCATCCTGGAAGAAGCGGATGCACCCAGCTGGAGCCAGGTATTTTTTGAGCAAAAATAGTGATATTCATAATATTAATGATGTTAACTAGATGTTATTCGAATTTGTACGCTATTATTGATGTTAAAAAATAGTTAAAATTTGGACATATCAATTTACAGTAGTGGCCACAAATGTTTGTCACCAGCAGAAACAAGAAATAGTGGTGTCATAATGATACTCTTTTATATGTATTAACAGAATTTTGAAGTCAGGAGCTGAAATTTTTTTAGGATTGATGAACAAAAAACTAAAACAATGTCCCTTTTTTATACACAGGAGGAGCTCAGCCAGGAGGAAGGTGGGGAAAGTGGCAGGCAGGAGGAGGCCGTGCCCTCTGTCAGCCAGGAGGTGGCCGGGCCTAGTAGAAGCATGACAACATCACAAGTGCCTCCCCTCCGTCTTCCATCAAAAAGGGCAAAAAAAAATACGCTAGCACAGGAGGAATCCCTGCGCCTAATTAGAGAGGCTACTAATGTCTTAAACAGCCCCCCTGACGCAGAAGAGGCCTATGGCTGCTACATCGCCAGCCGTCTCCACCAATTAGAGATGGGCCAACGTCTCCACTGTGAAAGGCTCATTTTCTTGGCGTTACAGAAGGGGCTGAGTGGAGAATTATCGGCCAGCAGCAATATTGTGGAGCATGTTCCTCCTGTTCCTCCTCCTCCTCCTCCTCCTCCTGCCACGAGTACACCACCGGAGACACAGCCTCCCAGGAAGGCTACAGGGAAGTCTGCAGGGAAGGGTGCAGTGAAGGGTGGAGCGAAGAGAAGAAGGTGATGACCTGGCTTCACTCTGGTCCGACCAAAAAGACACAGCCTGTTGTACCACAGCCTGGGGACATATATACCATCTGATGCTGCTCTTGATGTCTGGGATTCTGGGACCATATTGGATTTCGTAATATTTGAATTTTCTTTTACACAGAGTTTCACGTTTGCCCTGGGGCCAAAACGCTACACAAATGTCACAATTTTCTCCAGTGTTGCCTTCATTTTTTTGTTTGTTGAACCAGAATAAATGGATATTTTTTTTTGAAAATATAATTGCCTATGTGTTTTTTGGTCAAATACCTTTCTATAAAAGACAATGTGAAATTAACAAGGGACACTAACCTCCTTGAGGTCACCAGAATAAAAATAAAAAGGTTATTGTGGTAATGAAAAAAAAATAAAAAAAGTTTTTGGTGTTAACTTGACGGAACAATTAAATATGGAGATCACAATAAAACAAAAATGGTAAAGAATTCTACCAAAAATATGTTTGAAAAAAATTAGTCAACACCATTTTTTATTTATTTATTTTTTTTTTTTTGGAGTAATTTTTTCATCAAGATTTTTTTGGGAATTCTTGAACATTTTTTTTCTTGTGATCTCCATATTTAATTATTCAGTCAAGTTACCAATTTTTATTTTTTACTTGACAGAATAATTAAATATGGAGATCACAATAAAAAAAATGGTAAAGAATTCTACCAAAAATATGGAGGAAAAAAAGTAATCAAAAATAAAAACAAAAAAAAAAAAAATATATATTGAGATGGGGCTTTAAAATAAAAACAAGATCATCCATGAGATGAGGAGAAATAAAACAGAAATGTGTTTGGTGAGAACTCTGTGAGTGAATATGAGCAGCAAAGCAACTTCGTTCTTCTAGCATTATAAATAAAGACTTCGTTCTTCTAGCATTATAAAGAAGATGCGCTATACATTTAAACGAGCACAGAATTTGCAGCATGACGAATGTGCTACTTCCAATAGGAACTGGAGTTTTACAAGACCGAGCACTTCCGTCTCGTACTTGCTTCAGAGCATGCGTCGTTTTAGGACTGTCAGAACAGCATACAGACGAGCGGACTTCTACATCAGAACTGGGTCCGGCGGAGTTCCGTCGGGAAAATTTGAAGCATGCTTCATTTCTAAAGTCCGTCAGACTTTGGCGAATCAAAAGTCCGTTGCAGCCCACACACGATCGGATAGTCTGACGGACTCGGTCCGTCGGAGTTTGGATGTCGAAAAGTCCGCTCGTGTGTACGGGGCATAAGAGGTTGTTATGCTAGTGAAACTGTGAATGTAATCAGGGAATAATGTTGAATGCTGTGAGGGATGTACTTAGAGTGGAGAATGGTGAAGCAGGGAGGGATGTACTGAGAGCGAAGTATAAATGGTGGATGCAGAGAGAGATATACTGTATATGGAGGGTAAATGGTGAATGCTGGAGAGATGTATTGTGAGTGGAGGGTAAATGGTGGGTACAGGAAGAGATGTACTGTAAACGGATACTAAAGGGTGAATGCTGGGAGGCATACTGTAAGTGGCGGATACAGGAGAGATGAACTGTCAGTGGAGGGTAAATGATGGATGCAAGGATAGGTATACTGTTAGTGGAGGGTAAATGGTGGATGCAAGGATAGGTATACTGATAGTGAAGGGTAAATGGTGGATGCAAGGAGAGATATACTGTTAGTGGAGCGAAAATGGTAGCTTCACTAAGTGATATACTGTGAGCAAGGTGCCTGGGAAGAAATGTACTGTGATTGGAAATGGGAGTGGGGATGGGAATATGTTGGTAGGCAAGGAGGTGCTCTGGCTGGAGGGGGGTGTATGGTAGGGAGGCGCTGTGGCTGGGGATGATGAAGGGAATGAGGTGTCTGAAAAAGAGTCATTGTGACCTGGGTGTCAGAGAGGGAGGTGTTGTGGAGCACTGGATGTGGAAAGCCGACCCATGGGAGGGCCTGGCCAAGGCTGAGGTGGAACGCATGCCTCGCTTGTGGACCGCACGGGCGTGGTGACCTCAGGGGGGTGGTAAGGCTTTTCAGAGCATGCGCATAAGAGGGGAAGGGGGTGGGGTATACAATCACGATGAATGACAACTTAAGGATGAGACACAAGACAGTATACATGCCTATGAATCCTTTGTGAGAATAATAATAAATAAGGATCAAAGATCAAGACTTTATGCATACATCCCAATATAAAATACAAATCAATTAAAAGTAAGAGTAAAAGTAATTAATATGAATTACAATGATTTAAAATTATCTATGCAGAAAATTTAAGATATATACCTGTATTACCTGTATGTATAACAATGTATAAAAATATATAAGAGGATATTCCATATACATCTAACAGCTGCCATATCATATAGCAGTATATTAAATATGCTGGATTAGTAATATGAACTAGGATGAAGGTAATAAAATACATAGTGGTGCATTCCATATTAAGAAAATGCAGGATTATGGTTTGTACAATATATACATATAAAAATTAATCAGTATGATGTAGTAAACTTTGCTTCATTAATTAAAGGGGAGGGAAATTTTGGAAGGAATATGAACTTATTTTTATTTTTTTTAAAGGAGAGAAGATCTGGAAAGAATAGGGATTTTGTAAAAAGAAATGCATTTTAGCCCTTGTACACACGGTCGGAGATTACGACAACCAAATCCGTCGGAGTAATTCCGACGGATTAATTCTGGAAGAGGTCCGGAAGTGATGTTGCATACACACGGTCGGAACTAAGTTGTCGGAATATCCGATTGTACATAACGCGATGACATTATTTTGTTACGACGGGACTATGTTCAGGCTAGTAGCCAATAGCTTTGGTCTAGGAACTTGATCTGAGCATGCGTGGCACTTTGTCCGTCGGAGTATGTCCGATAGGAGCATTTTGTCGGAAAATGTTACCGGCAAGTTGGAAAACTTGGTCCGTCGGATATTCCGATGGAAACAGTCCGATGCAGACCACACACAGTCGGAATATCTGACAAAACAGTCCGATAGGAAACATTCCGTCAGAATCTCCAACCGTGTGTACAAGGGCTAAGATATTCATTGCTGGGTAGTCTGATTAGATGAAAAATAGATTTATTGGTTATTAGGTGTGTTAGAGCTGATGTACAGAAGTAACCAATGCCTATGCTCTTAAGTCCATGTGTCTAAGCTAGTACACATAATAAAGATGACATACCTGTTTGTCTACAGGTGTTAGAAGGTACATATACTAATCACAGTTTATAACGTATCAAACTTACTGTGGTTGTCTACAGACTTTATATCAGTGTTAAACATTTAAAATGGCATCTTTACTCTTATTTATGTTATATATGTCTACATGTAAAAAACTCCATATTCTAAAATGAATGCAAAGTCCTAAAGTCTATATAGCTCTAGGAAATAAAAATATATTTATTTACAGTCTTGGATTTTGGAAATATTTTATGTGACAAATCAAAGCCGCAGTCTTTCTGCTCTGTCTTTTGAAAATTCAGACCATTACAATCGTATCTACAACCCCATTGCTATCTACTTAGCCTAATGCTGTGTTTAAGGTCTAACATTTGTCCGTGCTGATTGTACACCTGGGAGGTTACACTACATATGCTAGTACGATGCTGTTTGTTGGATGCCGACCACACACAGGTAGGTGTTGAAACTGTTTGTCACACTCTAAGCTCTTCAAGCAAAGGGCAGCCACATATGCCAGCAGTGCACAGACACGGAGTCACACAGCACGTGAGCACAGCTAGTATTCTTTGACACAGGACTTGTACAAAGTGAATAAGAAAATATCTTGAGACAAGGGGTCAGGATAGAACAGGTTTGATTGTAGAATACAAAATAGATCAGCAATAATGACCCCGTGCTTGTCCTCGCTGAGTATCCCAATTTATAAAATTAGTCTATGCATAGATTATAACTAAAACATGGAACTGTTTTAAAGCCTGGAATTAAATTGAACACATTATAAAGTGATACTTTATAAAGTATTTCAGGAGAACCAAGCAATTATTTTAATAGGTACATGAGGTTTTCCATTCACTCAAAGTACATTTTATGGTTCAGATGTAGCATTCCTTTTTGCATTTATTATTTTAATATGGGCTTAATTTCAGAGCCAGTCCATATACAATATATCACATTTGATTAAGTACAGTGCTTTGAGTGATCCATCATTCAGGAACCATACTACCACAATTTAAAGTGATATTAAAGTCTTGTTTTTCATGTAAAAAAACGAAAAAAAATGTCATACCTGCTCTGTGTAGTGGTTTTGCACAGAGCAGCCCGGAGCCTCCTCTTCTTGTGTCTCACATTGACACCCCTGCCCCTCCCTCCTACCGATTGCCCCCACAGCAAGCACCCTGGCAGAGCGCTGCTCCACCCCCTGCATCTCCTGATTGGATCACTGGCTGTGATTGACAGCAGCAGCAGCCAATTGCTGTTGCTGCCAAAAGCCAATCAGAAGTGCAAGTACCCAGGGAGGCAAGGCTCTCTTGGACATTGCTGGATTGAGAGGGGGCTCAGGTAAGTATTGGGGGGGGGTCTGGGGGGGGGGGGGCTGATACACACAGAAGGTTTTTTACTTTCACGCATGGAATGCATAAAAGTAAAAAACCTTGTACCTTTACAACAGTGGGACAACCGGAAGCCCTTGTACACACGGTCAGAGAATCCGTCGGAATGTGTCCTATCGGACCGTATTGTCGGATAATCTGACTGTGTGTGGTATGCATCGGACTGATTCCGTCGGAATATCCATCGGACCCAATTTTCCAACTTGTTGGAAATATTTTCCGACCAACTGGTCCGATCGGACATACTCCGATCATGTGTAGAGAATTTTGATCGGACCAAGTGCCACACATTCTCAGATCAAATTCCTACATCAAAGCTATTGGCTACTAGCCTGAACGTAGTCCCATCGTAACGAAATTACGTCATCACATTCTGAATGATCGGATTTTACGACAACTTAGTCCGACCGTGTGTATGCAACAGTTTCGGACAAGATCCGACGGACAAAATCCGACGGATTTGGTTGTCGAAATCTCCGACCGTGTTTACAGGGGCGAAGACAGCTGTCACCCCATGATAGAATAAGACTGAATTAGAACCTTCATGGTTAGATCAGCAGGTATTCTTTTGAAAATGAAAGCCGCATAGTTAAATATATTACAAATTATGTTTTGGAATTATATTAACATGTTAAACATTACAAGTGAAATTTTGGTGATTGGTTTTAAGGTCTACATTCAAATATCTACTATTAGTGTAGTCTTTTAAAGAGCAATATGGCAGAATTCATTTAAGACAACGCAAGAAAACATATTACTTAGAGAGCAAAAAGCTTACAGAAGTTATTATTCCTATGCATTGCCCTGACTTGAAGATTATGCTAGTTTTTATAGCTGAAACTAAAGACATGTTCAACACAAACATATTTAGAATGGTTCGGTCGTTATACCAAATGAACAAGAAACTCTCTTTGCTTGAGAAGACTTTAACAACTTCATTTTTTTTTCACTGAAAATAAAATGGCATGGCAACTATGTGACCAGTCAGATGAAACTAAAGGTAATTAGGACGAGTGTGGGGTTAATTTGGTCTATAATTATATTATATTAAGGAAATTAAATTGGTTTCTTTGCTAAATTGAGATTCATTAAAGCTACAGATATTAAAAAATATACTATAAAATTACATGAAGCATGTACACATTAATAGCCATTAGTAATAGCTTGATATTTCCAACCAAGCAACAGTTTGGAGGGAAGTCAAAAGGGTGACTGCTGTCACCTCACAAGACAGATTTTATTATGTTCTTGCCTTCCTGACACTTCACAGGGACTCGTTTTCACAATGCTCCATCACAGCTCGAAAAATTCTAGCATATTTTGCATTTCACAGCATCAGCCTTACACAGAGACACTCAATATTCCATTGCCACGTAAAGCCTGTGAAGAAAGGGGCTTCTGTTACAGGCAAGGCATAGAATAGGCTGCATACAGGATGGAGATCCATAATCCATTGTGTGTGCAAAATGACTGCACATCTCTTATGCTAATAGTCAACACAATGACATTTTTTTTTCTGTGCTAGAAAAGCTGCTATATGTTTTGGTGTATGACCTAGCCGGATGAATATGAAGGCAAATGTGTTTATTACTATAAAACATCAGTCTTACTAAAGAAAATAGTTCATGCCAGCAGAGTTGCGTGCACAGTGCCTACTACCAATAAACTGAATTTTATTGAAAACAGTCATTTTAAGCCATAAGAACAGTGTACTCTTTATTTATTGAAAAAACAGAAACGTCAAAGCTGATATTTTAGTTGTAGTATTAAAGGGCAACTCTACCTACTTCTCAAGCCTTTATTTACTTTGTTACAAAAAAATATAGGTGTTCATAAATATAATTAGGTTTACTTATATGTCTACATCACAGATCAAGGACTTGCACCCCATTCTAGCCATGGGTGATTGCAAATTTGAAGCCAGCTGTTATTTTCCAAAACTGGTAAAAGTGCAAACAAATCTTTGATGTATGGGGGTGTTCTGTACATCTTCAGATCTTGTGAATGGCTCACTACTGTTCCTAGCAGTTTTTTTTGTTTTTGTTTTTTTATTAATGTAACACAGAGATTTATCATGTGATTGTAGCAGAAAGACCCTTCTACCCAACACCAAGAAGTAGCTGCAGGACATGGAAACTAAAAGTAGCATTACCATCAGGAGCAAGGTCTCTGCAATCAAATTGGCTAAAATACTTGCAATGTGTTTAACTGTTGGGCAGGATTTTTCTTTTTTTCAGCAGATGTAGATTTTTACTTAACATTTTTTTTACATCCCTTAATGACAAGATCTGTGCTCATATGTTTCCAAATTTACACATTTGCCACTGGTACACCAAGGGGATCTTATTTTCCTGTTTGACTTTTAATTTACACTATATGGTCAAAGGTTTGGGTACAACTGACTTTCATGCCGGGTACACATGACCAGACTTTCCATCAGAATAAACTCTGACGCTCTTTCCGAAGGAGTTCCTCTGAAGCGGACTTGCCTACACACGATCACTCCAAAGTCCATTCATTTAGAACGCAAAGACATACGACGGGACTAGAAAAGGAAGTTCAATAGCCAGTAGCCAGTAGTCTGACCTTTTCTGCCGGAAAGTCCGGTCGTGTGTACGCGGCGACACACTGTAATGCATGCTCCTGTACGAGTGGTTGGGGCATATAACTGGCTTAGTGTAGCTTCAATTATAGCAGCCCCCATTCCCTTAGGCAAGCAGACCTACTGGTGCTGCTGTATTGACTGACCAAAAAGCACACGAGGTACAGCAAAGACAGAAAAAAGAGTACCTGTGGTACAGGGTGACTATGGCCAAGGAGATAACATCACTACCTTGCTTATCTGTAAACGGTAAAGTGGTGTTATCCATCTGGCCTTTTATGTGATAGGGACCTGTTATTTTCAGGTCTGAATGAATAGGGACACAAATCTTTTGGCACATACAAAGTCCCTTTATATACGTCTCAGCTGTGTATATAGATGTTCAGCTATAAATGTTTGTTTAAAAATCAAAGGTTTTATGCATATAGTAAAGTATTAATGAATAATTAACATGTGCATGCTCATGAAAACAGTCCAAATGAAATTTCTTATAGGCAGAAAACTGCTCAATGCAAAAGTCCACGAACAAGTTTATATGTCGCCAGATTCCAGTGATCCAATCAAAGTGGACAACTCTCTTCATCCAGAAGCGTACCCCTACTCACAGGCTGCTTACCAAAAGATAAGACCCTGGACATAGAGGTCTGGATGCACTTTGGGATTGATAATATGTTCCAGGTTTCAAGTGAAAAACATCCAATCGGGGAGGACAATCCACATATGGAATTTAGACTGAGGCAAAGGAAAGCAAGAAAGTATATCATAGTGTAGTAGTTGTAAAATCCAGAATTTAAGAGGGTTAAAACAGTCCGAAAAATCGCATCTAAACACAGGTAATTCTGATCAGCACCCCAGTAGGTGTGATAACATGACTGTTGTAGCTCCACTTGACGTGTCTTGTCCAATAGAACGTCATCAATAGGGCAATGGAGTATAGTGATGACTGAGGATGTAATCAATACATAGACACAGCCCACAATGATAACTAGAGGATGCTCCCCTCCTCAGACATCAGTATCAAGACTCAGCGGCCGTATTGCTGAAGCCCACTCACTCGGGAACAAATCAGAAATCAAATAGAATGAAAAAATATATAGTTAAATGAAATATAATATTTATATATATTAATATATGAATATATATTAAATCAAAATATGTCTGCGTATAAGTGATTTCATTTGGACTACTTATTGATTTATACGTTTAAACACTATGTATTTCACTTACGCCCCTTTCACACTGAGTGGCATCGCCTGTATTTTTAGCTCAGGGGGCGCGCAGGCCGCTTGTGCACGGGATGACGTCAATAGACATAGTCCCGGCAAAGCAGGTCCATGCTGTAGCCGTCATTCGGCTATAGCGCAGATCTCATGCGGTTAAAGAGGAGGGCCGGTTTAAAAAAAAAAAAAAAAAAAGTCAGCAGCTGCAAACACTGTAGCTGCTGACTTTTAATAAGCACACTTACCTGTCCAGGGCGCCCGCGATGTCGGCCGCCCGAGGCTGACCCGTCCCTCGGTCTCGAGTCCCGGCGAGTCACGCAGCGCTCTGTGAATGGGGCGCGCTGTGTTCTGGGACACACAGTTCCCAGAACACAGCGCGACCCATTACCCAGAAGACGCCGCACGGAGGAGAGAAGACAGAAGATCTCCGCGGAGGAGGAAGAGGCAGATTAGGATGATGTGCCTAGCAACAGGCATTTCTGGTAAGTTAAAAAAAAAATATTTAATTTTTTATTTTTTATTTTTAATGTATTTTTTTTTTCAGGGTGGCCCTCCACTTTAAGACCAGACCACGTTTTGCAATTCAGCACTGTGTCGCTTTAACTGACAATTACGCGGTCATGCAACGTGGCTCCCAAACAAAATTGACATCCTTTTTTCCCCACAAATAGAGCTTTCTTTTGGTGGTATTTGATCACTCCTGCATTTTTTATTTTTTGCACTATAAACAAAAATAGAACGACAATTTTGAAAAAAACGCATTATTTTTTACTTTTTGTTATAATAAATATCCCCCAAAAATATATAAAAAAAAATTTTTTCCCTCAGTTTAGGCCGATACGTATTCTTCAACATATTTTTGGTAAAAAAAAATTGCAATAAGTGATTATTGATTGGTTTGCGCAAAAGTTATAGCGTTTACAAAATAGGGGATAGTTTTATGGCATTTTTATTAATATTTTTTTTTTACTAGTAATGGCGGCGATCAATGATTTTTATTGTGACTGCGACATTATCGGACATTTTTGACACATTTTTGGAACCATTGTCATTTATACAGCAATCACTGCTATACAAATGCAGTGATTCCTGTGTAAATGACACTGGCAGTGAAGGGGTTAACCAGTGGGTGGCAGTGTAGGGGTTAAGTGTTCCAGGGGTTTATTACTAACTGTGGGGGGCTGGGCTTTGTTTTAGTGAACACTGATCTCTGCTCCAATCACATGGAGCAGAGATCAGCGTCACTAGTTGCTAGGCAGAACGGGGAGATGCTGTTTACAACGGCATCTCCTCGTTCAGCCGCCCCGTGAGATGATCGCGAGTATGCCTGCGGTGATCGAGGCCACGGGACCCGCGACCGTACTCACGGGGGTCCCGGCACGCTTGCAATGGCAGGGTGGCATTTAAAACTGGACGTACCTTTACGCCAGTATGCCTGCCCGTGCCATTCTGCCGACGTACATCGGCGTGCGCCAGTCGGAAAGTGGTTAAAGAAAAAAAATATTGAATATACCCAAATAACGTATTACTTTCCAAAACTCTTCAAACATTCAGACTGTCTGTACTATATAATGTTGTATGGGGCAAACATTAGAGAATATGTAATGTCTCAGGTACATTTTCAATAGCAAAAGCAATATTGTTAGGGCATATTGCACTTAAGTGTTCTATAAAGTCGGCTTTAGTCGCATATATAGAAGCATTCTGAGAATTGCTGTAGAGTACTCACCACTTTCTACAAATACCCTATTCAAATTTTTCAATTTGCATAATGGTATGTGAAAGAAACATTGGATTATGATGTTATGTGTGCATTAGTGGTGCTTTTTAGTATCTCCAACTTGGTCTAAATAGAGGTGTTTACATACAGTATATGACTTGGCTCCTTGAATAGATATTCCAAACAATTTTCTTAAATTCCTTAAGTGCATTAGATGTAATACATTACTATTCAGGTTTCATAGTCCTTGTAAACACTGGGTAATGGAATCATCTATTGTAAAAACATGGAGATATTTTCTGTGGGTTTGACCAAAACAGGTTGTGATTCTTAAAATCTTGGCATCATAAAAATATTTTAAATATGTACTGTATATATATTTTAATAGTTGTCTCATCTTGGGAGGGTACTGCTTTTATAGACCACAGCAATCCATCAGTGATCCAGAAATCTATAAACTGGCCAAAATAACTCCACACATCAATTATATATTTTTAGTGCACTCACCAGTCACCAATGCCTCTTCAGGTTTACACTGAGCCTAAGAAAGCCCACTGAATTTTGCTTACTCATTCACTAAGCTCAGGAGCAACTTCACTTGCAGAGGGCAACTGCACTTTGCAAAGGGCACAGTCTATTTGCCTTTAGTAAATCAACTCCTATGTGTCCATGCACACATTGGGGTTGATTTACGAAAGGCAAATAGATTATGCATTCTGCTCCAGAGCTTAGTAAACGTGGTAAAGCTTCACTTTGCAAAAGAATGTCAAATCAAATGCAAGGATAATTTAAAAAAACAGCATTTTTGCTAACACACGAGTGGAAGTCAGCAGAGCTTCTGCTCATTAACCTCCCTGGCGGTATGATTATTTCAGATTTTAGGTGCTGAAAGCGGTACCATTATTTTGCATGGAAATTTGGCATTTTATATTGTAGGCCTGTAATTCTTAGAAATAATTCACTTAAATCTGTCCAAACGAGAGTCTAATAGACATCCCGGGTATGATAAAATTTGAAATATGAAATCATAAATTATAATATATATATATATATATATATATATATATATATATATATATATATATATATTAAAATAAATAACTATAAGTAATTATGAAAAAATAATAATATAATAATAATAAAAATTATTCAATAATGTAATCAAATCAAAAACCCTGAAATATGCTGAGTTGCAGAATTGTTGCTGTCATTACTTACTATTAGTGTTTGATGATGAATTTCCCCACAAATCACTATCACTCAATTCTGAGAGTGATTCTAATTTATTATTGCTGTTTTCTAGCTGGTCTATAAGCACTTTTGATGTAAACGGACACTTTTTGGTTGCTATGGACAATCACCAGTTTCCAGGCATAAAGAGCAGTATTTATAATATAAAACGGTATGCAGGGCACTGGACAGACCACTAGGGACAAAGGGATGTGTAATTATTTGATACAGTACTGTAATCTGTAAGATTACAGTATACTGTATCTATACTGTGTATTTTACTTTTTGAATTTGGCCCCGAACTCTGTCCCTGTGCGTCGCAACGCTCGCAGGGAACAGAGCTCAGCGATGTGACAGATTGAGCGGAGGACGGTTCGCAGATCACAGTGGGGGGACATCGCTGGATCCAGGGGACAAGTTAAGTAAACCCTTCCATGGGTCCAGCGATGCGGTCCCGAGTCTGGCTCGGGAATACCGCTTATGGTATTTAAATCTCACCCCGAGCCAGACTCGGGAATACCGCCAGGGAGGCTACCTAAGCTCTGGAGCAACTGCATTTGCAAATTGCACAGTCTATTTGCCTTCAATAAATCAACCCCATAGGCTTTTAAAGGAGTTTTGGAGCAGCAGAGTTTAGAGGCAGTCTCCTTCTCCTAAACGCAGAAAAATTGCATTTGGGAGAGGAGCTTTTGGGCATAAAAAAGCGCCAAACACTGCTAAACTTGTCTAAATTCACCTAAACACTGGGCATGTTTAGCATTTCAGCATTTATTTATTTCAATGGCCAGAATAAACTACATTTCTGGCTAATGAACTAAACACCCAAACACTGCTAAACTCTGCTAAACTGGTTTGAAAAAAACAGCTTAGGTGAGTTTTTAATGCTGATTTTCTCATGTTCGTAAAAACAGCTTTTGCAATAAATGCGCATGAGGCCTTAAACCTGCCACAAAAGCACTTGTTCAGACAATTCTAATTTTGGGGTGACAACATTCTTTCCCTGACTTCAACCCTGTCACAAGCTTTTCTAATGGAGACCACAAGCAAAAATGCTAACGCTGATTATGCAGGCCTGCCCTAAGCTATGACATGCAGCACTGCTAAGTGTGTGCATGTACAGAGAAAGTGTCTGAAAGAGAGTGGAAGAGATAACAGCATTGAGATAAAAAACAAAATAAGAAAAAAATTCAATTACTTGCAGTACAGGTACATCCAGCCCTATATATTCTATAGGATGCTAGTGCACAGGAGCAGTCAGCCAGGCAGTAAAATTTATACTAGTAGTTAAGCTGCAGATGAAGAGAAGCCACAACCATAGACATGTGGGGGGAGGAAGGTGACATGGTTTACTATATTGCAGAGGCTAGAGAGAGAGGTGGGCTGGGCAAATTTTGTAAAAACAAAACAAAAAAAACTATTAATTTGTTCTTTTAAGCAGTGAGTTTGCAACAGTGATGGTTTAATGTCTTCCTTATCAAGGCTTATGTTTCTGTTTTGAAAAAAAGTTTACCTTGGTTGAAACATTTTAAAGCAGTCCTCCACCCTAAAGTGGAAGTTCCGCTAATCTGATCCCTCCCCCCCTCCGGTGCCACAATCGGCACCTTTCAGGGGGGAGGGGGTGCAGTTACCTAGATAATCCAGGTATCTGCACCCACTTCCGGGACAGACTGCCGCAGACCGCCGCAGATGCCCCGCCCCCCCGCTGTGTTCTGGGAAACACACAGTTCCCAGGACACAACAGGGACCAGCAGAGACACGCAGCGCGACTCGCGCATGCGCAGTAGGGAACCGGGCAGTGAAGCCGCAACTCTTCACTTCCCGATTCCCTGACAGAGGATGGCGGCGGGGGCAGCAGAGAGAAGAGCGATCGCTCGTCATCTGCCGCCGACATCACTGGACCCTGGGACAGGTAAGTGTGAATTTATTAAAAGTCAGCAGCTGCAATATTAGTAGCTGCTGGCTTTTAATATTTTTTTTTTTAGGTGCAGAACTGCTTTAAGTTTAATATTATTTAAACAAAAGAAAAAATTTGACAAGGTTTCATTAAAACCACATAACGTTATGTATAGCAGGGTTGCCCGCAGAAGCAATTTCTGCAAAGCGTAGCTCTCTGTTAATTTCTTCCCTTACATCGTTATATTGATGCAGCACTAGAAATTCTGACCAATTCATAATTAAGAATGTTGCAGAATCTTGACTGTTAGTGAGAGAGCAGTGATGAAATGATTTCTCACTGGTGTAGCTAGCTAGGCAGCGATGCCATGGGAGACACTGAGATGAAATTTAGCATTTCTGTCACTGATGATTTGTTGCCAATGACAGAATCGCTAGTGTGGCCCAACTCACCTTTTCAAAATTGCCTAACCAATTTTCATTAAATCTGTTAGTAACTAGAGCTTGTCAAGTTTCTATTACCACTATCCCCTTCCTAGCCTAATACATATTCTCTCACTTATCTCTATTCTTCTCCTAAGCCCTTATATTGTATATATTCTGCATTACAAATTGTGTTATCGTGTTGAATTAGTTGCTAAATCAATTTATTTGGTGTCGCGATTGCTTTGGTTTAGCTGTCGTCTCCATTTTCACAGGTTCAATCTAACATCGCAAAAGTGTGCAGAACAGTCAGAACAGAGAAGAATGAGGACACGTTGTTTTGGGTATGGTAACAAGACCTATTGAGCTCCACCTAGTGGAAAGATCAATTTGAGTGTCTGGATTTTAGACACAATTGAGTGCTGTCCGACCACCATCAAGTGCCAGGAGTTATTTGGATCTGATGAGTGCAGGCAGAAGTGGGGGACACCCAGGTGTGGGTGGGGCTTACGGTACCCAAGCTCGGGGACCTGCTAATTCCTGTACTCACAGGCAGAGGCTGCTATAATTTGGAATCATCTTTAGGGTGGTACTCCAACTTAGAAGGGAGCAAACTTTATTTGCACACTTAACCCTTCCTGTCAGTCTTCTTTATTGCGTAGACCTCATATTTGGCTGTACAGTAGGATGCAGCAATTACAAGTGGCACATCTAAGCCTGTACCACACTTCATCAGCACAACCCAATATGTCACCTCACTCTCAGTGACATTGTGAGACATCTCCCTGACAAAAGAGATCATTTTTTACATGCTACCAAAATTCTCTAGTCCTGAGGACCCTCACTCTCTCTACTCTTCTTCCATGATACCTCAGGCTAGGTACCTGGTATACCTTGTGCTGTGATTTTGATCCCTGTATATGGGGCATTGGTCATTAAGCTTTCAAATTCCTTCACTGCTAGGGCCTTTTCGTCACCCATGCTATGTCACCAAAACTCCCACTGGCTGGTTGGCTGCTTAAGCACTCAACATTACTCTGGTTTCCTCTAGCAACATCAACGTGGCCTCTTCCCCTTCCACTGCAGGTTATATCATTGTAAATTTTGCACACTTCGCGTCATCCCCCTTCTAAGCCTTGTTCTTTGATACATGCAGCCCTTTAGTGACTTCAGAACAGGCAGATTGACTTAACAACAAATTTTTTTTTTTGGTGTGATTAATTTAACAAGTGCACTGTTCTCAGAACATCTTCCATACACATACCTGTACAAAGTCCCCCAAGTGCCCTTTTAGGGTTGTCCTTGGTACTCCCTTGTAATTTCATGAGTTGGCCATACCTTAATGAGGTGAGAATGTTTATTAGTCTTTTTAACAACAAGTCTATAACCCTTGGAACCCCCTGACTGCACTCTCACAAGGGGTGGTAAAGGTGGCAAAGTGAAAAGAGCAAAGACAAGACCTTGATATACATAGAGTTCCCCTTTTTTGTATTCCAGAAGAGGGTGGTACTCTTCTGAAAAGCCCAGGAAAGCTTAACTAACAGTGTTATTCCTTGCCTATCAAACAGCACCATTCCCGCTGGGCAGCATTAACTAAACAGTGCAACTTGCCCAGCAGAAAACATACCAAACCCAGGAAATAATGAGCATACTTCACAAGTAATACCTTAGTAAGCACCGGCTTACACAAGGATGCCACCAGCCTTCACAAAAATACTGAATGATACAGAGGTTTTTGTGTAGAATTGTATTTGCACTAGCTGTGGTTTTTGTTTACATCCATTAGTGAGCATTTTGAGCATGGAATTTATCACATTTATTGTTTTTTAAGATTCAAATACGTTGTTATTTTTGCTGTGCTTATGATATTTGCACAATTAGTGGGGAATATATTGTGTCATTTACAGTTTCAATGATGTTATACATTTTTGTTGAGTAGTAACAATCCGGTAACAATCTATGATATATTTACTTTTAACATTAGTGCTGCTTTTGTTTTATGTGTGTTATAAATTCCTTTAAGAAATATAGAAATGGTTGCAAAAAATATATAGACATGGTTGCAAAAAAATACACAATTATTTAAAAAATTCCTTTTTAATTAATGTGATTCTAAAATATATGCCCCACTGCTGGAGTTCCCAGATCTTGGAATAGAACTGCACAATACATAGGTATCCTTGTACAATGTGCAGCATCCACATATGCAAGCAAACATTTGTAACCAAGAATTTTGTATTTAACTTGAATTCTCTTTGCTGTAAAGTATGCTGTGTGTTGGAGAATTATGTATTAGGTTGTGCTGTAAGAAGATAGCAGACAAATTAGCGCACCAGACCCTGTGTATCACCAAAATATCACTTTTGGATGGACTGGCCATTTTAACTTCTTTAATATACACAATTTCGTAGGGCTGATGTCAGTATAGTGTATAATCAATGTTAAGCTTCTGAGAAAAAAAATGGAAAAATAAACAAAAGTTACAATAAAACAGAATAATAATAATACAAAGTTTAAAAAAACTAAATCTATACCTTAGTTGTTTTCTATTATTTTTTACTTGGAATGATATTGCCCATAACATTCTCTGTATATAAGATTTATTTGGCCTTATATTTAATGAGCATCGATAGCAACATTTATTTTTTTTATTGTTGTTTTTTTAATGGCTTGTTTAAGATGTTGAGCTGTGTAAACCAATTATCTGTCCTATGGGAACCGGGTATATCTACAAACTATTTATTCTCTAGGGCCATTAGACTTTCTGGAGTGGGCTGTTATTTTTATTTCACAAGTGACTTTTCAACATCACATTGGGAATAAATGAGAAAGCCATAAATTTGCCACTTGCAATTTAAAAAAATAAAAATAAAAATGTATGCTGCAAGAGCTAAAGGACTTAATCACGCTCATCATCTGAAGGTAGAATACATAAAGGACATGCAGACAATAGCTAAAAAAACTGGACTGTGACAGACTAATTATTAGTGCTTCGTTATGAAACTTATTTTACATAGGTCACTTGGGAAGTGTAATTAAAAATGCATTATATGTGCCTTTTGTTGAAGCTATTAAATTCAAAAAAGAGAGAAGAAAAATAATTATATGAGGAGCAAATAGTAATGTTGGTCAACAGCGTTTATCTAAGAAAGGAATATCAAGCTAGTGGTTCATTAGCAGTATCTGAAGCAGTACCAGAAACTGTATTTGAAAAATGAGCCATAGAGCAGCTTTTAAGTACTCAGATTAAAGGATTTCTAATGTCAGGTTTAACACCGAAATTATAGACAACATTAGAGCGCTGTGAATAATGACATCCTTCATCTAAGTTGGCATGGTGGCATTCATCATAAGATTTGTGGTGTAGGAATAAATGTATTAATTAGTTGTAAAATACTGAAATAATTTACTGAGTGAATATATAGGTGTACCTGTTTGTAGCTGTTTGATAAAACAAAGCCAATGTTACATTTGCATGGCATTTTACCTGTGTTTGTTTTGGTGGCTCACTCATGCTTAACTTTGGTTTTTATGGACTGGTCTGTTCAATAGGCCTAATAAGTTTTATGTGGGCAGTTAGACATAGACTACTCAAGCTGATTGCATGCAGGTCAATTTATAATGAATAAAAACATTGACCTGGCCCTATTACTAAGCTGTGACAAAAGTCTGAGTATTTGAGGTGTTGGTTCTTTCGAGGGAGGGGCTGATTTTAACTAAAACTAACAGCAAGAGGTGGCAGAGGGAGACCAGAATATAAGTTTTAGAGACAACTATGATAAGTAATGCTCAAAAGATGTAGGATGGAAAATACAGTATCTCACAAAAAATGTCTGAAAATGTCAAAATTGGCCCCAAAGTGTCAATATTTTGTGTGGCCACCATTATTTTCCAGCACTGCTTTAACCCTCTTGCACATGGAGTTCACCAGAGCTTCACAGGTTGCCACCGATGTCCTCTTTCACTCCTCCATGATGACATCACGGAGCTGGTGGATGGACCTTGCGCTCCTCCACTTTCCATTTGAAAATGCCCCACAGATGCTCAATAGGGTTTAGGTCTAGAGGCATGCTTGGCCAGTCCATCACCTTTACCTTCAGTTTCTCTAGCAAGGCAGTGGTCATCTTGGAGGTGTGTTAGGGGTCGTTATCATATTAGAATACTGCCCTGCGACCCAGTCTCCAAACAGAGGGGTTCATTCTCTGCTTCAGTAAGTCACAGTACATGTTTGTATTCATGGTTCCCTCAATGAACTGTAGCTCCCCAGTGCCGGCAACACTCATGCATCCCCAGATCATGACACTCCCACCAATGTGCTTAACTGTAGGCAAGGCAAACTTGTGTTTGTACTCCTCACCTGGTTGCCACCACACATGCTTGGCACCATCTGAACAAAATAAGTTTATCTTGGTCTCAACAGACCACAGGACCTGGTTCCAGTAATCCATGTCCTTAGTCTGCTTGTCTTCAGCAAACTGTTTGTGAGCTTTCTTGTGCATCATCTTTAGAAGTGGCTTCCTTCTGGAATGACAGCCTTGCAGACCACATTAATGCAGTGTGCAGCTAATGGTCTGAGCACTGACAGGTTGACTCCCCCACCCCTTCAACCTCTGCAGCTGGCAGCACTCATACATCTATTTCCCAAAGACAACCTCTGGATATTATGCTGATCATGTGCACTCAACTTCATTGGTCGACCATAGCGAGACCTGTTCTGAGTGGAACCTGTCCTGTTAAACCACTGTATGTTCTTGGCCACTGTGCTGCAGTTCAGTTTCAGGGTCTTGGCAATCTTCTTATAGCCTAAGCCATCTTTATGTAGAGCAACAATTCTTTTTTTAGATCCTTAGAGAGTTTTTTGGCACGAGGTGCCATGTTGAACTTCCAGTGACCAATATGAGAGAGTGAGAGCAATGGCACCAAATTTAACACACCTGCCACCCAACAGCTGAGACCTTGTAACACTAACTAGTTAGATGACACAGGGGATGGAAAATGGCTAATTGGGCCCAATTTGGACATTTTCACTTAGGAGTGTACTCACTTTTGTTGCCATCAGTTTAGACATCAATGGTTCATTTTTGAGTTATTTTGAGGGCACAGCAAATTTAAACCGTTATGCAAGCTGTACACTCACTACTTTACATTGTAGCAAAGTGTCATTTCTTCAGTGTTGTCACATGAAAAGATAATTAAATATTTACAAAAATGTTAGGGTGCACTCACTTTTGTGAGATACTGTACATCATGCCCACCAGTTTTGCAGTTATAAAGATTTGGAAAAACTACTGAACATTGGCAGAGTTGCAAACAATAGTCAGCTTTTATTTATATTGTCTAAATACTCACCTAAAATCCATTTAAAAGTACTTGTTAATCTAAGACTATACTTTCCCAAAGGGTGACAACGTTGCTGTGCGATTTTACATGTTAATGCAGTGCACAGGAACTGGAAAAATAATGGATCTACTGCCAGGATCAACAAGTAAAATAACTATGTTACAGAGCAGACTCAGAAAAACATAAACTAATGTTTTAGTTACTGCTAGTGAAAAATCGCATCATATATGTTTCAGTTTAAGTGCAGTTATCACAGAAAGGTATATGTATCCTGACTGTATATAAATGCATTCATGATTATTTTTCTAACTTTTGTTTTCCTTTTGTAAACATGGCCATACACTTGCATTAAAAGGTTACTATTGCAAAGTAGTTGAGGTCTCTTCAGAAAGCATAACTCCTTTTTTCTTCTGTAAAATATTTTTATAAACATACTTTTTATTATTTTCTAATGTTTATATTGATCTATTGTATTTTCTATTTTCTTTCCTTATTTTTCACCTTTGTACATTTTTTTCAGTAGCAACCATCAATTACTTTAATCCTGAAAGCATTAATGTCATGTACAGAAAATGTAACATAAGTGCAGTTTGTGACAAAGAAAGAAAGACAATGCTATACTGAAAACATTTTCCTACTAAGAGAAATTTAACAAAATTGTCAGTTAAGTATTAAATACATTTCTGTGTTAGTCTGTCAGTGCAATACATCTTGACAATTTATCTTTTCCAAATGTGTTTTTCTTCTAAAAAAAAAAATTGGACATCTCATGAGCAAGAAAAACAAATAAAAATGAGCTTCATCGTTCAAAATACCAGTAATAACTGAACATTCTATACAACATGTCAGATTACTTCCTGTGCATCCTGACAAATGGCAAGACTCTGGGAGCATAAAAAATATAAATATAAATGTCAAATGGTTTCCATTGACACAAGAGTCAAAAGCAGTGTAATTCAGATATATGTTTATGTGTAATTTACGAGAGCTCAGGTGCTGTGCAGTTAGAGGACTATACTTAGGGATTAAAGAGCTAAAATAAAACTAAGGGAGTGCTATATTTTTCCCCAAATGTCTAAATAGTCTAACAATGGCAAAGGTCTTTCATTCAGAAATCTTCTGATACAAAATATTTAGCTATGACAATATATATTTTTTAGGAGTCTAACTAGCACAACACTTTATTACAACAATTCAACACCATTGATCTTATTAAAAATCAATAACAGGGGCAAAGTGTTAAGGATAAGGTGCAGTAACCATAGCAGCTAATCAAAATCCATCCCATGCCTGCCTGATTTGAGTAATGTTAATTTGGTTGGCTGCTCTTGGTTACTGTACTTTATACTTGGCATTGGGTATTATTTACGAAAGGCAAATCCACTTTGCACTGCAAGTGCAATAGAAAGTGCACTGAAAGTGCACTTGAAAGTGCAGTCGCTCTAAATCTAAGGGGTAGATCTGAAATGAGTGGAAGCTCTTCTGATTTTATCATCCAATCATGTGCAAGCTAAAATGCTGTTTTTTATTTTACTTGCATGTCAGATCTATAGCGACTTAACTTTCAAGTTGCAGTGCAAAGTGGATTTTCCATTAGTAAATATTCCCCATTCTGTTCCATTTACTGTTTATTTTATAAGGTCACTGAATAGCCTTTCCTTATACCAAGATATTTCACAATGTTCAAGTTCCTCATTAGGGGAGAACCTCAGGGGGAAATTGAAGGTGGAAAAGATTCTGGGGCCCTAGTAGATAACAGACTCAGCAATAGCATGCAATGCCTAGCTGTAGTAAGCCCGGCCAGCAGACTATTAAAACATTGTATTTACTCAAAAGTTAAGCTGGATACACACTATACAATTTTCTTTAGATTTACCAAAACCATATAATATGAGGTCAAACCTAAATACTTTCAATGTATATGCAACCAGGCAGGCCCTTGCACTACATAGTTGAAGGTAAATCTAAAGGAAATCTAACAGCAAAAGTTGCATAGTGGGTATCCATCTTTAACCAGTTCCCAACCAGTGCACGCCGATGTACGTCGGCAGAATGGCATGGGCAGGAAAATGGGCGTACCTGTACGTCCCTTTAAATTTGCCGCCGTGCCATCCCGTGCTGGTCGGGACCCCCGTGAGTCCAGTCGTGGGTCCCGCGGACTCGATCGCCGCGGGCACACCCGCGATCGTCTCACGGGGCGGCCCGAATTAAGAAATGCCGTTGTAAACAGCATTTCTCCATTCTGCCTAACAACTAGTGACGCTGATCTCTGCTCCATGTGATTGGAGCAGAGATCAGTGTTCACTAAATGAAAGCCCAGCCACCCACTGGTTAATCCCTTCACTGCCAGTGTCATTTACACAGGAATCACTGCATTTATATAGCAGTGTTTGTGGTATAAATGATAATGGTCCCAAAAATGTGTCAAAAATGTCTGATGTGTCCGCCATAATGTCGCAGTCACAATAAAAATCTCTGATCGCCGCCATTACTAGTAAAAAAAAAATTATTAATAAAAATGCCATAAAACTATCCCCTATTTTGTAAACGCTATAACTTTTGCGCAAACCAATCAATAATCTCTTATTGCGATTTTTTTTACCAAACATATGTTGAAGAATACGTATCGGCCTAAACTGAGGGAAAAATTTTTTTTTTATATATTTTTGGGGGATGTTTATTATAACAAAAATTTAAAAAAAAATTGTTTTTTTCAAAAATGTCGCTCTATTTTTGTTTATAGCGCAAAAAATAAAAACCACAGAGGTGATCAAATACCACCAAGAGAAAGCTCTATTTGTGGGGAAAAAATGACATCAATTTTGTTTGGGAGCCACGTTGCATGACTGCGCAATTCTCAGTTAAAGCGACGCAGTGCCGATTCACAAAAAATGGTCTGGTCTTTGACCAGCAAAATGGTCTGGTCTGTAAGTGGTTAATATATATTTCTACCACTTTACAAAACTCTGGTCCGGCCACATCTTGAGCATGCCCTCCAGTTTTGGTCACCAATCCTCAGAAAGGATGTGCTTGAACTGGAGAAAGTATAGAGAAGTGCAACAAAGCTAACAAAAGTGCAACAAAGTAAGAAGGAATACAATTCTCCCTGGAAAAGATATGCGTAATAGGGAATATGATCGCAATATACAAATGTTTAAATAGTGACTTTATCATTGGACGAAAAGTGTCTAATCTTTTTCTAAAGAAGACACGTGGTCACACAGTGAAGTTGAATGAGAGGTGGTTAAGACTTCTACTGTGTAAGGGGTTACTGTACTGACGGATAAAGATGTGGAACTCCCTTCTACAGATGGTGGTGTCAGCAGGGAGTGTAGATAAATTCAAAAAAACTTTTAGTTGTGTTTTTTTAGCAAACACAATTTACAGGGATATTGAAAATGGAAGTGACACACACATCGGTACTGAGTTTGACCTGGATGGACTGGGGTCCTCATTCAACCTTACCAACTATATAAATAAATAAATATATACAGTATCTCACAGAAGTGAGTACAACCTTCACATTTTTGTAAATATTTTATTATACCTTTTAACGTGACAACATTGAATAAATGACACTTTCTAAACTAAAAATACTCAACACACAGCCATTGACGATCATTCAGACAGTAACAGAGTCCACAAGTACATAAACAGTACAGATATTAATAAAACAGTGCTTCTGTCATTACTTGATATGACCAGATTTCATATGATTATAACCATATGAGGAGAAAATTGGAATGACAGATGGTGATAAAAGTCTGGAAAAGACGCAAATGGTGGTGCTAGTGTTGAATGATAAATGTACACCTTTCACCAGAATCCTTAAACCGTGCATCATACTTCCCTTAGGGGTTCACACTCACCAGATATGAGTAAGCCTTGAAATACTTTGAATAGCTGTCATCCACAATATGGGCTAGATCAGAGCTGCATATCACCTCCGCGGGTACTCGGATATATGAGAATAAAACTTCACATAGTGTAATTACATTTTACCTTTTATTGTAGTTCTCCAATCACTAAAATAACACTTTCCAACAGATTGAATAAGTTGGTTCAATGTATAAGTGTCAGCGCTACCAACAGTCTTTAATAGAGCCAAAGACGACTAGAGGTGGTCACATTAAAGATGAGCAACCTCCGCTCTTCCTTTACAGTTGTTTCTCTCTTGCTGTGGAACGCAAAAGTCACTTCCAGTCGCTGTAAGGGCACGTACTGATGCGTTTTGTCATTACGACTTCGTCTGAGGGTGTGGCCTTACAGCGCGGCTTCCCTGAATTTATCTCATATAGTCTGAGTAGATTTACCCAGCTGAATGCCAAAATGCTCTATTATTCAAAGGTGCACACTAACGATGATATGAGCACTGCTCAGAGGGTAACCACCACACACTACTATGTTGATATCGGCCAACACTGAACATTAGACCATCACAGTCTTTGTTAAAACCTTATGCAAGTCTATACATAGTTCATGGAACACATACATTCCATTGTATATACACTCTATTTTCTTAGTTGTGCCAAAGCATAATAAATAAAATACTATTACTCTGAAATTAGATGATTCCTAAAGTAAACCACTGTATTTGATCAGTGTCAACATTAAAATCATAGTACACATTCTATCTATAAAAATGTGTGTATATATATATATATATATATATATATATATATATATATATATATATATATATATATATATATATATATATATATTAAAATGTATATAAAAATGTGTGTGTATATATATGTATATATATATATATATAAATATATATATATATATATATATATATATATATATATATATATATATATATATATACAGTATCTCACAAAAGTGAGTGCACCCCTCACATTTTTGTAAATATTTTATTATATCTTTCATGTGGCAACACTGCAGAAATGACACTTTGCTACAATGTAAAGTAGTGAGTGTACAGCTTATATAACAGGATAAATTTGCTGTCCCCTCAAAATAACTCAACACACAGCCATTAACCTCTCTGATGGTATTCCAGAGTGTGGCTCAGAGTGGATTTTCAGCACCAAAAGTGGTAACCCTGAGCCACACTCGGGATTGCATCGTAGGATCCAGGTACAGCAAACGTCCCTTGTCCCCAGGATCCTGCAATGTCCTCCCTGCTCGATTCATCACAGAGCCGAGCTCCGTTCCCTGCGAGCATTGCAACGCACAGGGATGGAGAACAGCGCCAAATTCAAAAAGTATAAAACAAAATACATATACAGTATACCGTAATCTTACAGATTACATTACTGTATCAATTTATTTAACATCCCTTTTGTCACTAGTGGTTTGTCCAGTGCCCTGCATGCAGTTTTATAAATGTTGTTCTTTCTGCCTGGAAACTGGAGATTGTCCATAGCAACCGAAACCGTCCCTTTATATCAAAAGTGTTTTTGGACCAGCTAGAAAACAGCAATAATAAATTAGGATCACTTGTAGAATTGAGTGATAGCGATTTGTGGGGAAATCCATCATCAAATATTGAAAAGTAATGACAGTGACAATTCTGCAACTGAGCAAATTTCAGTGTTTTTGATTTGATTACATTATTGAATATTTTTTATTATTATTATTATCATATTATTATTTGTTATAATTATTTATAGTTATTTATTATATTATAATGTATGATTTCGTGTTTCAAACTTTATCATACCCGGGATGTCTAGTAGACTCTTGTTTGGACAGATTTAAGTGAGTTATTCCTAAGAATTACAGGCCTACAATATAAAACACTAAATTTTCATGCAAAATAATTGTACCGCTCTCAGCATCAAAAATCTGAAATAATCATACCGCCAGGGAGGTTACTGTCTAAACTGCTGGCAACAAAAGTGACTACACCCCTAAGTGAAAATGTCCAAATTGGGCCCAATTAGCCATTTTCCCTGGCCGTTGACATGTGACTCATTAGTGTTAAGGTTAGGTCTAAGGTGTGAATGGGGAGAAGGTGTGTTAAATTTGGTGTTAACGCTCTCACTCTTTCATACTGGCCACAGGAAGTTCAACATAGCACCTCATGGCAAATAACTCTCTGAGGATCTGAAAAAAAGAAATATTGCTCTACATATAGATGGCCTAGGCCAGTGATGGCGAACCTTGGCACTCCAGATGTTTTGGAACTACATTTCCCATGATGCTCATGCACTCTTCGGTGTGGTCGAGCATCATGGGAAATGTAGTTCCAAAACATCTGGGGTGCCAAGGTTCGCCATCACTGGCCTGGGCTATAAGAAGATTGCCAAGACCCTGAAACTGAACTGCAGCATGGTGGCCAAGTCCATAAAGCGGTTTACTGGACAGGTTCCACTCAGAACAGGCCTGGACATGGTCCACTGAAGAAGTTGAGGTGCATGTGCTCAGCGTCATATCCAGAGGTTGTCTTTGGGAAATAGACGTATGAGTGCTGCCAGCATTGCTGCAGAGGTTGAAAGGGTGGGAGGTCACCCTGTCAGTGTTCAGACCATATGCTGCACACTGGATCAAATTGGTCTGCATGGCTGTCGTGCCAGAAGGAGGCCTTTTCTAAAGATGATGCACAACAAAGCCCACAGTTTGCTGAAAACAAGCAGACTAAGGACATGAAATACTGGAACCATGTCATGTGGTCTGATGAGACCAAGATAAACTTATTTGGTTCAGATGGTGTCAAGCATGTGTGTTGGCAACCAGGTGAGGAGTACAAAGACATGTTTGTCTTGCCTACAGTCAAGCATGGTGGTGGGAGTGTCATTGTCTGGGGCTGCATGAGTGCTGCCGACACTGGGGAGCTACAATTCATTGAGGGAACCATGAATGCCAACATGTACTGTGACATACTGTAGGATTGGGGATCATGCTCTGGGCTCTGGGACTGGGCTGCAGGGCAGTATTCCAAAATGATAACGACCCCAAACATACCTCCAAGCTTACCACTGCCTTGCTAAAGATGCTAAGGGTAAAGTTGATAGACTGGTCAAGCATGTCTCCAGGCCTAAATCCTATTGAGCATCTGTGGGGCATCCTCAAATGGAAGGTGGAGGAGCGCAAGGTCTCTAACATCCACCAGCTCTGTGATTTTGTCATGGAGGAGTGGAAGAGGATTCCAGTGGCAACCTGTGAAGCTCTGGTGAACTCCATGCCTAGGAAGGCTAAGGTAGTGTTGGCAAATAATGTTGGCCACATAAACTATTGCCATTTTGGGCCCAATTTGGACATTTTCACTTAGGGGTGTACTTACTTTTGTTTAGACATTAATGGCTGTGTGTTGGGCTATTTTAAGGGGACAGCAAATTTACAATGTTATACATGCTGTACACTCACTACTTTACATTGTAGCAAAGCGTCATTTCTTCAGTGTTGTCACATGAAATTTTTCTGCACCTATTTGACAGGTGCATATCATTGCAATTTTTTACAGCAAGGCCAATTCTTGCTTTCATCAAGATTACCTCTAAAGGGTTACGCTGGGAAGGGGCCACCAACACCCAAAGACCAATTTTTACTTACACATCACTTCTATCCAAAGTCAAAGTGACACCAGAATGGATCCAAAAAATCTCTAAACTTTTTTTCCCAGTGCGCTACATTGTGGCCTCATCATACACACTGGCTCCCCAGCTGTTGGCTTTATAAATGCAATTATTGCTGCAGCAGATTCTAGACATGTTACAGATCTGCCACTTTATAGGTAGACTAAGGGGACCAGCCAGGCACTATATTGTAAAGATTTTTAAATTTTTATGCTTTCAGCTTAAAAATCAAAAAATCACTGCTCATTTAAAAATTACGTTTTTCACAAATTTTGTTTTTGTTGATACATGTCCCTCAGGGCAAGACACAGACCCCTATAAGCCCCCGTACACAAGGTCGGAGAATCCGTCAGAATGTGTCCTATCGGACCGTGTTGTCGGATAATCTGACTGTGTGTGGTATGCATTGGACTGTTTCAGTCGGAATATCCGTCGGACCAAATTTTCCAAATTGTTGGAAATATTTTCCAAACAAACTGGTCCGATAGGAAATACTCCGATCATGTGTAGAGAATTCCGAGCGGACAAAGTGCCACGCATGCTCAGATTAAATTCCTACATCCAAGCTATTGGCTACTAGCCTGAACGTAGTCCCATCGTAACGAAATTACGTCTATCACGTTCTGAAAGATCGGATTTTTCGACAACTTTGTCCGACCGTGTGTATGCAACAGTTTCGGACACAATCCGCCGGACAAAATCCGACGGATTTGGTTGGCAGAATGTCCGACCGTGTGTACGGGGGCTAACACTGTATGCCCAATTACTTGCATATACGCCTTCAAAATGGGCACTTTTTATTTTTGACGTTCGGGTCCCATTGACTTTAAAGGGGTTTGTTATTTGGGTCCGAACTTTCGCAGTGTTTGAAATTTCTTGTGTGAACCGAACAGGAGTCCATTCGGCCCATCTCTACTGTATTTCTGAACAATTTAAAAGGTTGTATAACATACCCATTTCTACATTGTGGGAGGATTGGGAGACAGCCACATGCTCCTCAGGGTGCATAGAGCTATATTCATGTGAATGTGGCTTATTATATCAAGCCAGAGCAGCCCATTATACAACACCATTATAGCAAATTTTATTAACTAGCAACAACACCAAATTTATAACCCATCAAGAGCAAGCTATATCACCTAGTAGGAGCATATCATACTGCAAAACTATATTACACAATCCTCATTTAGCACATATCAAGTTGCAATAGCACATTACGACCTATGTCACACTGGCCATCCTGTAACTTGTGTTAACTGGCCAGCAAAATGCTTGCTAAATAATAGATTCCCCTTCTACTATGGTGTCACTTTCTTACTGCCAAAGTGCTGCAGAATCTCTGACACCAGTGAAGGAACACCAATGGCATAAAATCTTGTTGGTTTGGCCAGTGAAGAAATGATGACGTAGAAGGGACTAGGTGGCTTTCTTTGTCTCTTGGTAATCCCCAATCACCACACTAGCAACATGAATTTAATCCCTTAGCAACTCAGCAAATGGAAGAACGCCCCCTTTCCCTTTCTTCTTTTAGTGCTTAACCCCTGAGTAGCACCTACTTCAAACCAGCAAACTGTATTAGTCTGTACAACCTAGCTGCCACTGTTAACAGATGCCAGTAACTCCAGGAATGACATTCCCTGCTTCTATGCATGCTGCTGATAAAATGGGAGCGATTTCACTTATTCAAGCATTCGACTCTGCAGCTGCCCTCAAGCTACTGCATCTTGATCTCTAGCCTGTGACGTAGCCACCACCTACCTTAATTATTATGTTTGCACAACGTTAATATATAGGTTTGATTGGTTTTACGCAAGTTTTAATGCTGTTGAACCATTTATTGGGCCAGTTGTTATAAAACATGGACGCTATTGCACAAACAAATACACTCCATACATCATACTTCATATTGGTAGTACCTTAATGGACTTTAAAAAGGGTCATGGTTATTAATGAAATTTGCTGAATGATAGATCAGTTTGTAATATAGGCCATATCAATCAGATAAATGTATTATTAAAATATTCATGAATCATAAATGTGTGATAAATCTTTAGCAGTCATGTTTACACCTGGCAGAATTAGAGAATCAGTTATTTTTGCTTTGCTAATAACCTCAATTTGTTTTAGTGAATAGAGAGACTGTATTCAGGAAGCAATGTTTCTTTTTATAATGATAAAGCTAGGTTAGGCTAACGATGATGGCCATTAAAGATGAAACCATATACCAGAAGCAAGCTTTTACATTTTTCATTTTACTCTAGGACAGTAACTGGCAGTAGTGGTGCCATGGTTTCTCTATTGTTGTGCTTTAGGCATACCATACCTCTGATGGTCCTAATCATCAGGTGTCATTAAGTGTGTACTACATATCCAAATGTTTTTTGGAGACATTTGAATGAACTGAGACCCATTTTAACAGGTCATTACAATATGTTTTAACAGCTTTACTAAGATAGTTGAATTATGTGTGCTAACATATAACTAAAAGCAAAACTTATCAGTCTATTTGGATAGACTGATAACAGGTTAGAACTAGAGTCTATGCAATCCGAACTTGAAAAATAAAAAGTGCCCATTTTGAAGGCTTATATGCAAGTTACTGGCAATAAAAAATGGTATGGGGGCCCGGGTACTACCCTGGGGGACATGTATCAATGCAAAAACATTTCTTTTTAAATTATTGTTTTTACAGGAGCAGTGATTTTAAGGATTATAATTTAATAAAAATGAAAAATTCATTTAAATATAGTGCCTGGGGGGTCCCCTTAGTCAGCCTGTAAAGTGGTGCATTTGTATCATGTTTAGAACCTGCTGCATCAAAACTGACATTTATAAAGATTAAAAAAAAAGAAATTTTAATTGCCAGCAATAGAATACAATTTCTGGCAATAGAAAAAGGTAAAAAAAAAATGGCGTGGGGTCCCTCCCCCAATCCATATGAGGCCTTTTGGGTCTGGTATGGATTTTAGAGGAAACCCCATGCCAAAGGTTTTTTTTTTTTTTAAACAGCAGGGGCACCCCCTTAAAATCCATACCAGACCATTATATGAGCATGTAGCTGGGCAAGCCAGGAAAGGGGAGCAGCAAGCTCCCCCCTCCTGAACCATACTAGGCCACATTCCTTCAACATGGGGTACCTTGTCACCATGTTGATAGGGTCAAGGGACTCTTCCCAACAACCCTGGGCTGTGGTTGTGGGGGTCTGCTGGCAGGGGGCTTATCAGAATCTGGAAGCCCACTTTGTGGCACCGCCCCTATATGATGTCACCAATGGTGCATGCCAGGTTGGTGACATCACAAGGGAACAGTGCCACCAGGTGGTGGTGCAAAGTGGCCCCGTCCCTTACCTACAGTATATAAGAACTGTCTAATGACAGAGCCTGCATTCGGCAGTTAGCCTTCGTTGTGGGCAGTGCATTTTTTTTCTGGGTCCAGCGGTGGCAGTGGCAGCGTGATTCATGATGGATCTACATCGGGGGACTTTTTTTGTTTAAATAAAGGAGTAGTTAAAAACTGTGTCTGTGTTTTTATTTCTTTTTGATACTTTTTTTGGTGAATGGGTAGGGGTACAATGTGCCCCATACTCATTCCCAAAGGGTGGGCTGGGATCTGGGGGCTTGTTAAAGGGGGTTTCCAGATTCCAATAAGCCCCCTGCCCACAGACTCCCACAACCACAGCCCAGGATTGTGGGGAAGAGGCTCTTGTCCCCATCAACATAGGAACAAGGTGTTTTGGGGAAGGATGAAGAGCCCCCCTGCCCCAAAGCACCACCCCATGTTGAGGGCATGTGGCCTGGTATGGTTCAGGGGGGCACTTACTTGTTCCCCCCATTTTCCTGGCCTGCCAGGCTGCATGCTTGGATAAGGGTCTGGTATGTATTTTTTTTTAAATTTGGTGTGGGGTTCACAATAAAATCTATACCAGACCCAGAAGGCCTGGTATGGATTGGGGGGGAGGGACACCCATGCCGTTTTCTTTTTAAATGATTCTATTGCCATTGCATGCTGGGTTGGGGAAGTTACAAGGTTACATCACCAGGTGGCTCCATTCCTTACCAATATAAGAACTGTCAAATGATTGAGCCTGCAGTAGGCGGTTAGCCTTGGTTGATGGCGGAGCTTTTTTTTTTCGGGCTCCAGCAGTCGCATCGGTGGCTCGGTTATTGACGATGGATCTTCATTGAGGACATTGCTTTTTAAATTTCAAAATGTCTTGTACTGTTTTTATTCACTTTTACACTTTTTTGGGTAAATGGGTAGGGGTACTATGTACCCCATACTCATTCACATGGGGGGAGGGATCTGGGGGTCCCCTAAGGGGAACTTCCAGATTCTGATAAGCCCCTCACCTGCAGACCCCCACAACCACAGCCTAGGGTTGTCTGGAAGGCCCTTGTCCACATCAATATTGGGACAAGATGCTTCACGCAGAGCCCCTCTGCCCTAAAGCCCCCCCCCCATATTGAGGGCATGTGTCCTGATATTGTTTGGGGGAGTGGCTCACTCGTCTCCCCTTTTCTGGCCTGCTGGGCTTAATGCTCGGATAAGGGTCTAGTATCGAATTTGGGGGAACCCCACACCACTTTTTAAAAAGATGTTGGTGTGGGGTCCCCCTTCAAATCCATACCAGACCAAAAGGACCTGGTATGGATTAGGAGGGACCCCACGCCGTTTTTTTCTATTTTTGCTATTTCTGGCAATGGTATTGTCCCAGCAATTTTATATTAATTAATTAATAAAAAATTTCTATTTTGCTGTAGTAGGTTGTATACAGATGCACCACTTTACAGGCAGAATAAGGGGACCCCCAGGCAATATATTTAAAGGAGTTTTTCATTTTTACTGTTTCACTTTAAGCATCATTAAAATCACTGCTCCTTCAAAAACAATCTTTAATCTTTTATAAAAGTTTTTCTTGCATTGATACCCTCAGGGCAGTACCCAAGCTCCATACCATTTTTATGGCCAATAACTTGCATATAGGCCTTCAAAATAAGGACTTTTGATTTTCAAGTTCAGGTCCCATCCATAGACTTTAATGGGGTTCAGAGTTCAGGTCAAACTTTTGCTATGTTCGGAAGTTCTGGTGCAAACCGAACCCAGATGTGTTCTGCCCAGCTCTACGCCCTGCCTTATAAAATAAGCCTATTAGTTGTAGTATGTCTACATTCAGCCCATCCATCCATCCATCCATCTAGGTGGTGGTGCATACAGAGTCAGATTTTCTCTTGCGCTGGTTTTCATTTGGTTTGAATGGTAGATTTTAAAGAAAACAGCAGCATATCAGAATGATAGCACATTTATTGGTTTGTCACAACAGATTTGATGATCAATTTAAAGTAAGTTCACTTTAGTGCAGATTTCTTGTTTCACCATTTCTGACCCCAAATCATTGTGTATGAATAGTTCAGTATTAGCAATGAGTGTCACATTTTGGAAACCTGTATTTTTCAGTAAAATTAACAGTTTTTGCCAGAATTGAATAGAAATGTAAAAAAAAAAAATTGTTAAAAAGCACAAAAAAGTTTGGACCTTTTTCTCATGTTTGGATATTGTTACTTGGACTAGTTGCTTTAACTATTATCTAAAAAAAACTATTATCTTATAAAAAAACAGAACGCAAAAACATTTAAAATTATTTTAAAGCTTATAAAAGCTCTTGACAAAGGGCAAAATTCCACAGAAAACTTTTCAGTAATTTTGGCTAGATGAAATGGGCCAGTTTCATTTATGTTTATTCAGTATACATTATATAAAGAATACATGTGGATCTAGGATTTAATGCAATACTTTGGATGTTTTTTTTGTATTATTTCAAAATGCTCATGGAAAAATATAAAAGACTTTTATCATTTAGAATATCTCTGTATCTGTCTGTAACCCCTGCCATTTAATAACTTCCCCTTTAATGGAGTATTTTACAGGAGAAACTGGTCATTTTCAGACATCTGCTATGAATAAATAAAAAAATGAAAAGATATCTAAACCCAAGCACAAATATTTAGTATTTTGCAGCTTACCGGCCCTTAGATGTAGTGGAAATGCAGTGTCCTAGTTACTGTATATCCTGTTTGATGAACTGAACACATGAACAATGTGTTCTTCTATCTCCCTTCTGTGAAAATACCAGTCTCTATACCCCAGATAATAAGGATGAAAAGAGAATGACATTTTTGAACTTCGACCTGGGTGATAACTATGACTCCACTATGACTCCCTCCATAGATGCAGTGGAGAAGTGACTTCAGTCACCCAGGAATAAGGAGCATGATATTTGCAGGACTGTCAAGTGAAGAAAAGGAAAAAACATGTAGACCAGAAAACATATTTATATGAGCAAGAGATTTTGGGTTTATTCCCTAAAATTAAATTTTGCCTAATGTAAAGTAAAACACTATGACATAACTATTAAAGATGAACAGGGGGGGCGCATGCGCGCAGCTCGACGTGATGGACGTCTGCCACTAGAGCTCCGCACTCCCCGCAACGGTCCCGGGACTTTATAAAGCTACCGACATCACCACAGCCTGGTAATCCGCTGGTACGGTTCGCCGATACCGCCGAGCACCCCCCGGGATGGTCCTGACAGGCCATCGGGGTAAATCGAAGCCGAAGCCGATCAAAGAGGCACTCGCGCGGGCCTCGTCCAAGATGGCCGCGAAAGCACAAGCACAAGCTCAGGCCCTCTCGCAGCGCTCCAGCTCCCCCGCTGACACAGCGGATCCCCACAGCGATGATTCTGATGAGGAAGGTGGGCGCAATAAGGAGGACTTCCCTGTACTTCAAAAGCCAGGTATGCCACAAGCTGACCTCCTTGCACACTTTGAGAAAATGCTGCATAGGGCCCTGAAAGTGACCTCAGAGCAAATAACCACCAAACTGACACACGAGATACGGGAATTAGGACAGCGTACCGCTGACCTTGAGACCCGAGCAGACGATATGGAATTAACCCTTAAAGAGCACGATCAAGAGCATTTAGCACTTCGCGAGGAAAACACAATGCTTCTTTCCCGGCTGGAAGATGCCGAGAATCGCTCAAGGAGGGCGAATCTGCGCCTCCGTGGCATTCCGGAAACGGTGCAGGATATACAATCCTTTACTACAGCCCTATTCCAAGAGCTTTCCCCATCGATTCCGATTGAGCGCCTGGAATTTGATCGGATTCACAGGGCCCTGACGCGCCGACAACCTGACGGTCCCCCACGGGATATTATTGTGAAACTTCATTTTTTCAGATCCAAGGAACAACTTCTAGTTGCTGCCCGTAGCAAAGAAGACACCCTTACATTCCAAGGGCATGCCTACCAGTTATTTACTGATTTGGCCCCCCTCACAATCGCTAAACGGAGAGCCATGAAGCCACAGCTACAAGTACTTATCCACCACCAAATTAAATATATGTGGCGTTTTCCTTTCGCCCTGCATTTCACCTATAACGGGCAACAATACACCTGTACCTCTCCGGAAGCTCTCCAGCACCTCCTTGAGTCTCTTCATCTAACAACACCAGAACAACCAGCTGAGACCTCACTTCCACGCACCCCTGCTCGTCTCACCCCATATCCCCACGCGATGACCCCTAAACGAGACCCTAGGGACATACGTTCCCCGAGATCCATCCGGAAGGGCACACCCGCGAGGGCCTCTGCAGCAAATCTCAACAGCCCTAGAGTGTTTGTACCTCGCTGACCAGACTCTATCGCCCTATTGTTTGCCATCCTGCTCTCACCCACACTACGGGCACTTTGAGCCTTAACCCGGTGGTTCACTTTACCTGTTATGGTTACTGGTCACCTACATACTGGATGCTCTTTTGACCTTGTTTTAAAGTTTTGTTTTTTGATTTTTGATGCCTTGATCCTTGATTTTTGATTTTTGATTTGTCGATTTTTGATCTTTGATTCTCGATCATTTGCTTTTAATTTTTGAGGTGCTTTTACACGCTATGACAGGTCCCTTCTCCCCCTACTGTTTTGCACCCGTGGACCCCATTGTTTGCCATGTTGACTTTTTACTTTATCATAGGGGTCCATGGAATTTGTCTTTCCGTTAGCCAGGGAGAAGACGCCTGCTAAGCCTACTGCCCTTCCTCAATGTCTCTTTTGAAGTTGACCTACCCCTACTCCCTTCCTTCCCTTCCCTTCCCCCTCCTTACCCCCCCCCTCCTTGCCCCTCCTTTTTCCCCCTCCCCCCTCCTCTTTCCCCTGTACAATGGATCTACCAATCATACTGTTATCTGTATTCTTACATCGCTCTATGTTCCATGCAGATTATGGTTAATGTATGTTTTTTTTTTTTTTTTTGACCTTATTTGAATGATCTTCGGCTGTTTTGGCATGTTTATTGTTATTACTTGCAATGCTTCTCCCTGTCCCGGTATGTTGCGGGGAACGGCCACTGCTTCCCCTCACCTAGGTGCGCTCTCCCCATGGCGGATTTTTCTGCTGTCGGGACCATGCACTTTAGAGTCGGGCGATTCAGTCTCTTCCGACTCCCACTGGTTTACCTAAGTTTCGCCTTACATACCTACTCTGATGTCTCTCTATCCTTCTTTCTCTTTACTCTTTTATCTTCCAACTCACTCTCTTTTCAAGCTCTTCTTACTATTTCTGGTCGGTGGGCCTGGGATGACCCCGGGTCTTGCTATAGGGCTTGTCCATGTCCTGACCCATGGCCCCCTTAAATATACTGTCACTTAACGTTAAAGGTCTCAACTCTCCTAATAAAAGGGTAAAGGCATTTCGATCTTTTGTGTCTTTAAAAGCGGGTATAGTAGCATTACAGGAAACGCATTTTTCCACACATAATACTCCTAAATTCTTCAGTAGCAGTTACCCCTTAGTGTATACAGCCTCTGCGGCTACAAAGCAGCGAGGGGTCCTCTTGGCGCTCCATCGTTCCCTCCCGTTTACCTTTACCTCGGTTATCCAAGATCCTGAGGGACGTTATGTTATCCTGTCAGGCCTTCTTCAAGAATCTGAAGTAACTTTAGTTTCCTACTATGCGCCCAATTCTAACCCCATCCCCTTTTTTTCTCACCTTTTTCAGGTAATTAAGTCACACCTTAAAGGCACCTTGATTATGTGTGGGGACTCAAATCTAGTCATTCACCCGTCTATTGATAAATCTCCGTATGTGCCGGACCACCATTCACTATCGGTTAAGTTCCGATCACTACTCCAGCAATACTATCTGTTGGATACGTGGAGGGAATGCAACCCCGCAAAGAAAAATTACTCCTTTTTCTCTAACCCTCACAACTCATTTTCCAGAATTGACCACATATTTATCCCAGTAGCTTCCTCTCCCGTCCTGCTCCAATCTCTCATTCACCCAATTACCTGGTCCGACCATTGTGCAGTGATCACCACTATCTCCTCATTTGTGCCGCAGCCTAGCGAGAGGTTCTGGCGTATGAACGACAAATATCTCACAAGCGAATCCTTTCGACTTGACATTGAAGTTGCATTACGTGATTATCTCGTGCACAATGCCGTCCCAGGTACCTCTCCTGTTCTTCTATGGGAAGTCCATAAACCTGTAATACGAGGTAAATGTATTTCTACCACTTCTTTCCTTAAAAAAGATAGACTTAATCGTATACAACATTTAGAGTCTGAATACCAACGCCAGTTCCTGCTATTCCAAACTGCACCTTCTGAGGCGAACAGGTCTAAGATGGACAGCGTCCGTCTCGAATTGGACTTGCTCTTCTCTGAAGCAGCTGACAAATCTTTGCGTAGGGCCTATCACTCTATCTACACAAAATCCAACAAGCCTGATACATTTTTGGCCCTTCGCCTTAGGCAACCAGAGCGTATTCACAAGCCAATTAGGCTTAAACTCCACAATGGGACCCATACCAGCAACCCAGCCAGAATAGTAAATGAGTTTTCTAAACGTCTCGCTAATCTATACGGATCCCCTACCCCCTTTCCACATGATAAAGCTGAGGCTTTATTTTGTAATTTACCGATTCCCTCCCTTCCCTCCCTTGCCCGCAGTTCCTTTGAGGAAGAGATTTCGCCATCTGTGGTGTCTCAAGCAATCAAATTACTCAAACCTAACAAACAACCCGGCCCTGACGGTTTCACTGGGTTGTACTATAAGAAGTTTACAGAAGTCCTATCCCCTCTCTTGGCGAACTCCTTTAATGCTCTGCTGAAGGGGGAAAACTTAGGTGCCGAGACGCTTACAGCCTCAGTCTCTATGATACCCAAACCTGATGCTGACCATTCTGTATGGTCTAACTATAGACCGATATCACTCTTGAATTTAGATGTGAAGCTTTTAGCAAAAATCCTATCCACACGGTTAAACCCACACATTGGAGGACTGATACATAGGGATCAGGTGGGATTTATTCCCAAACGTCAAGCTAGTGATAACGTGCGTCGGGTCATTCTACTACAACATTTGGCTAGAGCCCGGGGTGTCCCTATGCACCTCCTGTCTCTCGATATTCGGAAAGCGTTCGATACCGTCTCTTGGCCCTATCTTACATATATTTTGGCTAAATGGGGCTTCGGCCCTCATTTCCTACGTTGGATTGAGGCACTATACACCAATCCCCAAGCGTTAGTTAGATACTCTGGCTTTAGCTCTGTTAGATTTCCGATCCAACGTGGCACTCGGCAGGGGTGCCCTCTGTCCCCCCTGCTCTTTGCCCTGGCCATTGAGCCCCTCGCAGCTCTGATCAGATCTAACCCTGACATTCGGGGGTTAGAACTAGCCTCCACGACGCATAAGCTTTGTCTCTTTGCAGACGATGCCTTATTGTTTATAACCTCGCCCCATACTACTCTGCCTAACCTGTTTAAACTCCTTGATTTGTTTGCGCAAATCTCAGGCCTTGAGGTGAACCAGACTAAATCTAAGGCTCTAGCTGTATCCCTTCCACCAGATACACTTCAAACTCTACGCACGAACTATCCCTTTCAGTGGTCCTCTTCTTATATTCCCTATTTAGGAGTGAAATTAACTAGCAACCCGTCCCAACTATACCAAGCTAATTATTTACCCATGCTTCGCAATCTATCATCCCTCCTTAATTCCTGGCAACCCTTGTGTGTTTCTTGGCTTGGTCGCATTGCGGCTGTCAAGATGTCCCTGTTACCTAAGTTGTTGTACTTATATCGAACTCTTCCAGTTATGGTCCCGTTATACTTTCATAAAGCCATACAAAGTCGAACCTTTAGATACATATGGGGTAACATTAGACCTAGGGTCTCTAGGGCCGTCCTTTTTCGACATAAACTCCGCGGGGGCCTGGGTATTCCATGCTTCAGAAATTACTATAATGCAGCGCAGGTAGCACAATTGACCTTATATCATGCCAAGTCTGAAATCCCGCTGTGGGTCAGTCTAGAAGCAGTGGAGGCACATCCAATCTCTGTCTCTAATTTACTTTGGCTTACTCCACAGGCCTGTAGATCACTCACGAACCCTATTACCAGCCACTCCCTTAAGATTTGGCATAAGGTGCGTACTCCCTTTAAGTTGCTATCCCCACATCTCCCTCTGCTCTCATATTTGGGTCATCCGAATTTTTATCCGGCCCTTGTGGAACCGAACACTTTCTTAGCCTGGTCCCAAGCAAACCTTACTAGAGTCTGTGACTTCTCATCGAGAAGATCCCTCGCAACATTTTCAATCCTACAGTCACAAGCCCATCTGCCCCCTACAGAATGTTTTCATTACCTACAAATAATCCACTTCTTTCGAGCGCATATTACCCCTGATTCTAATCTTAACTCCATGACCCCATTTGAATCAATATGCTCCTCTGACCCCCATGCCCCGGGCATCATTTCATGTCTATACTCTTGCCTCTCTAATATAGCTGAGGATCTCCCGCCCTATGCTACCGCATGGACCAGGGATTTGTCGCTTAACCTTGACGCGGAATCATGGTCTGATATCTGGACCAACACTAAAAATTCATCGCAAAATGTTGTGGCGTCTGAAGCAAATTACAAGGTCCTGATGCGATGGTATCTGGTACCCTCTAGAATCTCTAAATTTGTTCCTGGCTATTCGCCTGATTGCTTCAGGGGCTGCAACGAGCGGGGCACCCACCTCCATATTTGGTGGACCTGTCCCATTGTGGCAAGTTTCTGGTCCTCGGTTTATCATTTGTTATCCACATTGTTGCAATATCCTGTGACACCAGACCCAGTATCAGCATTGTTAAATTATCTGCCCCAAGATCTTACTAAAGCCCGCAATAGACTTTTTCTTCAGGTGCTGACTGCTGCCAAACAAACGATTGCGAAGGCCTGGAGGACCCCATCACTGAATATAACTGAGACCAAGCATAGAATCACTCAAGCGATGATACACGCTAAAATTGAAGCGATAGTATTGGATAGGATCCCCTTATTTAATAGAATTTGGCAACCTTGGGTAGACCATTTCCTACCAAAAGATTTTGATACGCGTCTTATGGCCCGTTAACTCACGCTGATTATTAGTCTGGACTCTGTGGGTCGCCCGGGCCCCCCGACCTTACCTTTTTCTCCTCTTTCTTCGCTTCCCATCTTCTTCTATGTACTTTCTCTTATTTTCTTTTCTCCTTTTCATTCTATTTTTCCCTCTGTTCTCTTCTCTCTCTCTTGGTTACGAATGTAAAATTCTTCCTGCGGAACACTACTCTGCAAACTCACCTGCTGTGAGTGCTGCCACCACAACATTGTTTGTAACATGTTTCCCTACCAATGGAACTGGTTAACTCTCTTTTTCTTTTGTATTCTGTAAAGACCCCCTACTGGGATGCTTCCTGTTTGCCTACTCTAGTATATGGCGGGTTCACGAGTGTGCTTTAGTACTATTTGGTCTATATCCGTTGGCGGACAATGGTGGCAACCTGTTAAACTATAATCTGTATCAGTTGTTAATGTAAATTGTTCTGCTTACTTTTGTATACCTTGTTTGACTTTTCAATAAAATATTTGAAACAGAAAGATGAACAGATCTGTGTTCCTCCATAGTTGTTTATGTACCTACAACAGTGTTCTGACTGGCTACAAACTTGAGGACATCCTAGATTATTTCCCTGAGAGAAGAAAGATGACACCAGAATATTGAGCAAAGACATCTGCTTGCTTCATAGATGCTCACACGTATTTTGAGATATAGTCAGATAGATAGTCAATACCTCATTCACAAAAGATGTTTTTTCATGCCTTTAGAGATACTTGAAATACAATAGTCATCATCACTCAGATGCACTGATGATTAATAAACAAAAAAACGATTCCTGTAGCAGCCAATTCAGTAATGTCAACTCTGCGACCCTTTTCCAGTGCCACTATTTGGGATCAAAGATCTACGTTCAGAAATCAGAACTGGTCTCAGAAGTATAGGCACTGACCACATTTAGATTCATTGAACAAGATAGTTAACGTCTAATTGTCTATGGAATTGCAGGCATTGCATCAGCTTACATTTGTGGAAAATAGCGACTCACCAGGAAAACTCAGTCTAGCATACGACTTCATTCACCCAAAAGGAGAGCTATATATTTATGCCTAATTTGGGGGTAACCAGCTGGATCAGGTAAATATCTTTGTTATCAAAGAAAAAAAAATAAACTACTGCACTGACTGAAACCCAACCGTCATTGAATGGGGGCATCAGGAAAACTAATGCAGCTCCTCTCGAATTGGGTCTTGAAACCCTAATGCACATATAAAGAACAAACACAAGTGGGCACCTCCAGCTAGGTGTAGCGGTTTAATTAAAAAGGCATAAAAAAACAATTAAAATGCACTCACTAGATAAAAGTAGATCAAGGCTTGTCATAGACCTACATAGGATCACCGTGAGGCTGCAGAGCTCAGAAGACACGTGGCTGGTTGAAGCAGAGTTCTTGAAAGAACTGCAGCTGTCAGGCTTCAGACTGGAACAGCATCAGCAGCTTCCAGAAGTGACAAGATGGCTGTGGCTCCAAAAAAGGACTTCTCGCGGCTAGGTGAAGACAGGAAGTGGAGGGGATGTGGCTAGGTGTTTCAGGGCATAAAGGAGGACCCCTTTATCGCTACACCTAGTTGAAGGTGCCCTCTTGTGTTTGTTTTTTAAAAGATCTTTGTTATGGCTGTAGACACTTAGGGGTTAATTTACTAAAACTGGAGAGAGCAAAATCTGGTTCAGCTCTGCATAGAAACCAATCAGCTTTCAGTTTTTTTTTTTTTTTTGGTCAAAGATTCGTTGAACAAGCTGAAGTTAGAAGCTGATTGGCCACTATGCACAGCTGCTTCAAATTTAGCATTCTCCAGCCTTAGTAAATCAATCCCATAGGCAATGATATAGATTTGACAATTGAGTTTATTTACTAAATCTACTGTGCACTTGGAAATGCAGTTGCTGTAGATCTGAGGGGGACATGCAAGGAAAATAAAAAAACAGCATTTTTACTTGCACATGATTGGATGATAGAAATCAGTAGAGATTCCCCACATTTCAGATCTTCCCCTCAGATCTACAGCAACTTCACTTCCAAGTGTACTTCCAAGTACACTTGCAGTGCACTTGTAGTGCACAATGGATTTACCTTTAGTAAATAAAACGCAATGGGCTGAGAAATCAGTACTTTTTAAGTGGTACTCAGTTGAGCCCAGCATGATGACATCTCTTCAGGGTTCAGGTCCGTGAAAGACTGGGCTTAAAGGAAGCAAAATAGCTGATGCTGGCTGTCATTCAACCCTTAACCACTTGGGTACCGCGCTATTGCCGAATGACGGCATTAGCGCGGACCTAGATTGCCGGGACTACGTCTATTGACGTCGTCCCGGTTACGAGCGGCCTGCGCGCCCCCTGAGGGGCGCGTGCGGCGCGCTCTGTGATCGGCGAGTCCGTGAGACTCGCCTGATCACCGATCCGTGTAAGGGGTCGATCCCGACCCCTTATCACGTGATCAGCTGTCAGCCAATGACAGCTGATCATGTGATAAAACGGAGCCGGTAATCGGCTAGTATTCCTCCTCGCGCTAACAGCGCGAGGAGAAAAAAAAAAAGCCGATCGCCGGCGGCCGTGTTCGGGACATCAGTCCCGATCACGGCCAGCAATTCAAGCGGACACCTGCCCCCTGCCAGTGCCCATCTGCCACCCGCAGTGCCATCCTGAAATAAAGTAAGTGCCCCCCTGTCAGTGCCACCCAGCAGTGCCCATAGTGCCCACAGTGCCACCCAGCAGTGCCCACAGTGCCACCCAGCAGTGCCCACAGTGCCACCCACAGTGCCACCCAGCAGTGCCACCCACAGTGCCACCCAAAATCTGCCTCAAAGGTGCTGCACCCCAGTGCCGCCCATCAGTGCCCAGCAGTGCCGCCCATCAGTGTCCAGCAGTGCCGCCCATCAGTGCCCAGCAGTGCCACCTATCAGAGCCACCTATCAGTGCCACCTATCAGTGCCCATCAGTCCCATCTATCTGTGGTACCTATCAGTGCCCATCCGTGCCACCCATCCGTGCCACTTATCCGTGCCACCCATCCGTGCCATCTTATCTGTGCCCATCTTTGCCCATCAGTGCCGCCTTATCTGTGCCCATCGGTGCCGCCTTATCTGTGCCTATTAGTGCCGCCTTAACTATGCCTATCAGTGCCCACCAGTGCAGCCTATCAGTGCCCACCAATGCAGCCCATCAGTGCCCACCAATGCAGCCCATCAGTGCCCACCAATGCAGCCTATCAGTGCCGCCTAATCAGCGCACTTCAATGAAGGAGAAAAATGACCCGTTTGCAAAATTTTATAACAAACTATTAAAACATGATTTTTTTTTTTTTTGCATCTTTTTTTGTTTGTTTAGCAAAAAATAAAACTCCGAGCTGTAACTAAATACCACCAAAAGAAAGCTCTATTTGTGGGAAAAAAATGATACAAATTTCATTTGGGTACAGTGTTGTATGACCGCGTAATTGTCACTCAAAGTGCATCAGCGCTGAAAGCTGAAAATTGGTCTGGGACTGAGGGGGGTTTAAGTGCCCAGTAAGCAAGTGGTTAAAGCATTATTAAAGACCAAAAAAATATACATACAGTATATTTTGTGGTGGTGGGGAAGGTGCTCTTGGCTCCTCCACTTTTGTGTCTGCCCCCATAACAGAGGAGCCAAGAATGCATAGAAAAAAACTTAAGCCTTTACAACCACCTTGAGATTGATTATAATCAGTGGTAAAAAGGAATTAGTGCAGTCTCTGCTTAAGTCTCTTAAATCGCTGATTAAAGGTGAGTATTGCGGCAAGAGCTGCTTTTTTCATTTTTTTTTTCCTGCAAATGGATTACCAATTTTACATTTACATTTTTGGAATTGGAGTTCAGTTTTGAATATCTACATGTCCCCTTGATACAGCTTTTTCAATGTCCTTTCAAATTACAATCTAAATAATTTTTATTTATGACATTCTATTATTTGTATATCATCCATTTTGTCAGAATCACATCTCAACATCTCTTTGTGTTGCAATGATTAAATTACACTTGAAATTAATAATATTACTTGCACAGATTAATTAGCAAAGTACATTTAGTAGCTCAGATGTTTGGAGAATAGCTGGACACATTGACATATGTAGGTTTACAGTAGTGGGCCGTGAGAAGAACAAATTTGCATGCACCTTGCGGGATGACGAACGACATCTAGACTTCAGAGAAATGGCAACCAAAAATATAGCACAAAGTGCCATATGTATTTCCATATCAATGACCCAAGGGAGATTGGTATTTGCATGTGGCTAATACTGAGAACTATTGCCATGTACAGATTTTTACTCACCATTTGCAAGGGAAAATACAAAAAATAATAAATGAGCCACACAGAGCTGACGAAATACACTGTATATTAATATGAAAATAAAAAAGATTAAGGCACACATAACAAGACTGGGAATACAAAGTGTTGATAATATTTAAAACATTACAAACCAATATTTGTGGATAAAGTTTATGAATGAGCAAACCCATTCACTTGAACGAGCATCAAAATAGTTTGCTTGAGTTCTACAGATCCTTCTGTCCAGCCAATTTGCTTATTCTTTGCTTTGCAGTTGACAGTCATTACCTTTACAGCATTTAGAGCATATTAAATAAGGGCATTAGCCAATGCATCCCATTAGGTAATACATTTAAAAGAGCGAACAAAAGCTTTGGATGGCTTAACTCCAATGTAAAAATGCATATAAAAGCAAAGGAGAAGGCCTTAAAAAAAAACAAGGTTGACGGATCATCATCAACATTCAGACTTTATAAGGAATGCAACAAGAAATGTAAGTGTGCAAGTATTTAAACAGTAAAAAAGGGAGGGCAGACCATATTGGCCCCATAAAGAATGAGGAAGGGCATCTGGTTACAAAGGCTGAGGAGATGGTGAAAGTAATGAATTTATTCTTCTCCTCAGTCTTCACGAGTGAATCGGGGGGCTTCAGTAACCAAAACTGCAGTGTTTATCCTCATGACACTTCACAGGAAGCACCTCCATGGTTAACAGAGAACAGAATTTAAATTAGACTTGGGAAACGTAACATTAATAAATTACTGGGAGCAGATGGCTTGCACTTCAGGGTACTTAGGGAACTCAGTCAAATAATTGCCAGACCATTGTTACTAATTTTTACTGTCAGTCTACTGACTGGAATGGTACGGATTGGAGAAAGGCCAATGTAGCACCAATTTTTAAAAAGGGCCCAAAATACATCCCTGGGAATTACAGACCAGTTGGCCTAAAATCAATACTATGCAAGCTCTTGGAGGGGAGAATAAGGGACTATATACATGATTTTAGTAATGAGAACGGTATAATTAGCAGTAATCAGCATGGATTAATGAAGAATCATTCTTGCCAAACCAATCTATTAACCTTCTATGAGGAGGTGAGTTTCCATCTAGATAAAGAAAGGCCCGTAGTCGTGGTGTTTCTGGATTTTGCAAACAGCATTTGACACAGTTCCCCATAAACATTTACTGTACAAAATAAGGTCCATTGGCATGGACCATAGGGTGAGTACATGAATTGGAAACTGGCTACAAGGGAGATTACAGAAGGTGGTGATAAATTGGGGGTACTCAGAATGGTCAGGGGTGTGTAGTGGGGTCTCCCAGAGTTCTGTGCTGGGACCAATCCTATTTATTTGTTCATAAACAACCTGGAGGATGGGGTAAACAGTTTAATCTCTGTATTTGCAGACGATACTAAGCTAAGCAGGGCAATAACTTTTCCGGCAGGATGTGGAAACCTTGCAAAAAGATCTGAACAAATTAATGGGGTGGGCAACTACATGGCAAATGAGGTTTAATGTAGAAAAATGTAAAGTAATGCATTTGGGTGGCAAAAATATGAATGCAATCTATACACTCGGGGGAGAAACTGTACTGGTGATCCCACAATAGGGATAAAACTTTTTTGCAGAAGGGAGTTGAACAACACACATGGCCAGTCATTAAAATTAGAAGAAAAGAGATTTAGCCTTAAACTACATAGAAGGTTCTTTACTGTAAGAGCGGAAAGGATGTGGAATTCCCTTCCACAGGGAGTGGGGAGCATTGATAGTTTCAAAAACCTATTAGATAAGCACCTGAACGACCACTACATACAGGGATATACAATGTAATACTGACATATAATCACACACACAGGTTGGACTTGATGGACTTGTGTCTTTTTTCAACCTCACCTACTATGTAAATATGTAACTATTATGTATTATGTAACCACGTTACAGTATAGTACAGAGATGTAATTTACACATAGTGCAGTGAAAAAAACATATATAAAGTAGATTAAAGTATAAAGTATATATTCAATCTGAAACTTTGTGTTTTTAGTACTGTTGAAGGAGTAGTAATGAAACATATTATAGTAACATATCACACATAAGAGCAAATAGTAACATATTGGCAAATTCCCTCATAAAGTCTAGCTCCAACTATGAGAAGAGTTATAATATAAAGTGGTCTAACAAGAACTTATCCAAAAAGGATAGAATGCTGTAGGGATCTCTCAGTTTCTTAAGATATAGAACAAGTTCATGGAACCAAACTTCACATGGGACTGCACTCAGAAGTTTGGATATTAGATTCAAGGAGGGTATTTCGGGAAAAGAAAGAAGAATACCACAAAAAGAAAAGAGTAAAGAGGGTGAGGGATCACTCCAGCATGGCTATGTAGTAGATGAGGTTGGGTCACCTTCAGCCCATATGTTAAAGTCTTCGGAGTAATGAAATATTGACCATGAAGACCAAGTGATGGAGAACTGCTCCTCCTTTCCAGTTTCCTGGGCCAACAGATGTTCCATATCTCTAATCCCATCCACTTCAATAGCCTAAGCCCCAGGGAAGGAACATCTGCCGATCTCCAATGATGAGGAATCACTGCCCTAGCTGCAGTGAGGAAGTGTCGCAGGATATCTTTTTTAATTGACATGAGTGGCTCTGACAGTATAAGTCAAAGACTCTTTGCCAGAATTTCCGTATAGGAGGGCAATCTCCCCAAATGTGGAGCACAGTACCTCTAGAGGACAGATATCACAAGCAGGCATCTGGAAAAGACATGTTAAAGAGTTGTATAGTCACAGAGCATCTGTACGATCTTGTCACCAATTTAAATCCTTTTTCTTGAGTCTTAGCTGCTAGAGAAATCTTATGTGTCAGGATGAAGCACTTTTGTCAATCAGCAGGTGAGAAAGAGTGTTGTAGGTTTGATTCCCATTTCTGTGTGTAAGTTGGAAGGTCAGGGGTAGAAACATTGAGTAGCCACAAAGCAGACGATAGCCAATGCATGGAAAACAGATGTGGTGAATATTGCAGAAAACAAACGTAGAATGAATTAATCTTTCATCCATGCTAAAATGGACGCTATAGATAAAAACCAGATGACAAAGTTTGATATCATATGGAAACCCTGAATTAAATATTATACGTCAGATAATATTGATATTGTTATATAGTTTTATTGTTATGGTGATTAAGATTTGTTATAGAATTACAACATTAGCTGATATATAAAACCTCCTCCAGAGAATTATTCCCTCCCCTTCCCCTCCTATATACCTTTTTATGTTCCTCCCTTACTATATAATACTTACTATAAACATGCTTTAGAAGTTATGGTCAAAACTTTAAAATCATATATTTTCTTTTAGACATATTTATATTTTCTTGGGATTAAAATGTTTAAAACTCAGCTATAAGAACGTTTTCAAATTCTAAAATATATAAGGCCATTTATTGTCATTCCCACGAGAATATCTTGAAATTCTTCTTTGCCTTGTATCATCCGTACTTCAATATGTCTACTTTTTATTTCTGGTATCACATAATTTGTCTTATATGTAATTTATTTTAACATAAAATAAAAACTTTTGAACGAGAAACATTGAGTAATAGGGAGTAAAGTTGGAAGACCAACCACATTTGTTTGCGGGTCGGTTGCATCTCGTCAAAGCTTGATGGGTTAGATAGGATATCTCATAAGGAAGAAAAGGTACGCTCCCTATTCCAGGGTCCAAATATCTTACCACTTGTACCTGGAGGGAAATCCGGGGTCCCACAGAAGGGAGTCATAGGAATCTGTAGTTTAGATATAGTACCAGTTGAGACCAAACGGTCCCACATCTGAAGTGTCTGACAAGTAAGAGCAGTAGAGAGCATGGCATCTTTACTTTGAGCCGTAGGGGTCTACGGCAAAGCACAGAGATTAATCATGTTTAAATCACTCTACAGTTGAACCGAGAGTTTGGACGAGGGGTGATGAAACCAATCTAAGATATGAGTCCCGCTGCCTTGTAATATAAGGAAGCATCTTGTACTCTAGCTCCTCCCCGGGCCTTCGGGAACAATCATAGTATCATATCTTATCCCAGGATGGTCCACCTTCCATATAAATTTGGAGAAAATCTGACGAAGAAAAGAATGAGGTTGGTATATAGATAAGGATGGTTTGAAAGAGGTATAAGAACTGAGGGAGAACATCCATTTTCAAAGTATTCACCCTACCCAACCAAGAAAGCCATTTGCATGTGTAGTTTATTAGATCCACTTGTGTTCTGGGAAGCAGTGGGGTAAAGTTACTTGAAAAGAACCGAGATGCATCCATTGGAATGTGAATTCCTAGATAACGAATAGCTGTGGAACCTGTCTTGAAGGGAAAGGAGTACAAAAGTTGTTGTAGGGCCTCCTTTGAAAGTGAAATATTGAGGATTTCCGACTTACTATGATTAACTTTGAAGTTACTTCTCCAAATTTCCAGAACTCCTGTAATATTGAGGGCAGAGATACTTGCGTGTGGGTTGCAAACATTAGCAAATCATCCGCAAATAGGCCTATTTTAGTATGAACAGGACCCACGGTAATGGGAATCAGACCTATGACACTCCAGTTTGCTATGTGGCACGCACTATACAAGCCTCAGCAGCATCAGGAAAAGCCCAAATGCGGAGGCCATGTTTCTGCACAAAGCCAATCCCCCTACCTCTATGAATATCAACAATTAAGGAAAAAGGAAGGGGGAACAAAGTAATACTGAGTGGTACACCATATGCAGAAGTGTAGGTGTGGGTGAGAGGATGGGTCGACATTCAGTGCAATCTGGTATGACCCGAAGCCTAACACAGTGTGAAACAAAATACATACATTTTGACTGTTCTCTTCCGAACCCCAGCTAGACAGTTGTACTAGCAAAGGGCAGGAAAAGAACCCACATTTCCATCACCCCTTTTAATCCGACAGTACCTGACCAAATGTGCTGGTGGGCATGGATCACAAGGGAAATATCACAGGTAAGGGAGCAAAGAGCAGAGGAAAACTGCCAGGAGTTTGATAAAGCCGTTAGGACCCCCGATTAAGTAAATGGTGTGGGGATAAGGCTTTGTTCTAAAAGGTAAATCAAAGTCAATCCTCTGGAGTGGTACGTCATCCTATTCTAGGACTGGAGGATACTGATCTGGACCTAGGACATCTACGGCATTGCGGGAAAGGGTCAAGTTCCATCTGTCTTGAATAGTCATCTAGAGGATCCAGACAGTTTGGAACATCAACCGGTTCTTGCTCGAGGAAGAGAAAGAAGTCAGGCAGTTGGTCCGGGTCTGACAATACGAATCTGCTGTCATCTCGAGTCACCTTAAGGCTGAAGGGATGGCCACAGATAGGATGCCCAGCTTGCCGTATCAGATAAAGCAGAGGGCGCACCACACAGCGCATGTACAGTATGTTTTGAGATAGATCTGTGTACAGATGGATAGAATAAATAGAAATAGAAGTTCACTGGGCCCAAGCTCCAAGCCTTCCGCATTATTTCCTCTTTAAGGGTATAATAGTGAACCCGACAAAGGACAATACGAATCTGCTGTCATCTCGAGTCACCTTAAGGCTGAAGGGATGGCCACAGATAGGATGCCCAGCTTGCCGTATCAGATAAAGCAGAGGGCGCACCACACAGCGCATGTACAGTATGTTTCGAGATAGATCTGTGTACAGATGGATAGAATAAATAGAAATAGAAGTTCACTGGGCCCAAGCTCCAAGCCTTCCGCATTATTTCCTCTTTAAGGGTATAATAGTGAACCCGACAAAGGACAATACGAATCTGCTGTCATCTCGAGTCACCTTAAGGCTGAAGGGATGGCCACAGATAGGATGCCCAGCTTGCCGTATCAGATAAAGCAGAGGGCGCACCACACAGCGCATGTACAGTATGTTTCGAGATAGATCTGTGTACAGATGGATAGAATAAATAGAAATAGAAGTTCACTGGGCCCAAGCTCCAAGCCTTCCGCATTATTTCCTCTTTAAGGGTATAATAGTGAACCCGACAAAGGACATCTCGAGGGTGACCAACCCAGGTACCACCCTTCCCCCCCACTCTGTGTACGCGATCCAGCTCAATTGGTGATGAGGTCTCTCTACACAAGACTTGATGAAGGACAGATATGACAGTGGGCTTCAGATCGATCCCCACCAGATGTTGCTTCAGGTATGCCTTGCAGACTGATGCTGTTTCTGTGGCTGCGGTTTTCAGTGTCCTCTATGCAAAGCTGTTGATGATGCAAGCGACAAAGGTGTGTCACAGATGAGGATTCAAGAGCCACTATTTAGTTCAAAGCAAAACAACTACAACATGTACCCGAAACTGGCAAAGCTGCAGTGTGCAGCCCGGTGGCGAGCATATGGTGGTACTCACCTCCGTCACATTTTAAACAATGGCAGGTTGCTTCCATTTGCCCAGATGCAAGCCAGATATGGTTTGTCAAGCAAAATGTAATTCCCCTACCTTCAATTGCTGCTTACCATTAAAACGCAAGCATTCTTAGAGCAGACGATGCTCTCTCCCACTCCTCTTTTCAATGTGCAGTAATCCACCACCTCTAAAGGGTTCATCTCCAGGTGCTATGTGATGCTGCTGCCAAAGTACCTGGAGAATTTTCCCAACATGGCTATGGAAAAATGGGTGGAGGATGTGGGGGATTTATACGGAGCTCAGTGGTCGGGGGCCCTGAAATCGGTCCACAGCTGTTCTTTAAATGTAACCAAATGTAACCAATTTCTTGGGGCCCCCGAGCTGGCCTGGGGCCCCAGTTCCACCGCTGGCCACCACTTCCTATAAGCTGCAGCCTGTAGCGTGGCCAAGCTCCTCTTCCTTCCTTCTGCAGTCTGCACGGTACAGGAGATTCAGTTTCCTGTTCCCGGCCAGACTGACAGGAAGTGCACACACCGAGTACTCACTTCCTTTCAGTCCGGCCTGCCGTGCGGTACGTGGTAGGGAGGGGGGTAAAAAGAACACAGGGGGAGTAGTAAGGAGGGAGACAGTCATCAAGACCCATTTAGTAATAAAAATATGGTAGCTTGCTGGCCATAATAAAAATAATTACCATAGCTTTCTTTCCATTTTCTTTCTTTACCATCCCATTTCCATCTTATTGCTTCTTTTTTGAATCAGGTAATATGTATTAAAGCTTTTGCAAAAATTTACAAAGCAGAGAAAAGACTCTACAGTACACTGTAGCAAATGTTCAAATTTTATGTACATTGTATGCAACAGAAGTATTTGCAATGTAAACATTTTTTATTTATATAAAGTGTTGGTGAACTTAAACTGTATTGCTATTCTGTGATTCCTGTAGGCTTTGTGTGCATGCGGGGGAGGGGGGGTTGGGGGGCCTCCATGTCCATTTTGCTTGGGGCCCCCAAATTCCTTCAAATGGCCCTGAATGTAACTCAAAGACTATCCCAACTATATATATTATTGCGGGTTCATCGTACCCCACTTAAATTGTTTGCACTTGGATTCCGCCCTGACCCATTGTATGCAACATGCAAGGGAGCTAATGGGGACCTGATACATCTCCTATGGTGGCACCCAAAGTTGCACCGCTTTTTGGAATGGCATAGTAAACACCATCAACAATACTTTTCAAGTAACCATCACTCTTGACCCTAAACTGTACTTATTGGGTATACTGGATGAGGTTTTAATGGACAAATATGTCAGAGAGGCAATGTCCAGACCACTGTTCCAAGCTCTAAAGCTGATCATGCAACATTGGATCTCTCAAAACTCTCCAACTTTAGAGATATGGTTAGCCAATATGGGATTAACTTTGAGATATGAGCACTTGATATATCAGCATAGGGGCAGCCTGACCCAGTTCAATAAGATCTGGGGATGTTGGCTAGCTACTTCTGGCTTGGCTCCATTAGACCTAATTCTTGATAGGCTATTGACTTAACATGGTAACGCAACCGCTCAGTGTGTCCTCACCCTTGGAGTGAGTTTCATTTAAAGTACTGGGGATATGATGAGAATGTCTTCCTAAGCCATATCTAGGGATGCATACACTGTGAGATATAACAACTAATGACATCTCAGATTCAATCTGTTTTACAAATCTGCTTTGGCTATGTACAAGAACATTATTCTACTTTGTATTCTGTGAAGGTATTGTATAAATGTAATACTTTGGAATGTGCATTGTTTGTTGTACTGTCAAAAGTTGTTAATAAACTTTATTCAAATAATAATTCCATAAATATGCAAGTGTTCCTAGAAACATTTTTGGTGCATGAGTCAGTGTCTCCACAGCAGTCCACTAAAAGTTTTCATAAATGTGCCATCCTGCAATGCCACAAAGCGCTGCCTCTTTTTACTGCAGTTCAAAGCACAGTCCACTATAATACATACCTTTTTCATTTCTGCTATTTAAGAAACGATCACACTTTTACTAGTGTATATCAATTCAAGACCATTTATTACATCTCATTTTATCTAGTTAAAAAGAATGAATGACATGTGAAATATAAAGACTTTATATTGTAGGGACAACGCAGGACACTTTGTTAATAAACTGTAGCCAAGGCTTATTATAATAAGCAGTGTAACATGAGAGAAGGTACAGTCTTTTTTTCCTTTGTATGGGCACACTGGTGGGCCAAAGCTCAGAGGTCTGAAATGCTTTTCAAGCAAAACTGTGGAAAGAAGAAATGTTTGAACCTTGCTGATGTAACTGGTCAATTATGACTCGTTGAAACAAGTGTACTGTCAAATGGGGCAGCGTGTAAGTAGAGGTCATATAAAGTGTCTTTAGTTTATGGACGTAACTGTCATTTTAACATACATATTTTCTACCACAGATAGTGACATATGAAATTCTATCTCAAGGGGCTGCATTTTTTCTCCTTTTTAGAAACATATATCTGCTCTTGATTCTGACTGCTATAGTCACACTATGGCACTAAATCTTTTTTTTCCCTGTAAATGATCTTCCTTACAGAATTTCCAGTAGCAACTTAACCACTTCAGCCCTGGAAGGATTTACCCTCTTCCTGACCAAGCCCTTTTTTGTGATACGGCACTGCATCGATTTAAGTGACAATTGCACAGTCGTGCAATGTTGTACCCAAACAAAATTGATGTTTTTCCCCCCCCCCATAAATAGACCTTACTTTTGGTGGTATTTGATCACCTCTGTGGTCTTTATTTTTTGCGCTATAAACAAAAAAGAGCGCCAATTTTGAAAAAAAGCTATATTTTTTACTTTTTGCTATAATAAATATCCCCACAAAATATATAAAAAACAAATTTCTTCCCCAGTTTAGGCCAATCTGTATTCTTCTACATATTTTTGTTGAAAAAAATGCAATAAGCGTATATTGATTGGTTTGCGCAAAAGTTATCGCGTCTACAAAATAGGGGATACATTTATGGCACTTTTATTTTAATTTTTTTTATTAGTGATGGCAGTGATCTGTGATTGCATTGGACACATTGAACACTTTTGACACTATTTTGGGACCATTGACATTTATACAGCAATCAGTGCTATAAAAATGCACTGATTACTGTGTAAATGTCACTGGAAGGGAAGGGGTTAAACACTAGGGGGTGATCAAGGGGTTAAGTGTGTTCCCTCAGTGTGTTCTAACTGTGGGAGGGTGGGCTCAATAGAACATGACAGAGATCACTGCTCCCATTCACTGGCAGCAGTAGATCCCTGTCATGTTGCTAGGCAGAACAGGGAAATGCCTTGTTTACATAGGAATCTCCCTGTTCAGCCTCTCAGTGTCATGATTGCAGGCCACTGACAGACATCGAGCCTACTGGACCCACGGGCACACTCCTGTGGCCCGCTAGCCGCCAATGGTGGAGTGGCATACGGGTACATCGTTTTGCCAACCCGTGCCATTCTGCCGACGTATATTGGCATGAGCCGGTCGGAAAGTGGTTAATATAGCATTATAGCTATAGTGGTTAATATAGCATTATAGCATAGATGGTTCATTTATTAACTTATTAAAGTGACTGTTAAAGTGAATGTTCACTTTGCAAAGTGCAAGTCAAGTTTTCAACTTTTAGCATGGTAAATAATGCAAAACTGTGTTCATTTAAGTCATATATTAAAGGACTGATATTACAATGATTCTACCATTTCCCCAATTTGCTTAATAAAAACGTGTTAGGAAAATGGAATTTTAAAGGTATTAGTACAAAAATATTTACAAAAACTTTAAAAGTCTTTAAGTTTTTATTCATATACATTAAAACACACTTAGAATAATACTAAATGAAATCCACTGCAATACAAAATGTGTCCCTTGGCACTATTAAAAAATGTATATAAACACACTATTCTCCTATTTTCACAAGGCCTATTGCATAGTCTATTATATGTATTTATTGGTTTAAAGATTTGTTTATCTTCACCTTATAAAGCTGATTTGCAGTGGGATCAGACCATTTCTCAACATGTTTCCAAGATTACAAATCTGCTTTTGAGGAGATAAATAAAAGGTAGTAGAGCTACAAAAGGATGTCAACACTAACATTGATATATGTATATAAGGCATATACTTGCAAACATCACTAGCATAATATTCATACTTACACTTTTGTTTATGTACTCCAACAAATATGCACCCAATCCTGCATCATCCCATATTTGGAAGGGGGCCTGCAAGTAACATAAGAGTGCTACAAGGGCCAATATCAATAAACTATATTGATATATTATACATTAATGTATTAGGATCCCAAAGGCTCCATATTGTATGTATAATTAACCCTATACCAAATAAATGGCTAAAAGTGCTCTTACCCAAGGATTTCAGTACTTCCTAGAATATATAATGATGATAGAGTGTCAAGGTAAATCTTAAAATTAAGTGATATATAATCTCAACCCTACATTTATATTAAAAATAATTTTGTATAGTCTAGATATCAGTAACAACCTTACCAAAGTTAATCCAGATCCAATGGTAACCATTGGTAACGTCACTTAGATAAGGCAATCCAGTTGTTAATGAAAACTTTATTAAAAAGATTGAAGACTTCACTTATATGTGCAAACACATTGTTGGCTATCAAGCCTCTAATAGTAACTGATGGAAAAAATATTTTACGTGGTTGTAAAGCCTCACATATACCCAGTAAAGTGAACAGCCTCAGATGTTACAAAGAGATGAAACAAATCTCCCTATATAAGCTTTAAATGCATATCTGCAGTCTTCCCCTCTCTACACCCTTTGAAAAGTGCAGATCATGTTGAAAATCTTTCTTTATTATTCAGCAGTACATAGGACTGGGTGGAGAGACTGTATTTGCATTGTGTGAGAGCCAATTGGAGGAAAGGGACACACACCCTCCACATAGGCAGAGGAACGAAGGAACATGCAGAGCTGTATGCTGAATAGACAAGCTCCCTGCTTATCTCTCTCTAAACTCCCTCCCCAACACAAATTTTCAGCTGTTGTTATCTCGTGTGTCGGAGAATTTGTCAGAAGTGGCCCATGCTGATAACAGAGGAACAGAGTGTCAGAGGGAAACGACACTTTGTAGAGAGATAAGTAAACACTACAGATATATGTGCTTAGATCAAATTCCATGAATGGGGTTTACAACCACTTTAAATTAGGCAACCAACTTATTAAATATTTAGGCAAAGGCAAAGTCAGTTTAGGTAATATAAAAGTAGGAGTTTTGTGTAATCATAATTTGTTATTGTGCAACTCCCAGTATTCAAAAAGCCCATGTTAACTACCCAATTCAGGGCTCCTAATAATATGTCCATCGTATCTGTGGGGAGGAAGCCCAAAACCTCACTTATATCCCCCAAAGTACTGATGCCTACTGATACAGTGTGGCACATGATGTATTCAGCCTAGGTGTGACTTCCAAGTATACCCTTAAAGGGAGCCCACAGAGGATGGATCAGCCCACTCTATCAAGTGCAAACCACCCCAGCTTCTGAATTGGATGGACAGTAGATGGGCAGCAAGCACGTTGACACTAGAAACTGTAATGAGTAACAGGACACAGGGGACACAGTAAGAAGCATAACAGCTACAATAGTTCCCAATAGAAATAGGAAGAGGGAGCAAGCAGGACAGGATAAACACCAACTGGAGAAGTGCAACCACCAAAAAAATACATGATATAATACAATAAACTATTGAACAACAATCCATTAAAAAAACACTTTACACTCTTCACACTACATAACATTTATAAAAATACACAGCATGTTGTAATATCCTACTAATGCATCATTACTTACATAGTTAAATCACATACTGTTGTTGCAGGAAACTGGAACCATTCTTATCCGATCTTTAATTTTTAGACATGATGTTTGTGTGGCCTTGAGTTTTTGTATCCATTTAGCATTCTTTCTCAAGATTATTTTGTCAAAACCCCCACCTTTAGGGTCTTCCCAAACTAGATATAATGCTAGAAAATAGATTACAGAAGTATTGAATAGACATGTCTACTTACTGGAGTTGGGAGTTTAGTTTTCAATTAAACAGATATGAGCATAAGCAGTGTGGAAATTGACATTTCGTTTTCCCTATATAAAACGTGGCAATTTTATAGCACATCAGATATATTATTGCTGTAGTTTGACAATAAACATAATGTTGTTAAGAAACTCTTTCTCCATTAGGTAGCACTGTATCTCTACTCTTATTCAGGAGCATTAATTACATACACCACATTTATATGTGCCTTTTATGATACACATATTCCCTATGTCAATACCATTAAAATGACTATGAAAAAGCTTATCTCTAATGGAACTGGACCTTATATACACTATTCCAGGAGTTTAATACACACATTTGCTCACTATAGTGTCACTGGTTGATATAAACCAGTATTAATTCAAAATAAGACAGAGGTCCAGTTTCATTAGAGATAAGCTGATTCATAGTCATTAAAATGGTATTTAAAAAAAGGTACATACAAATGTGGTGTATGTAATAAATGCCCCTGGATAAATAAGAGTAGAGATATTGTGCTACCTAATGTAGAGAAATTTTCTTTACAACATTATGTTGATGGTCATACTACAGGAATAATATATCTTATGCACTGTCAATCCAGCATGTATAATATAGGAAAAAAATAAACATCAATTGCTGCATTTATGACTATATCTATATATTTATGCAGTAATGTTAACTATCAACTGCAGTAAATAGACCATACTTACCAACTATCCTGGACAGTCCTGTGATTTTAATAGTTGCCTTGCAATTTAGTTTATCAAAACTAAGAACAATATTTTATCCCTAGAAATAAGGAAACAACATAGAAACAAACAAAAAAATTGTCCTTATTAAAAACAAAAAAAGTACAATTCCACTCCAGTAACTACCTGATCTTCGGGCTGTTATGTAATCTTTTTATGGCATTAGTGGAATTAAGGCTGGGAATTTTTTGATGTGAGGAGGAAGTGACATGTTACTTATCTTGCACAAGAAAGGGGGTGCCACTGGTCAGTAAGTGGAGGGGCCATAAACATTACTATCCTAGTACCGAGGGTAAATATTAGTCAACACAGTTCTAAAGCATATAAATTAAGAAATCTGTCATTTTACTGCCATCAAATAAAAATTATGTATTTGGTAATGAACTGAAAACTAGCCCGAAACATTGTAAAGTTCCTCCACAGTTTGTAAGTAAATTTAGTAGGCCAAAGTAGGCCAAAATGTGAACAAAGAGTGTACTATTTATGAAGTGTACTTAAAGGAAATAGTAGGTATTCTGGACGACCACCCTTCTATAGGTACACCAACAGGGTCCTCAGATATCTGGAGACACCGAATGAAACGAGAAGCAAGTTGTGCATTTGTAAAATGTCTACCTTTATTAGGTGCATATACAGCTTATATATGGTTCAACTTACCAATAGAAAGAGGGGAGGGGTGAGTGGTTAGTAAATGATGTATTGGTATAAAATATATGGTTACAGGTCAGTGACCCCTAAAATACATTTATCATGAGGTTATAGGAGTCAACAGATCATGTGGTTATGAGTCATAACTTGTGTACCCTGTTCCATGTCTACAGGACAGGGAACAGGAAAGGACAAACCAACCCACAATGATATATATACAGTACAGTGCTTGTGCAAACATTTTTCTAAGAATTGTTCATAGTTGCAGATTTAAGCTATCTTGTATACTAAAATAGCAAAGCATATCAAAATGGAGTCACAATGGTTTGGGCATATTATTACAGTGACAAAAGCCAGAAATATTAAACAGACTAAGTGCATAGTATGTAAGCAGTTTTTTCTAGGCTACAATTTCAGAACCAGGCAAGTTTTAATCAAGACATTTAAATTGAGATGTATATTTCACAGGAAAAAAACATGTTCTAGATGTGATGAACATTATGTAAGCAGCTTTAGTAGGCAACCGTTTAAGAGAAGAGATGTGGATTTTCTGTAAAAGGAATTCCCCTTCATTTTGATTTCCTTTTTAAAACCTGCTAAACGAGCTTATTGCAAATATGCTAAAACAAACTTACAAATCAAATGTTAGCCAATTGAGCTCTTTGGAGGTACTACGGTATGTACTATGTACACTTTTCGGGATCCCATTTCTTACATGGTGGGAACAAGTGGGAACAAGTTCACACTGCTGATTCCAAAATAAAAATAAAAACTACTCTAGTAAAATCCCAACCCCATAAAAAATAAATAAATAACACCTGAAAAAAACTGCAGCGGGAGACAGCAGCTAAACAGAAATTGAAGTTATTGCTGACACACAAACAGTTTAATCTAGAAAATACTGTTGAGTCTATGCACTTTGAACTCAGAAGGGGGCACACAATAATATGTAACTTACCACACTGAAATTAATAGTTCTGTGGCAAAATATAGCACTATTTGGCACTGTGTAGTATAGCACCAACCTAACTATCTCTCCATGCAAACACTATTGGATTGATTCACAAAAGGCAAATAGGCTGTGCACTTTGTAAAGTGACGTATCACTTTGCAAGAGCAGTTGCTCCATTTCTAGTAAACAAGCAGAAGCTCTGCTGACTTCCATTATCCAATAATGTGCAAGAAAAAATGCTGTTTTTTTTTTTTTTTAATTATGCTTGCACGTGCTTAAGTATTTTTTGCAAAGTGAAGCCTTACCTAGCTTTCTAAATTCTTTGCAAGTGCCCAGTCTATTTTCCTTCCGTAAATCAACCCCTATGTAAATCTCCCTATCTACCAATTTACAACACACACTAATAAAATGCTGCTGGGAACCCTGACTTTTATAGGGAGGGGATAGCATGTAAGAAAATCCCCATTATTGTCCCTTCTAAGCCACTTGACCACAAAGGGCAAAATCGTGTATTATTGGTGTCTGGCTACTACAGCAGTGAAGATCCACATTCATTTGTTCTTTTTCTGAACTGCATTTGACTTGGGTTCTAAATTACCTCATGCTGTGGTCAAACCCAAAGCTTATTCCCACTACTGCACCAATTAAAAAAAATATACAAAAATAAAATTGTAGGTGAACAATGCGCCAATTCTCCTTCTCAAATTCTATAAAGTGGAAGAGTCCTTCTTTGGTGTCCAAGATTCTGCCTGGATGATGAGGAATCTTCCTATTGGTTTTCCACACCTTTCAAAGCAAACACTCACCTGATTAAACCGTTTCTATTTCTTTAGTAAATAAACCCAAACATTATGTTTGCACAATAGCATTTCACAGTAATTTAGCTGCATGGCTTTTTACACTATTTCTAAATATAAAATAAACCTTTTGTCAGATGGATTGTGGTGGAATTAAGTAATTTTTTTAAAAGTTATGACTAACAGTGGTTTACTAGAGGTTTCTTTGGTTCCCTTCCGCTTACCTCACCATAGCCTGACCTATTATCCTGTCTTGTTGCTTCCAGAGTACCATTAGAAAGAGGTAAAGGGTTTCTATACTTTGCACTGGCGATGACTAAGAATCCTAATGCAACTGTATGCAAATTGAATTAATGACTTTAAATTTATGCTGGATCATGTATACTGTGTCTATGTATCAGACCCAGAACAGTTGGCCATCATGACATTCAATTGGAACTAGACATGTACGGTTCATTTCATTCCGAATAAAAATTCTGATTAATTTTTCATTATTTGAAGTTTCGGATGCATTTGAATCACCGAATTACAGTACAAACTAATTTTACCAAATTCTCTGTATAACTAAATAAAATTAGTCTGAAATTCTAATCAAAATTTTAACCGAATTTGAAATCGAATTCTATTTGAATTCGAAATGGGGATTCAAGCTGTTAACATATTGCTGAAATCAAAGACTGTGTGTCTTATTAGTGTACCAATTTGAAATAATGCTGTTTTTTAAGCCAAAGGTGATTTAAATATTGATTTTAATCAATTGGTGAAGATTTTTCTTTTGTATGTTCACTTTAGCATGTGTAAAATTGATAAAAAGCAGTAAAATAAAATATATATTTGAAATCATTTGTACTTGACATTATTTTTTCTCAGTTGGTTAAAACTTCTGCACAGTATTGTAAAATGTAAAATGTAAAGTCAAATGTTGAATAAGATATTACTTTTATTATTTAGAACACTTCACATATTTTGAATAAATGTATTATTAATACAAACAAGATCAATGTGTATTAATAATAACCCAATGTTTGGTCACTCTGATTGAGCTCCAGAGATCCTGTGTGGAAATGGGTCAATTTTTGAGACTGACAACCATCACTGCAGGCCTTCACTGATGTGGCTTTTATTATTGCAATGTGGCTAGATGAAGATGGAAGCCTCTCCTCATTGCAAAACACATTAAAGTCTTCTTGAATCTTTAAAAAAAAAGCACCTAATGGGCTCTTAGACTGTTAGGAACAAGAATAATCTCTGGTCTGAACAAAAAAATATATAGAACTTTTTTGCCCCAATTGTAAATGTTATTTATGAAGGAAACCATTTCAGCAAACTCAAAATGTTTTGATTCGGCTGATTCAAAATTTTTCATTTTGAATCTAAAAAAGCATTGGGAAAATCAAGTCAAATTCAAAATAATAAAGGTAACAAATTCCGAATACGGATTCCGAATACAAATTCCAAAAACAAAGTCAATGAATTAACTGAATTTAAGAAAACGAAAACAACTAGATTAACGCATCTGAACGAAGTCCAACTAAACAATTTTTTTCGTCATGCACATGTCTAATTGAAAATGCAGACAAACCTGTTTCTAGTTTTCGGTACAGTGACAAAAAAATAAATAAAAACAAATTGTTCTTGGTGCTCTGAAAGTGCCAAAACACCTCAGGCCGCGTACACACGCGGGGACTGTTCGCCCAACTTTGTCCGCTGAACAGTGTTTCGGCGGACAGTCCGCCCGTGTGTGGGCTTTCAGCGGACAGTTTCAGCGAACAGTCTGCTGAACAAAGTTTTTCGGAAATTCCGAAAAACTGTCCGCTGAAACTTGGTTTCAGCGAACAGTCCCCTCGTGTGTAGGCTTGTTCGTCAAACTAAGTTCCGCGCATGCTCAGAAAGGATTTATACGCTGAAAGTTGTAATGCAGTGTATAGGACGTCGTATTTTCCGTCCCGTCGTACGTGCCGTTCACGTCATCGCGCACGGTTTCAGCAAACTGTTCGTTCGTCGTGTGTGGGCAAGTCCGTCCATGCTAATTTTGAGCGGACTGTTTGCTGAAACTGTTTGACGGACAAAGTTGAGCGAACAGTCCCCGCGTGTGTACGCAGCCTTAGTTCCACAATCTTTAGGCAAAGCCAACAAGGTAACTTTCCAATGAGCTGTTTTGTACAGTATGAATTGATTTGCTTTCTTTTTTTATGTCTCTTTGTTTACAAAAAACTGAAATATAGGTAGATTTTGAGTTAACTGACCATAGAGTCGTTTCTCCCATGGCAAAGCCCCCCAAGTTGTAATTTGCACAATTAGTCTGTAGCTCCAACTCCTGGTGAAATCTAGCATAGTTGTTCCACCCTAAAATAGCAGGATTCTCAATCAGAAAAATTTAGACTTCAGTTTGCAAATATAGGTGAAAATATTTCCCTTTAGAAACATATAAGTTGTTGTGGCTCTCAACAGCTGCACAACACTAATTGTGATTATGAAATAAAGACAGTATACGACCATGTTTTGAATATTGTGTGCAAGTCTTATTTCATGAATATACATATTTCCCTTTTCAGCCATTCTAACTAATATGAATATATAACTTTTACAAGGTTTTGAAACTGACCTAAAGTATAAAAAATTC